>NW_004524654.1:7232679-7241945 GCF_000260255.1 Octodon degus
GGGGCTGGCTGGCATGTGGTGCTGGGGGATTGAACCGCGGTCCCTGTGCTTTGCTAAGCCTGTTTCAAGTAGGTGCTTTAGACCACTGAGCCATCTCACCAGCCCCTAGTGCATTAATTTAAAACTGATGAAATTTGTCTTAAAGTTAGGCGTGATCACACACGCCTAAAATCCCAGAATTTGTTAGGCTGAGGCAAAAGGATTGCAAGCTTGAGGCCAGCTTGGGCTACATAGTGAGTTCAAGGCCAGTCTGAACAACATGGCAAGACCTTATCTCCCCCAAAAAATGTTTTTCAAAAAGAAGCAAATTAGCTAGGCATGGTAATGTACACCTGTAATCCCAACACTCAGGGCGCTGAGTCAGGAAGATCACTGTGAGTTCAAGGTCAGCCTGGACTACATAGTGAGTCTAAGAACAGACTGAACTACACAGTGAGAGCCTGTCTAAAAAGGAAGTGGAGGAGGTAAAGGAGGAAGAGGAAGAGGAAGAGAAGAAGGAGGAAAAGATTAAAAAGAGAGAGATAGTTTAGATTTCAGATTGATTACTTTCTTAAAAAAATGCTTCATTGAGGTAATTCATATACCAGATTATTCACCCATTTATTTGATTTGGGATTTTTTGAGGCAGGGTCTGACTTTGTACGCAGTCAGGCCTTGAACCTGTAGCAAGCCTCCTGCATCAGCCTCCCAAGTGCTGGGAACTGTTCACCCATTTGAAGGGTGAACTTAAAGTCAATGTTCCTATTTAAAGTCTATTTTTACATTCCATTCACAGGATTGTGTAAACATCACCATAATGTAATTTTAGATATTCATTTACTTCAGAAGAAATCCCACACTCATCAACTCATCAGCAGTCACACTAATCTACTTTGTCTCTGCAGGTTGGGCTATTTTTGACACTGGCAAATGTAATTATACATAATGATCTGACCCAGTAGTGGTGGTACATGACTGTAATCTCAGCACTCAAGTGGCTGAGACAGGAGTACAGCCATGAGTTTGAGGCCAGCCTGGGCTACCTAGTGAGACCCTGTGTAAAAAAAAAAAAAAAAAAAAAAAATTGTCCGCCTTCTTTCACTCACAATAATGTGTTGTTTTTTATTTTAAGTTTTATTTAATTATTTTTTTAAATTTTATTTTATTTTCCATAATTTTATTGAGAAACAAATAGCAATGAGACAGTTTCAAATCAAATTGGTAGGACAGTTTCAATAATTAACACATTGCATACATTCTTCCTAGTGGTTAATTGCTGTACAAGATGCGGACTTGATACCCTATTTACAAACACCATTAGAACAAATCCCTCTATTCATGTAACTATATGTCTATCCTAACCACTTTGAATACACAGATACAAAATGGACATTCATCTGTATCCCCTTTTTTTGTTAAGTTCCATCATTTAAATATTATAGGTGTGTTAACTCAGCAAAATATTCTAAAAGAGTTCAATAGACCATAATAACATTGGGTCTTCTGCTTCACTGACAATGTCAGAAATTGTTGATCTGAGTCCCCTGCAGCTCAACATAACAGCATGGCTTTACTTCTTATATTTTGTTTTTATACTTTTCTGCTGGGTGGTTAAGACCAAGGTAAAGCAGGGCCTATGCAACAAGAGTTGTAGCTTTGGGGTCTGATAAGGTCAGTGAAATCCCCTCAGGATTTATCCTGAGATCCTGTACCTCAGATTGTAGATCCTTTGTCAGTGTCAGCCATGTGGATGAGTCATGGCCATTGCTTGGCCAATGTGCTCTCTGTGAAAGCCTGAGAGAATGTTTTCTCTCCATGTGACTCTCCTTAGGCACACTCTACATCATCGATCACTTTCCTCTTTGGCCCCATAATCTCCTTGATCAGAAAATTTGGGACACTGCCGAGTTACATGACGTTACAGTACAAGTTCTCATATGTCCTGAGTCTTAATTGACCTTGGAAGGCTAGGGCCAAAATGTTGGCTTTCCTTGCAGCCCTCTTTTTTCTCTAATTTTGGTCTGCAAACTTACAGAATAATGTTTTCAAGGTTTACATATGCTGTGCCACATATTGGTATTTCATGTCTATGTATTGCTGCAAGATACTTTTTTGTGGATGCATGTTTTCATTTCTCTTGGGTATAAATGTGAGAGTCATATATACTAAGTCATAAGGTAACTATGACTTTTTTTGGTGGCAAGGTCTCATTATGTAGTTATGAGGCCAGCCTTCAACCTATTTATGTAGCCCAGGCTAGCCTCAAACTTACTGTGATCCTCCTGCCTCAGCATCCTGAGTGCTGGGATGACAGGTGTGTGCCATCACTCCTGGTTCTGTAAATAATCTTTAGATTAGTGGACCAGAATGTGGTGACCCTCAGAGACAGCACAATGTGTTAATGCCCTTCCTTATTCTGTAACTCTGTACCTCAATCAATACAACACATGTAAGTTTCTGTGAGATTTGACTTGCAGAAAACGTGTCATATGTTTGGCTAAAGAATCAGAAGGACTAGTGTCAGGGGGGTTATTTACAGTGTTCTAGCCCACAAAAGTTGAAACCAAAACCAAAACCAAAAACAGTATGATCATTAACTATGTCAACTCAATTTGAGTAACACCTCCCAAAACACAGAAGTGGCAAATCTATATGGCACACGTGCTGCACCAGCTATTTCTTATGCTTAGATACTAGGAAAAGTATGTTTGTGATTTTGAGGAATTGTCAAACTGTTTTTTGTTTCATTTTGTTTTGTTTTTTGGCAGAACCAGGGATTGAACTCAGACCCTTGGCGCTTGCCAGGGTAAGTACTTATTCTACTGAGCCATCTCCCCGGCCCCTCAAATTGTTTTTTTTTTTTTTCTTTTTTAAAAAGCCAATGTCCCATTTTACTTACCACCAGAAATGTATGCTTAAAAATTTTAATTATAATTTTTAATTATACATTTCTGGTGGTAAGTAAAATGGGACATTGGCTTTTTAAAATTTTTCTGATTTCTGCCCAGTATTAATTGTCTGGCTTTTTGGTTACAGGCATCTATCTCATAGCTTTGATTTGCATTTTTCTAGTGACTAAAGATGTTGACAACCCTGTGAAATTGTGGTTCATTTTGTGGCCTATATTGTTTGCCATTTTTTATTTAGAATCTAATGATTATTCACAGAAACCCCCACAGTTTCATGGAAACCACAAATACATTCCGCAATTGTCTTTTGGTGAGAGGTTTGCAAGTAGCCAATCTGAGCGCATTATTCAGCTCTCTCTCTGCCTCCGGTTGGCTGCTGCCCTGAAACCCATCTCAGGCAGATAAACTAGTGTTCCTGCGTGGTAGCAGGTTGCTGTACAGTGTGCAGCTATCTACAGTGTTCTTGGTTTTATTTTTCTTAAAGCCCTAAGATCCCTGAGATGCCACCAAATGACCTGCACCTTCGAAGGCTTTGTTATTAGAGTATTTTATTAAAGCAAATTACATAGCTGCAGTAGACATAGCACATTTAGGGTTTAAGTATGTGTTTATAGGCATCTTTCTGGCCATATGCGAAGTTTCTGGTTTTTGAGAATTTGCAGATGTAACCCTTGCAAATTTTGGGGTTCCATTATATCTCTTTGGAGCATTTATATGTCTACTTTGTACAAATGTCTATTCAAATCCTTTCCCTTTTTAAAAAATGAAGCTTTTTTATTTTGAGGTAACTATAGATTCACATGCAGTAGCTTAGGAAGCTATAGTACAACATGAGCCCTAGTCAGAATATAGAATACTGTCATCATCACAAAGATCCCCATGTTGTCCTAGTACAACCATAATCATTTCCCCAGTGGCCCTTCTCCTTTTTAACCCTGGAACCCAGTAATCTCTTTATTTTTCAATCTCTCTGATCCTGTTATTTCAAGACTCTTACAGCCAGGTGTGGTGGTACACACCATAATCCCAGTACTCAAGAAGCTGAGGCATGGGCCAGGGAGATAGCTCAGATAGCCTGACAAGCACAAGGCCCTGGGTTCAATCCCCAGTACTGCAAAAAAGAAAAGAAGAAGAAAGAAGAAGAGGAAGAAGAAGGAGGAGAAGGAGGAGGAGGAGAAGAAAAAGCAGCAACAGCAGCAGCAGCAGCAGCAGCAGCAGCAGCAGCAGCTCGGGCAGGAAGATCACTATGAGTTCAAAGCCATCCCAGATTACAAAGTGAATTCAAGGTCAACATGACCTGCATAGTGAGACCCTGTCTCAAAAAGACACACACACACATACACACCCACACTCCCCCCACAGTACATATATAGACAGATAGATATAGATATATAAATATGATAATAATAAAAACATCAAAACCAAAACCAAACCTAATACAAAGCAAAACATCTTACCTCTGTGGAATAAAACTGTATTTAGTCTTTGATATTTTCTTTCACTCAGCATAATTCAAGTTTCTGGTGAGTCATCTGTGTTGTTACGTGACGGTTTATTCCTTCTCATTGCTGAGTAGATACCTTTCATCCCAGAGAAACACCAATTTATTTAACTATTTACCTGTTGAAATGCATTTGTTTTGTTTTATTTTAGAGCAGGGTCTCACTATGTGTTCCAGGCTAACCTTGAACTCATGATTGTGTTAGCCACCCAAGTGCTAGGATTACAGGTGTGTGTCACCACACTTAATTGTTTTATGTTTTTAGCTATTATTCCAGATAAAGCTATTATAAATATGTATATGGGTTTTTGTTTGAACATATATCTCCATTGTTCCAGAAAATGACTGAGATTGAAATTGTTGGTTTGTATATAAAGAGCAAAATAGAAAGTAGGTAGATAGGAAATGGATGGGGGACTGAGAGATTGGGAGAGGGGAGGGAAAGGATATGGAAAAAATTGAAGGGAAAAATGAAAACAGAGCTTTTGTGAATGGGAAGGGAACTAAGATTGGAAGAAGCAGACAGGGAAGAGTAGGGTAGGAGATGAAAAAAAAAGTTGTACGTTCAAGATCAATGCAAGCACTATGTACTGAAAGCATGTACTAATAAAGAAACTGCTGGTTTGTAAAAGTTTTAAAAGAAATTGTCAAGCTATTTTCCATGGTATCTGTGCCATTCTACATTCCCTCCTGCAGTGTACGTGTAATTTGGTTTCTTTCTCTGCAAGGGTAGAGCGTCTATCATTTATGGGAAATTTGTGTGGAGGATAGTGGACCCAGAGCTCTTTAAGCATTGGTCTCTCTCTCAGAAGGCAAAGAATAAAGGAGCCTATTAGTGTCTCAAGTGCTGTAGAATCTCCCTGTTCTGGTTGAGATTTAGCACATTTTCTTGAATGAATGTTTCCTCATTTGCTCTATGCCCTTATGACAATTTCTAGAGACTTTAAAAAATCTCTCGGAGCTGGAATGGTATCATAGGTCTATAATCCTAGACATTCAGGATACTGAGCCAGGAGGACCACAAATTCAAGCCCAGACAGGACAACTTAGGGAGACACCATTTTGGAAGCCCTCGTCCTTCAAACTTGTTTGTGTTAAGAGCCAGGACCTTACATTGCTCAGGTTGAAGTAGGGTGGCCTTTCACAGGTATGATCCCACTACTGATTAGCAAGTACAACATGGTGGTCACCAGCTCCTTGGGAGCCACAGAGAAATACTACTACAATTAAAGTAGGCATAAAACAGGGTGTACACTACCATAGAGGTGGTTGGAGAACCTGTCTATCTACTACCCAAGAAGATCTGACATAAGCTCAGGCCAGGAAACTAAGAACCAAACCGAGTTAAGCATACACAGCTTCCAAAATCTCCTTTTTTGCAGAATGAATACAGCAGCAAGGAAAATAAGAAAAATGACAGGGACATTGGCAAAGAGTCAAAAATTGGCCTTTTCCCAAGACACCACCTTGGAAGCTGCTCTGGGCTTCCATTATTCCTTCA
Organism: Octodon degus; assembly: GCF_000260255.1. Taxonomy (NCBI): domain Eukaryota; kingdom Metazoa; phylum Chordata; class Mammalia; order Rodentia; family Octodontidae; genus Octodon; species Octodon degus. Next base: position 7,238,570 of record NW_004524654.1, read on the forward strand.
AAAAAACTTCAAAGGATCACAGAGGTGATAGAGTAAAGGAGATTATAACAGCCTCAAAAACAGATGCAAGGGCTGGCAAGATAGCTCAGAGGACTAAAGCATCTGCTTAGGCAAGCTTAGGCAGGCACAGGGACTACAGCTCGATCCCTGGCACATGCTGCACCAATCCCACCCTCAGGGCCGGCTAAGCCAGCCACAAACAAAACAAAACAACATAACAGATGCAAGAGCAAATCTACACAGGAGAAATGGAGAGGCATTATGGCATGTACCTAGATGTCCCTTCAAAACCTCATGTAGTCATAGGTGGGGCTTTCCAGAGGTGGCTGTTTCTAGAATTGTGATGCTGGGATTAAGGATGTGATGCTAGGATTAAGGGTTCACAACCCAAGTGTGAGTGGGGTGGGTACCCTGGATTACATGGGACAGAAGGAGGGCTGCTATTGCTGCTTGCTGCTCGCCACTCTGCAGCCTTCCAGCCTGCTGCCACCATGAGCTGCTTCTCTTCTGCAGTGCCCCTCTGTGATGCCATGCTCCTTGGACCCAGTCAACTATGGACTAAAAGCTCTATAAACTGCGAGGTGCTTCACCAAACAAGATAAAAATAAGTATATAAAAAGCAGCCAAGCCAGGCATGATGGTGTACAGCTGTTATCCTAGCATTTGGGAAGCTGAGGCAGGAGGATACTTAGAGTTTGAGGACAACCTAGGCTGCTATATAGTAAGTTCAAGGCCAGTCTAAGCTATATGAGGCCCTCTCTGAAAAATAAATAAATATGACCTGAAAATTGTAAGTTATTAAGGAAATGCAAATTAAACCCACAAGAAGATATTATACAAACATACATAGCCATTAAAATGTTTGTAGTTAAAAAAAATGTTTGTAGTCAGAAAAAGAATACTCAGTATTAGTGAAAATGTGGAGAACTGGGATTTTCATATATTCCTGGTGGGAATGGAAAGTGCTTTGGAAAACATTTTGGTGATTATATATAATTCCACTATTCAATGTTTATCCAAGGGAGGTAAATATTTGTGTTCACATAGAAACCCACATACAGCTGGGTAAGGTGGTACATGCCTGTAATCTGAGTACTTGGAAAACTGAGGCCAAAGGATCACCAAGAGTTCAAAGCCAGCCTGGGCTATGTGGTAAGCTCAAGGACAGCTTAAAACTACATAGGGTGACCCTGTCTCATAGACAAACCAATAAAACTCCACATACAAATGTTCATAGTGGCTTTGTTGATAATTTTCTAACACTGGAAACAGCCCACATTGATCTGTCAGATGATAAATGGATAAACAGAGAGCAGTGTGTCCAAACAATACTAGATAGCAATACTATCAGATCCCATTTATATGAGATGCTGAAAAATGCAAAATGATAGGGATGGAGAAACATCACCGGTGCCGAGGGTTGGGGTAAGGTGGGATGACTGCAAACAAAAAGGGAGAATTTGAGGGGTGATGGACCATTCTGTGTCTTTATTATCATGGCAGTTATATATAGTTGCATGTATTTGTCACAATTTTAAAACTAGGGCTAGGGTGTAGTTCACTGGCGTAGGGAGCACACATGAGGCCAGGGCTGATTCAGAGCCCCACCACCTCATCACAAAACTTTATATTTACTTACTTATTTTTAAAATTTATTTATTTGTGTGTGTGTGTGTGTGTGTGTGTGTGTGTGTGTGTGTGTGGCCAGCTCAGCCCACCAGGGGGCGGGGCTGGCTGGCATGTGGTGCTGGGGGATTGAACCGTAGTCCCTGTGCTTTACTTAGTTTGTTCTAAGTAGGTGCTTTAGACCACTGAGCCATCTCACCAGCCCCAAAACTTTATATTTAAATGGGTAAATTTTTACTCAAATTATACTTCAATAACTTTTGTTTTCCTTTGGTGGAACTGGGCATGAACTCGGGTCCTTGCACTTGCCAGGGAATTCAATAACTCTTGACACCTCCAACCCCAAAATAAAACAAAACAAAATCTTGTATACTTTCTATCATCCAAACTCAATAGCTATTCATATTTGACTGATCTGTTCTATATGATTTTGGCCAAATCACTTAAAATTAGATTGCAGATATCAGGGCAATTTATCATACATCTTCTGAGAATAAGCAATTTTTATTCATTAGATATTTAAGAATAGAATAACATCATCAATTATCTAATTTATAATCCATACTCCAACTATTCCAATTATATTTAAAATGCCTTTCAATCTGGTAGTAGTGACAAAGGCCTATAATCATAGCATTTGGGAAGCTGAGACAGAAGGATTGCTGTGAGTTTAAGGCAAACCTGGACTATGTAGTGAGACCTCTTGGGACCCATAGGTAGAAGTTCTCATGGGTTTCCTTAAGATTTGGACAGTACAAAAAGACAGACACTACAAACAGCTTGCTATCATGGCTGTCCTCATGACAGCCCACCCTGTGTCCTCCAAGCTAAGCTTTTTCTAAAAATCTTTTTATTTGTTTAGTAGAGTCTGGCTACGTGGCTCAAACTTGTAGTGATCCTCCTGCTTCAACCTCCTCAGTGCTGGGATTACAGGCGTGCAACACCACACCTGATTTCAGGGGCCAGCATGGCACACCTGGTGTTCCAGGGCCAGTGCTGTTGTGGGGATCAAACCTAGGTCCTTCAGCTTGCCAGACAGGTGCTTAGACCCCCGAGCTATCTCCCCAGTCCCTCCAAGGTATGCTTCCATCTTTCATTTTCCTCTTTTACTCAGCTCAAGCTTGCAGCGCAGAACCAGTTTCTTCCTCACTTACTTTTTTTTTTTTTTTGCAGATCCGAGGATTGAACTCAGGCCCCTGCACCTGCCAGGGAAGCACATATTTTACTGAGCCATCTCCCTGGCCCTACTTTTATGTTTTTTGTTTTTTTTTTTTCTTTTGTTGTTGTTGTTTTTTTGTTTTGTTTTTGTTTTTTGGTAGAACCAGGAATTGAACTCAGGCCTCTGTGCTTGCCAGGCAAGTGCTTATTCCACTGAGCCATCTCCCTGGCTACTTTTATGTTTTCAAGTAAATTTTGTTTGTTTTTTATTTCTTTCCATTCTTTGTTCAAGATGAGAAGTACTTGTAACATCATGTAACTCAGTTGTGCTCTAAATTTTCTGATCAAGGAGATTATGGGGCCACAGAGCAATGTGATTAATGACGTAGAGTGTGCCTGGGGAGAGTCACATGGAGAGAAAACATTCTCTCAGGCTTTCACAGAGAGCAAATTGGTCAAGCAGTGGCCGGGACTCATCCTCATGGCTGACACTGACAAAGGATCTACAAAGTGCAGTACAGGGCTACAGGATAAATCCTGAGGGTACTTGACTGACCTTATCAGATACAAAAGTTACATTTCTTGTTATATA
>NW_004524654.1:7242800-7251756 GCF_000260255.1 Octodon degus
AAGATCCTAGGCCTGACTTCTAGTATTCTGGAAATACTGGGATTAGAGGAATTTTTTTATTTTTTAAAATTTATTTATTTTTATTTATTTATTTTGTGTGTGTGTGTGGCCAGCTCAGCCCACCAAGGGGCAGGGCTGGCTGGCATGTGCTGGGGGATTGAACCGCGGTCCCTGTGCTTTGCTTAGCTTAGCTTGTTCTAAGTAGGTGCTTTATACCACTGAGCTATCTCACCAGCCCCAATTAGAGGAATTTTAAATCATACTAATTTGAATTAAAAATCCTAACCAGAAAAATTCTTGTTCAGCATCACAGCCAGAGTATATTTTCTAAGGGTTAGCCAGATAGCTCAGTGGACTAAAGTGCCTGCTTAGTCAGAGCACAGTGCCTGGGGTTTGATCCCCAGCATGCCATGCCAGCCCCACCCCTGGGAAGCACCGATACTGCGATTGAGAAGGCATGGTGGCATGTACCTGCAATCCCAGCACTTGGGAGACTGAAAACAGGAGAATCACTACTAGTCAGATTTATGTAGTGAGACCCTGTACACCCTGTCAACTCTGTACTAAATACAGAGTATGTTTCCTTCCAGTGATCTGAGCTGTTATCTAATAGGACTGTAAATCCTGAGGAAAAAAGATGGCTTGTTAAAGAATTTTATTATAGTCTTCTTTCCCAAATATTCAGGTTAAATGGCTCAAATCCACTTTCCACTACAATAAATAACCCTACTAATACAGATAGCACAGTAAGGGGCTAAAGGAATCACTCCTCTCCCCTGACCTGAACATAGGCAATGCCGTAAGGCCAACCTCTCTGACTATCCTAAGACCCAGTACCTACAAACAGAAGTAAGAATAAAAAAACTTCTTGAAAATTCGCAGTACTTCAAACCAGGACTCATGTATGCCAGACTTGTCAACATGACCTACAATAACCTTTCTTTACTTGGAGCTTAGTAAAGGTTCAAACATACAAGCTGCATCCACAGATCCAATTATAAGAGGGTGCATTATGGGAAAGCACATGTGCAGTAGACACAGCTGACAGGACTCAGCACCCTGTTGATCACATTGTTAGTCATGCCCTAAAAGACACAATGGCAAGTGCCCTCCGCCCAGCACAACTCATCAGATCCTTAAACCTAAGATATTCAATACTCACGCTACTTTCCTTTCTATTAGCATGAGTCTGCTTGCTCTGAATGGTACTACTGCCCAATTAAACTTCAATAAATTCAATTGTTTTTTTTCCTTACTACTGCTTCCTATATCTAATTCTTTGTTTGGCATGCACAAGAATCTGGAAATCTATACTGAGATCCCATTACCCATGATAAAACTACCATGTCTAATAAAAATTAATCTGAATTTACCAGGTATTGTGGCACATACCTGTAATACCAGCACTCTGGAGGCTTAAGCAGGAGGATCCCCATGAGTTTGAGACTAGCCTGGACTACATAGTGAGGGTTTGTTTGTTTGTTTGTTTTTGTATTTTAGGGAAGGGTCTACAGGATGTTCAGGGTCTCACTACCAGATAGGACTTGTAGTGATCCGCCTGTTTACAGCCTCCCAAGGGCTGGGATTACAGGCAGGCACCACCATGCCCAGTCTCAATAGCTGTCTCAGTGTGTCCTGGGGGCAGGGCTGGCATGGTAGGCCCGGGGATTGAACACCCTGCCCCTGCGCCTGCTGACAGGGGCTTTAATCCACTGAGCTATTTGGCCAACCCTTATATAATGAGTTTAAGTCCAGCCTGAATTATATAGTGAAAAACCAAAAGAGAGAAATTTAAAAACAAAAAATAATTATCATAATTTTAAAAAATTAAGCCACAAGTGGCAGGGTCAGAATCCAGACCAAAGTTGCTGGCTCCAAAGCTCTTATACTTATCATAAAACACAGTTCCCAGTAATAATAGTAACAGTACCTAAATAAGGCAAAAGAAAGTCCTTATTGTAAAGTAAGCTGCAAAAAGAAATAAACACAGGAGTGGTTCCAGCAGGAGATTAATTGGCCAGGGTGAATGGTCTGGTTATTTTTAGATGCCTGAACAGGAAGTCAGACCACAGTGGCCAGAACTTCCCATTCTCACCTACCCATCAGGAACAGAAAATGACTGTGGAAGAGGGGGCCTGGGGGGTGGGGAAGGCACAGTGGGATATGAAAGAAAAACAGCACCCAGGGAAGGGGAATGCAAGAAGAGCAGGAAGGAGAGAACATGGGGAGTCTGCTAGCCAGAGGCTGGTCCTGTAGTGCCACAGCCTCTGGTCCTCCTTGCTCATAGCTGACTCTGAGCTGAGCAGTTTAGAGAGGTGCTCAAATCTCTGTCATCCTGTGTACTCTGGGTTGGCCAGAATATGGGGCTTGAGCCTGATTAAAAAGAGTGACTCACTGCCCTCCAGGATTCTGTGTTTTCTTTAACAGACAATTAGAAGATAGTTGTGCTACGAGTTGTGGAATGTGATGGGCTTCCAGTAAGTTCTATTAATGTTAGGCACAGTGCTGAGTGCTTTAGATGTAGTCATTGTTTCTAATCTTCTCAAAGACCCAGAAGAGGTCACTCACAGACATTTACCTAAGATGACAAAGTCATCAAACCAATGTTATAAGATAAACTTAGCGCTGGTCAAATAGCTCAGCTGATTACAGAGCCTGCTTAGGCAGACAGTGGCAGGGGGTGGACAGGGGTTGGGCAGGGGTTGGCAGGGGTTCGGCAGGGATTCAGCTGGGGTTTGATCCCTGGTGTGCCATGCTGGTGCTGGCCCCACCCCAAGGGTGTGCTGAGTGGGCGATTGAGACTGGACATGGTGGTGTGCACCTGTAATTCCAGCTCTTGGGAGGCTGAACACAGGCGGACCACTACAAGTCCAATTTATGTAGTGAGGCCCTGTAGACCCTGTAGACCCTGTACTAAAATACAAAAATAAATAAATAAATAAATAAATAAATAAATAAACTTAGCCACATTACAGTTTTAAAGGTTTTATTTTAGCAGTGATTCATGAAACAGGAAAACCACATTGACAAAACTTTAATAAGGTGTCTGCAGAAACCAGACAAAATATTTGATTGGCTGAAGTAGAAAAGTTGGGCTTCTGGATTGGTGACCTCTCGTTAGAGGTTAGTTGGCAGGTTTTGATTGGTCATGCTTAAATTTTGTTTTCCTAGCTCATGGCTACTCACATTGAGTTGGGCTTTGATTTACTGACAGAGGACACTAAGGCATCTGGAGCCATCTTGGCCAGTTGACCTATAAATTATGATGTAATTGGAAAATTATTAGTTGTGCTTGATTGACACAACCAAACTAGCCAAGAAAAGTACTTCTCAAACTTTATAAGAACCAATTTTTAAAATTTTCAATCCACCACAGACTGATAATTTTATGATACAAACAAAAATGGCATGCAAAAAGATATGCTCAAAATCACTTTTCATTCTTCAGATATACTTTGCTAGAGATGTTTCTAAGCAACTCTGAATGTTTCTACTGATCCTATCACAAGCAACAGTAGAAAAGAGTGCCTAGTCAAGAGGACGTATCTGAGTCATCCCCAGAGCTTTCCCCAAATCTGTGTGCCTGCTCTCCAGGCCAGACACTGACTCAGTAGGTTTGGCATGTCTTGTAGATACTCCTCAGGAGACTCTGGTGTCCATCTTTGGTTAAGAATTAGTCCTTGTGCAACATACATACTATCAGAGCTATTGTCCATCTTGATGCAAGTTCAGAGAATCAAGGTGCCCTGTCAGAACTCACTAAACCACTGACTAGACGTGGAATTGAGGGTTGGGAGATTGGGGGAAGAATGCCAGGGAATTCAGGATAGAGTTCAAGAACTGCACTCTCAGGGTCAGCAAGATAGCTCAGCAGACTAAGCACCTGCTCAGACAAGCAAAGGGACTGGGATTTGATCTTCAGCACCACAGATTGCAGGCCCTGCCCCCTGGGCATGCTGAGCCAGCTGAGTAAGGGCACGGTGGAACACACCTGTAATCCCAGCCCTAGGGAGGCTGAAAACAAGAGGATCATTATGAGTCCAAGCTGCATAGTGAGACCCTGTACTAAATACACTTAAAAAAAAATTGTACTCCAACTGCATTATTATCTAACATTATTCCAAATAACTTTTCACCTTAAATATTTTCATGTTTGATTCAGTTGAAGGTGAATTCTCTGTGAAGCAAATCAGAAGTAGTCAAAGCTGCATTTTGCAAAAAATCACTCCCATCCTAAATGACACTTACGGGGCTGAGAAGATAGCTCAGCAGTTTAAGTGCCTTCCTGGCAAGTGCAAAGACTTGAGTTTGATCCCCAATATCACATGCCGTTCTGGGTGCACCGTGCTGGCCCCAAAACCAGGCATGGTGGCGCATGCCTGTAATCTCAGCGCTGGGGAGGCTAAAACAGGAGGATCACTGCGAGTCTGTACTGTATACTGAGAGCCTGTATCCAATAAGTAAATATAGAAACATAAATAAATAAATAAAATGACACATATGTTTCCACCTACACAGTTCTGCCTTTGTAAGAACCGGCCACTACTGTCAGGGATGCTAAAGCTCACCTGTAATCCCGGCACTTCAGAGCCAAGGAGGAGGGTTGCTGTGAGTTTGAGGCCAGTTTGGGCTACTTATTGAGGTCAAGCCCAGTTAGAACTACATATAAATACCCCTTCTCAAAACACACACACAAAGAATTGGTCACCTCTTATATCCTGCATATGAGGGATTCTGGGCAGAGTTTACACCACAGAAAATCTCAGCATCCATTAATTCAAGCCAGAGGGTAGCAAGAGGGAACAAAATCCAGTCTTTTTAAGGGAGAACCAGCCTGGGTAGAAAAACCACTCCACCTCTTAAGATCAGGGCCAACAATGAGAGACAGGATGATAAGGAATGATGCTTCACAGAAAGATTGACTTATGACCACGGCAAGCTGCAGGCACAGCTCCGTGATACAGCACTTGCCTCGCATGTGTGGGGAGGCCCTGGACTCAACCCCCAGCACTAAAACATAAAACAAAGGAAAACAAAAACACAGTCCTCAGTGAGAACAGGGAGTACTGATGTACAGTATTAATAATAATAATAATAATAATAATAATAAAAATCCAGCAATTTAAGTGGTCCCAAAAGAACTGGGGCTCAAAAAGATGCTTGTAGAAATAATGACAAACAGGCTGACTTGGTCAAAATACAATTTATTTTCTTCACTACTTCTAGTAATTACTTTTTATTATTACTATAATAATAAATAATAATAATATAATAAATAATAATAAATATTATTATTTATTATTTATTATTTATTATTACTGGTGTGTGTGTGTGTGTGTGTTGAAGTGACCTTACTACAAGGTTAGCATGAATACAGAGTTAGATGTGTATACTTTAATCCTTTTGTTTAGTTTTGGTGTTTTGAAGACAGGATCGCGCTATTCAGTTTAGGCTGGCCTCAAACTCACAGCAATCATCTGCCTCTGCCTCCCAAATGCTGGGATTACCAGTCCTGGCTCTGTCCCAGTTCTTGATGGGTATGTTCATATAAGGTGAATTTCATGCTCTCGAATAGACTTAAAAACTTTTTTGTTATTGTTGCAACTAGAAAATGAGACTGGTCCCAAGAGTGGAAGGCTAGTGCGCTCTCATCTACCTCCTCAGCCCTTTTTTACTTTGAGACAGGGTCTTGCCTAAAGTGGTATGGTGAGCTTAAACTTAAGATCCTTCTGCCTCAGCCTCCTGAGTAGCTGGGATTAAAGGTTTATGTCACATTCTGGCTAGACTAAAAACTTGATAGATAACTGTTTTCAGACTACATCCAAGATGCCCACAAATTAATAAAAGATAAATAATAAAAACAAAAGATCATTTTCCAAGGAGACAAAAATAGCAAAAGATGTTTATACTCACTGACTGACTGGGAAAATGAATAAAGGGAGCTTATAACTTACCATATTGGCAAACATGTGTAATACTATATTATCAAATATAAATAAAAGTAAAGGAAAACAGATACTTTCACATACTTCCTTTTTTTTTTTTTTTTTTTTGCTGGTACCAGGGATTGAACTCTGAACCTTGTGCTTGCCAGGCAAGCACTTATTCCACTGAGCTATTCCCCCATCCCCTTCACATGTTCTTTGTGATAGCATGTATTGGTGGCTACTTTAGAGGGCTTTTGCCATTATTGCATCCTAACTTTGAGGGGCCCTTTCATACCAGCTTCCAAGAGCTATTTGTGCATCAATGTAACATTAGTAGCTTGAAATTGGGCATGCTATGATAATCCACACCATGGAAATCTGCAGTTCTACAAACCTGCCCTTACCAACATTCCCTCCTTTTTTGAAGTCACTGTTAAACACTAATACTCCGTAAAGATCCCATGATACTAGAATACGACAGTTTGGATCTCAAATGTCCCCCAAAGACTCCTGTGTTAAAGTCTGGGTCTCTAGCTTGGCATTATTGAGAGGCGATGAAATCTTTAAGATGCCAAGGTGATGGTGCATGCCTATAATCCTAGCACTTGGGAGGCTAAGGCAGGGAGATTGCCACAAGTTCAAGACCACTGGGCTACACAGTGAGTTCAAGGGTAGCCCGAACTGCATACCAAGACCCCACCTCAAAAAAATCTTTAAGAGGTGGAGCTTAGTGGAAGGAAGTTACATTGTTCAGGACATACCTTTGAAAGGGATTATGACCCCAGCGTATTAGTGAGTTTTCTGTTGTTATGACAAAATACCAGAAAGAATCAACTTCTAAGGAGGAAAGGATTGTTTTCACTCAGCGTTTTAGAGGTTTCAGTTCATGGCTGTGTAATCCTGTTACCTTTGGGTGTATGGTGAGGTAGAACATCAGACTGGAAGCACAAGACCAAAGAAATTGGTCTCTCCATTCCTTTCATGGGATACCCTGCAATGACCTAAATTTCTTTCCAATAGGCTAAATCTGCTAAAGGTTCCACAGGCTGAGGACCAAGCCATCAACATGTGAGCCTTTAGAGAACATTCATTATCTAAACTATGGTATCTAGTCTCTTCCTTTCCTTCTCTTTCAAACCCAGCCATAAGTCAACAAACTTCCTCTACCATACATTCCTGTCATAATGTACTGTACCACCCTGGGTCCAAGTCAACACAGCTAATTGGTCTTCAATCAAAATCTCTAAAACTATGAGATAAAATAGCTCTTTACTCTATAAGTTGATTACCCCATGTGGTGTTTTTGTTTTTTTTTTCCTTCTTTTTTTTTTTTTTTTTTTTTTTGTGGAACTGGGGATTGAACTCAGGACCTTGCACTTGCCAGGCAAGCGCTTATTCTACTGAGCTATCTCCCCAGCCCCTTCCCCATGTGTTTTGTTACAGTAATGGAAAACTGCCTAACACAAAGCCATTCTTGTTTTCTAGCATATATTTGAACATGTATATAGGGAAGCATGTACAAGGATATTCACTGTAGCACTGTTTGCTATGGAGAAAAACTGTAGATCACATAAAACTTATTTAGAGAACATAAAAACAAACCATTTGAACTTATTGTGTCTGTGGAACACAATGCAGCAGGAGAAATTCATAAGGTAAATTTATATTAAAGGCAAGGAGGAAAAACTTTGTCAACTTGGCAGTAGCTTGGAGTTAACTGAGAATAGACAAATTAATGGGAGAAAAAGATAAAGATACCATGTATATAGAACCCTAGAGAAAGTAACTCTCAGAACATCCAGAAGTTAAAAAACAAAAAACAAAAAACCTCCAACATACTAAGTGTCAAGGAATTTAGGGTCCAAATGAAGCTCATTTACTTACATTTTTGGAATATACTGGTGCCCAACATCAGCTGCTATCCTGACTAGAAACCTCGCTGCAGAGAAGTCTTTGGGGCAGCTGATTCTAGTAAAGCTCTGCTTTCCCCAAATAAAATAGATCAGATACAACTTATTTCTGAATTTTATGAATGTCAAATATTTCCACTTTAGAGTGCTCTCTATGCTAGACTGCTGGGCTGTCTGTCTTTTACTTCTAAGGAAGGAAAATCTCAAGACATACTGTCGCGCGGCTACCCTGCGCCAGCGGGACCTGCCGGTCCCAGCCCAGGCGCAGCATGGGTGAGACCCTCTTCCACCCCCTTGAGACCCCCACCACCACTCCGCAGCACCCCTCCCAACCCGCCCGCTGAGTAGTAATTTCTGCCGCGTTCCAGGAACCCCCAGATCCAGTCCTAGCCCAGGCCCTGTAAGTGTGTGGGAGAGCGTCTGGCTACCCTGCACCAGCGGGACCTGCCGGTCCCAGCCCAGGCACAGCGTGGGTGAGACCCTCTTCCACCTCCTTGGAAGCTCCCCCACCACTACCACTCCGCAGCACGCCCCCACCCTGCCCGCCCAGTGAGAATTTCTGCCGCGTTCTGGGGACCCCCAGATCCAGTCCTAGTCCAGGCCCGGTGAGTGTGTGGGAGAGCTGCCTCTCCCCGCTACTCCACCTTGTCCCCTCCAGATTCAGCTCAGGCCTGGCATACAGGTCTGAGGTGAAACCCTGCAGCTGCAATCCCTGCAGAGAGAGTAGGAGACAGAAGCACCCAGCTAGTCCAGAAACAGAACATCTTGCCAGAGGGGCACAACAGTTTCTCTCACAAGGGCAGCAGCAAGAAGAAGCTGAGCACAGCAGCCAGACAGAAGCCAGGCACAGCTGGATAAATCCAAACTTTGTAGATCTGCACCTGAACTTCAGTAGGTGCTAAGGTTATAACTGCACCAAAGCTCTACAACAAAGGTTAGAAGACAGTGCTACACAAAATGCCAATGAGAAGGAACAAAATGCAATCTCCAAACCCGAGCCCACCCATAACAAGTGCAGAGGACACTAACACAGAACAAAGTGGGAATCACACAGCTGAAATCAATGAATCAACGGCTTCTGAAATAAAGAAACAGCTGCAGAAAGGTATAGAGGAACTC
>NW_004524654.1:7256536-7273880 GCF_000260255.1 Octodon degus
CAGCTCAGCCCACCAGGGGGCGGGGCTGGCTGGCATGTGGTGCTGGGGGATCGAACTGCGGTCCCTATGCTTTGCCAAGCTTGCTCCAAGTAGGTGCTTTAGACCACTGAGCCATCTCACCAGCCCTACTCCTCATTCTTTCCCATATTTTCTACCCAAGCTACATGCCCTCAGGGTGGGTAGCACTCACACCCAATGGGCCTTCCCAAGATCCACACCCAGAATGATGTCAAACCAATCAATAGACTTACTTAGCAACCACATACCCTAGATCCAGCCACCCCTCAAAGGCATGAGGTTCTAGGGGATATCTAGACAGAAGCCGTAACATCACCTAATTAAGCTTCAATAAACTTGGTTGTTTCTTCCTTACAATTATGTGTCATATCTATTCACTGCACACAAGAACCTGGAAATCTGTCCCAGGATCTGTGGTAATAGGCATATATGCAATCAAAATCCAGAAAGAGATAATCACACAGATAGTGCTATCCTACCCTAAATCTTTTTATATTTTTGGTGGTACTAGGAATTAAACCAAGAGCCTTTACATTGAGGTACATTTCCAGCCTGTTTTAATTTTTTAAGATAAGATCTTACTAAATTGCTGAATTCCCCATGCTGAGCTCAAGCTTGTTATCCTTCTACCTCAGCCTCCCACAGTACTGGGGTTCTAGGCATGCACTACTATGCACAGCTTGTGCTCTCAATTTTATACTGCCTACTTGGCCTAGCTAAACTTCAACCCCATCCTAATCTTGTTTATCTTTGAGGACAGAATGCCTCTAAGTCAGATGCTTCTCTTTACAAGGAGGCTAACCTACTTCAAGATCCAAGATGGCTGTCCAAGTGACAGATGACATCTAACCTCATTATAATCCTATATGCCCCCAGTTGCCAGTTGCTATGAGGACCCTGGACAAAATCATAAAAGGAGCAAAAAGAGTTGGAATCTGAACTACCAGAAAAATCCCTGCCCAATCCCAGAAAACAAATGAGTATTCCTGCCCTTTATTAGCCTAACCCATTCCTCATTTCTTTCACATTATACCTATGTAACCCTCTAATCTCCACCAGTTAGGAAAGTTGATTTTGGGGTTTATCTCCCACTTCTCTTTTTCTTGGTCAAGAATAAAAATCTGGGGCTGGGGATTTGGCTCAGCGGTAGAATGCTTGCCTAGCAAGCTGGAAGCCCTGGGTTCAGTCCTCGGCACCAAAAGAAAAAAAAAATCTCCTTCACTGCTGTTTGTTTGGTCCTCAGTTCAAGAGGGAGAAAGGGAGCCAGTTTAGGATTAGAAATTGGCAACAGGAATGAGGTATAGCTCAGTGACACAACAGCTGCCTGGCAAGTGCAAGGTCCTGAGTTTTATTCCTGGTACCCTCCTCTAAAAAAAAAAAAGAAAGAAAGAAAAGAAAAATAAATTGGCAACAACAGCAGAGATTAGCAGTGTGGAAGGAGGAGGAGGAGAAGGAAGAGCGGAAGAGAAAAGAGGAGGAGGAGCAGCAGCCAGGACAAATGGTATTGGTCAAGCTGGACTTTAGCTTTAGTTATAAAATTTTAAATGCTTTATAAGGTCTAGATATATATGTATCATTTGTATAAAGTTTAAATCAAACCAAAATAACTCCTTGAAGACAGAATGCCCATATGATTCTAATAGTTAGAAACAACCAGTTGAGGAAACCACTTCTTTTTATTCACTTAATTTTAAATAGCACCCTAGGGCCATTCCTCCTTCCACTGTCCTAAGAAAAATAAAAAATAAAACAACAGTAACTCAGGAGAAAGCTGGGTATGGTGGCACATGGCTGTAATCCTAGCACTCGAGGCTGAGGCAGAGGGATTGCCAGGATTGAGTTCAAGGCCAGCCTGGGCTACACAGTGAATTCAGAGACAGCCTGACTTGCACAGTGAGACTCTGCCTTAAAAAAAATAAAAAAATAAAAAAATTCAGGAGATCTCTGATGCTCTAGGAGAGCACATACATGCTGGATCTCCTAGTCTGATTTTAGTTATCTTCACGGTACTCCAACATTACTAAGGTTCGTAAATATGTCCTACATGTCATGCATGTAATTAAGATCAGAGTGAATTCTGGGACAAGCAGAGCCCCCCTGAGATGGCACAGTATCCTGTCAGTCATTCTTGTCAATCATTAACTAGAGACAAGGAGGCGCCTGGGTTGAGGTGCATATCCTTTAAATTACAAAAGCCTGACATACGGGGGCTGCTGTATGCTGTGAATGTGCAGCGCTTTAGCTTTCCTGTCACCCACACCCGCCTTTTCTGTTTGTGCCTTATCTTTTGTTGGCACAGATTTGCCCTGAGCATAACTTCTTTATCTTCAAAAAAATGTAGCTGCTTTTCACTTGCCATTTGGACTATAGGCTTACAATTCTTTGTCATAGAAAAGAGCTTGGAATTTATCTGCTAAATTCATCACAGTAACACACAGAAAAGGCCAAGAAAAGTACGTAGTGTGTTCCTCGAAGAGAAGGCACCTTATCTGTAGAATATAATCCCTATAGCAGCCCTATACTTCTCCAAGGCACTCTAGAAACTAGGGTATCCAACTAGATTAAGAGCCTTAAAAGCCCTGAAAAGTACTAATAAGATTATGATATTCCTCTTTCCTCTACTTTTTTTACTCAAAAAGTAATTCTGCAAAGGTCTTGTGTTTCCTATTATGACTGAGGTAAACTTTACGATATTTGAAAGTTTTAATTTCTCAGAAGGTTTTGGCTTAGCTGGAGGCACAGGCTTATTCTGACTTTCTGGGTCCTTTTTTTTGTTTTGTTTTTTGGCAGAACTGGGGATTGAACTCAGGCCCTTACGCTTGCCAGGGAAGCACTTCTTCTACTGAGCCATCTCCCCGGCCCTCTGGGTCCTTTTAACACCAGGTAATACAAGGATGAGAAATGGCACTAGCAATTGTCAGTTATTACCCCAAAGAGAAGAACAAAAGAATGGGAGGAAAGGGGAGTTTAATCATTACTAGCTTCTTCAAACAAGCGCCTTAGCAGCCAAGAACATGGTTAATTGGCTAAACTTCCAGGTACAAAACTGGGCATGGCATTTGAGCTGCAAAGAATGGCACAGGCTGTGGTTACTATAGTAACCACTTCTCTCTGCTGGCTCCCTCAAAGCAACAGGGACTTGTTGGATCTTGCCCCTCCAGCAACCGTTCCAGAGCTATCTGCCCAGTGGGACTGTAAATTGATTCTCTCAGGGTTGAGTCCCCAGGTAGATTTCTCCAGCACTTCTGGGACCTTCAGAAACAAATTCTCTTAGCTTTTTGTTCAGCTCTTCCTTTTGTATGTACAAGGAAACAGAAGAATACAATTTTTTAAAATTTTGCATTACCTTTCCCCATTCATTGAAATTATATCTATAACCACTGATGGAAAGGGAAGTTTTTCCTGTTTTAGCAAGCAAATTGGGTCATCCTAATAACTTTCCCACAGATGTACCTAGCTCCAGATTATCTGATTATTTACTTTGAACTGTCCAATTCTGAAGGAAAAGATTTTTCTTTAAATTCTATGTAGACGATATTCAGCAGATGTGGTGGTACACTTTTGCAATCCCAGCACCTGGAAGGCTAAGGCAGGAGGATCACTAAGAGTTGAAGGCCAGCCTGGGCTACATAGTGAGGTCAAGGCCAATCTGAACTATGATGAGACCCTGTGTGTGTGTGTGTGTGTGTGTGAGAGAGAGAGAGAGAGAGAGAGAGAGAAAGAGAGAGAGAGAGAGCCCTCAATAGATTATTTTGAAGTGATGGTATACTATCCAGTAAATGTCCACATCTATGACTTAAATGGATCATACATCACATTATGAGGTAATTTGTTTATTTTCAGCTCAAGTAGGAACAACACCTTCTTGGGCTCTGTGATCCATCAGCACCCAGAAGATTTGGAGACTCATCTCCAGCTCTAGGGTGGCCTGGAGCTCTGGGAAAGAATGAAATGTTGTATGACTAGCCTGCCTTCGTGTGCTATTATTAGACTGATAATGGTTGACAGGAAAATATAAACTCACTGAGAAAAATTTAACTTTCAGCAAAGAAACAAGCTTCACCTCTTTCTTAAAAAATTATTTTTGGTCCTGGGAATCAAACTCAGGATCTTGCACTTGCCAGGCAGGTGCTGTGCTGCTGAGCTATATCCCTGGCCCTTTTACTTCTTTTTAAGTCTTCCATAACTGGCCTGGCATGGTGACACACACCTGTAATACTAGCACTCAGGAGGCTGAGGCAGGAGGACTGCGGGGAGTTTGAGGCCATCCTGGACTACATAGTGAGTTCAAGGCTGGCATGGACTACACAGCAAGACCCTGTCTCAAAAAAAAAAAAAAGTTTGCCACAAATGAATTCTGCTTTGAGGTTAAGTCACAACGGGCTTTCTTATTCCCTCTGGCAATCAGCTTGAGGACTATAAACAAGAATCTTCTGGATTAACAACACATAATTCTTTTTAAAAATTGTTTAAAGTAATGAGAATTGAACTCAGAGCCTTTACACTGAACTACGTCCCCAGCCCTTTAAAATCTAAAATTGTCAGATAGGATCTCACTAAATCATTAAATTGCCTAGGTTATGGTTGAAATCTGCAATCTTCCTGCCTTAGTCTCCCAGAGTGGTGGGATTACAGGTCTTTCTTAGGTTCTCCTTCTTTCTAGAACCTAGACCCTGGTGATTCAATCTTCAGGAGGCAAATAAGATACCTTTGAAGGAACAGACCCCACAGCTCTGTGAGGGATGCTATAGAAACTGCTTCTGTTCTCAACTCCCCATAGGGAGCACAAGGATTTGGAGTTTGTTCAGTTGCTGGTCCAAACTTGTGAGAAATCATAGCGATATAGGGGAAGTGAAACTCCTGACCTGACCTGGATGAGTTTGTGTTCTCTAAAACCAATGAATGAATTTTAGGAACAAACAGGTTCAGAGTAGACTTTTTATTGGGAAAGAAAGCTTCTGTCTAAGAGGGACAGAAGGGGGCCCCGAGCAGGTTGCCCGGGAAGCTGTCTCTATCAGGTTATTTTTATAGGGCAAAATCACACAGGGCTAAGGTGGAGAAAATGGGAACTCGCTTAGGTGGGCATGAGGTGGGACAAAACTATGGTCAACCAATGTGATTATAAGCTCCACTGCTCAGGTAAAATTAAGTTCAAGACCAAAAGAGGGAGTGAGTCATTAGCAAGCAGGCATGAGTGTAGAACAGGACTTTATCTGATAGCCATCCGATAGTAGTCCGATTAGTGATTCTTCTGGCTCCCTCAGGATGATGATCAATCTCAGATGCCAATCTTTACAGAGGTTGGCATTTGTTTGCTCTTTGGTCTTTAGGTCTGGCCCACAGCAGAAGCATCTGTCCCTCCCACAGTCTTAAGGTATCTTGTCTTCTGTGTTATCTCCTTCGAGGGCCCAGCCCTGTCTGACTGCCTATATTTCTAACTAATTCAGTGGCCTGCAACAATAGGTTCTCCTTACCAGCTATGTTTGACTTGGATGGTTTTCCATGGGTACACAACTGACTGGGCTTCTTTCTCAGTTCTCCATTTATAATAATGTCATCACAAACCTGAGCCCCAGATGATGAGTTATTTGTAAATATCCACCAAGAGAAAAAGACAGGCCCTTTCCACTGAAGACCCAGTGTTGGACATGTATTCCTTTCTCACCTCCAGAGCCAGCAGGATTGTTTTAATCTTATTTGGCTTCACAATCCTAGCCTAGAATACTGGCCCCTCTTCTCAAACCAGCCCAAACATAAAGGCTTTGACTTGGCTGAGGATGTAGTTCAATGTGAAAGTCTGTGCTCAATCCCCCATACAGTAAAATAATAAAACCAAAAGTTTTTACCTGTCAGGGCCATGGAGATGGCTCAGTGGAATAAGCGCTTCCCTGGCAAGCGCAAGGGCCTGAGTTCAATCCCTGGTTCCGCCAAAAAAAAAAAAAAAAAAGTTTTTGCCTGTAATCTCAGCACTTGGGAGGCTGAGGCAAGGAGACTGTCATGAATTGAAGCCCAGCCTGAACTACATAGCAAGACCTTGTCTCAAAAAAAAAAAAAAAAAAAAAAAAAGCTTTGATTTTAAAGCCAGGTCCTCTGACCTCTCAATTTACCACTTATTTGGCTTCAGATTTGCATCACCTGTAAATTGCTTCATGGCCACTGGTTTCAGCTTGCTGCTTCAGAAACAAACACCCCAAGCTACACCCACGGCTTTTTTAAAAAATAATTTTATTGAGAAACAAATACAAATGAGACAGTTTCAAAACCGATTACTAGCACAGTTTCAATAATTAATACATTGTATGTTGTTGTCTTAGTGGTTATTCAAGATACAGACATGATAGCCTGCCCACAAACACTATTAGAAGAAATCTCTCGGCCAGGGAGATGGCTCAGTAGAATAAGTGCTTGCCAGGCAAATGCAAGGGCCTGAGTTCAAGCCCCAGTTCTGAAAAAAAAAAGAAAGAAAAGTAGAAGAAATTTCTCTATTCATTGAATTAAGAGAATACAGCTGTATATCTATCCTATTTTGAATATACAGATACAGAATGGTCGTTCATTTGTATCCCACATTTTTGCTTAGTTTTGTCAGAGAAGGGTATTCCATTGTCATTTAAATATTGTACAGGTGCATGAATTCAGCAAAATATTCCAATATAGTCCAGTAGTCCATATTAGTAGTGGGTTTTCCATAAGACTGGCAATGTCAGAAGTTGTTGATTTGAGCCTTTTACATCTCAGCATATTAATTTGGCTTCACTTTTTATACTTCACTTTTATACTTTTCTGCTGGATGGTTAAGACCAAGATAAAGAAAGACATATATAATAAGAAATGTAACTTTTTTATCTGATAAGGTCAAATCCCCTCAGGCTTTATCCTGAAACCCTGTATTGCAGTTTGTAGATCCTTTGTCAGTGTCAATTTGCAGATGACATGATACTTTCCTTGGAAGACCCAAAAAACTCCACCAAGAAGCAACTAGAATTGATACAGAAATTCAGTAGCATAGCAGGATACAAAGTCAATAGCCAAAAGTCAACAGCATTCCACTATACAGACAACAAGCACACTGAGAAGGAAATTAGAGAAACAATACCTTTTACAATAGCACCAAAGAAAATTAAATACCTTGGAATTCATCTAACTAAAGTCAAAGATCTTTTCAAGGAAAATTACAGTCCTCTGAAAAAAAAGATCGTAGAGGATTTCAGAAAATGGAAAGATATTCTCTGCTCCTGGATAGGAAGAACCAACACTGTGAAGATGGCCATACTCCCAAAATTGTACAGATTTAACACACTCCCTATCAAACTATCACCAACATACCTCCCAGACCTAGAGAAATCATTCCTAAAATTTATTTGGAACCACAGCCACTTTTTATTTTCAGATAGGATCTTACTAAGTCACTAAAATGCCCAGACTGGACTCAAACTTAACATCCTCCTGCCTCAGCCTGCTAGAATGCGGGATTACAGGTGTGAGTTACCGCACTTAGATCAAACATTTGTACATTGACTCTTTGCCAGATACTGCTGCAAGAGTGCAAACGTATTAGTCTACTCCAAAAATGCCTACTGAGATTTCCCCAATAAGCTGTATTATCAACTCATTCTTTTCAAAGAAAAAGAAAGCACAGAGGTGTTAAATTGCTTAATGTTATGCAATGAGCAAATAGCAACTAATAAATAAAACAGCCAGGATTTGATCCAGCTATTTGGTCATCAGGTTTTAAAAGGTGTGCTTCAGACTACTAAATTCCTTTTACTCACTGTATAATACCTAACCCTATGAATTAGATTTATCATCTATTTTCAGATGAGGAAATTAGCATGCTTGAGACCAAAGATCAAAAGAAGAGTTGTGACTCAAACCTAGTCCTATCGGATTCTAATGTTTTCTTTTTCCTCTAAATGGAAGCCATGAATTTGATGTTCATTCACCTCATGCATATTTCTAGAGTGGGGATACAAAGATGTGCAGTAAACGGTCCCTTCCTTTAATGAATTCACAGCCCTGGGGGAGACACTGATGTGACTACAAGGAGGTCTACTAAATGTAGGTGCTGAGACTGTCTTTGGGAAAGCTCAGGAACCACAGAAAGGAAGCTAGGGATTGGGGAGATAGTTCAGTAGAATAAATGCCAGCCCGGCAAGTGTAAGATGCCTAGTTCAATCCATGGTACTGAAAAAAAGAAAAAAAAAAAAAAAAAAAAAAAAAGGGGGGGAAGCTAGAGTGACAAGACAGTCACAAAGGGAAGGACACTCAATGTATAATTTTTATTTTAAACCAAGGCTTTGTGATAAAAAGAGATTTTGTGATAAATTCTGTCAACCAGAAAATTCAATCAAGAGTATCCTGAATATTTTGGTTCATTAGATTTCTGCTATACCTAATAGTCCTCTCCAAATCTACTATGATAGTTGCTGTTGTTTTAGTTGCCAGGAAACCTTGGGGAATGGGATGGAGTTGGTTGAAGATTGCCTTCTGGGATTTCCTGAGATTTCTGACACTGAAACAAATATTCTGAATGTGAATAAGTACATCCACTACATCACCCAAGGCAGAGAATTCACAGTTTTTACTGGATTTTTGAAGATCTGAAGGATCATCCAAAAGCTATCACTAACACTATGCTTTGAAGGTATATCTACACATATTAAGTATACATAAGTAGACTCTTCAGTAGGTATACACATGCAAACACATGTTTCAATAGCCATAGAAAGTGTCTGGGAGGAAACATCAAACTTAAGATTATTTCTAAGTCAGATTCAGTGTGGCACACCTGTAATTCCAGCACTTGGGAAGCTGAGGCAAGAGGCTAAATGTGAAATGAGGCCAGCTTGAGTTCAAAGTCAGCCTGAATTATATAGTGAGGCCCTGTCTGAGAAAAAATTACTTCAAGGTTTTTTTTTTTGGTTTTTTTTTTTTAAGTAAAAAGGGAGACTTACTTTTCATTTCATACAATTCTGTGCTGACTTAGTTATTAACTTTTCATGAGCATATATTAATTTTATAATTAAAACTTTTAAAACATGATCTCTGGGGGAAAATGTCTCTCTGTTTTACAGCACTATGGGGTAGACCATGTTGCAGAAAGGATAGTGAGGAGTGAGGCTGCCAACAGTGTTCATTACCAATCATGTTATAACTACTCAGTGGCTGAGAGTTATGCTGTACTTAGGAAGCTTGGGTCAGTGGCTGTCTGGCTATGACGAAGATAATCTGCTACCTACATGAGTCCAGAGGACAGCCAGGAAGGTCCACGTGGCACAAGCCCCATTTACCTTGCACATTCCCCCAGAAATGGGTGGAACTGAGGAAAGTAAGGCCAAGACCATCAGCATCAGGTTCTACAAAGCACAACAGAAGTTTCAAGCACAGAAAGGTCTAATACAAATGCAGGATTCAAATGACACAGGGCCTTGGCCTAACAAACAAAATTCAATGTAGGAAATGTCATCAATTAAACACAAGATACAGATTTTTTTTAAAAGAGTCTGGAAGGTAGAACATACAGATGGAAGACATTGACCCTGAAATTTCTTCCTGACCATACCCTTGAACAAATCCTCTGCTCTGTAAGATGTTTCCTCATTTTTGACAAGATAGTAGAATAACTTCAACTATGCTTTCATATCATCATTCCAAAGTCTGTGCCAAGTCACAGTATGGTTCTAAAGTATAATCAGAGCTGAGCATGGTAGCAAGTGCACATCTGTAATTTCAGCACTTAGGAGGCTGAGCCAGGAAGACTGCGGTGAGTTTGAGTCCAGCCTCAACTACATAGCAAAGCCCTGTCTCAATAACAACAACAAAAAGGAAACAAGCAATAGAATCACCCCCAATCTGAAGTTTTTCTTTAGTGTAAAAACTGCACAACAGTGAACTGGGGATACAGTGCTTGTCTGGCATGCACAAAGTACTGAGTTCAATCCCCAGCACTGTTAGGTTTTTCAGGTGGAGCAGTAAATAGGAAAGATAAAAGCAGCCTTTATTAACTCCAAAGACACGGAGAGGATCGAGGTAGCGGGGCAGACCCTCTGACCTGAGACAGAGATCTAACTTTTATGAACTTTTGCTAAGGTTGGAGCTCGAGAGGGATGTTTAGAAATACCCGGGGAGCTGACTGGGATCTTCCTTATGGCGGTGAGAAAAGTAAAAGGAAATTGCACCCTTGGCCAGATTGAAGAGGGGAAGGTGATCTCTGGGAAGATAAGCTGTTGTTTTAAGGGCTCAACATATTAGATGACACCATAATAAATCAGGAATTCATACAAGGGCCAGAACCTATCAAGCACCACAAAAACAAACCAAAAAACAATATCATTTCTTCTGTCTCTCTCTCCCCTCTCCTCCCCTCCCTCCCTCCCTCCCTCTCTCTCTCTCCCTCTCTCTCTCTGTTACTTGATTGAATGCAGGGCCTTTACACTGAGCCATATCCCAAGCCCTTTTATTTGAGACAGAGATTTGCTGTGATGCCAACATGGAACTTGACATTGTGATTTCCCTGCTTCAGCATCCCAAGCGCAGGGATTATAAATGTGGGCCACCAGTCCTAATTTAGGAGCTTGTTTTAAACACAAATTTATTCTCAAATTCTATTAAAGTAAGAGTACCATCTTCTTCCACTTGAGCAAGCTATCAAATTCATATTTTTCCTTCATCAAATCAAAGGGATCTGAAACTAGTACTAGCCTGATACAATTAAGAGCAGGTCAGGAGACACAAAAGGCTCAAGTGTTGTCTTTTCTGAATAAAGCTGTTCCTGTCTAGTTTTAGTATTCTGATAATTTGTGCGCTGAACTTGCGAGCTAAGTCAGGTGGCACGCTTACCTCATAGGAAGCAGGCTCATTCAGGCTTCTTTGCTACCAAGGCTAGCTCAATGTTGTATGCGGTCGTGATAATGTATGAGACAACTATGACCATCCCCATGGAAGAACGCACTGATCTCACTTAGATAAAAATTGCTAGGGCCAGAGAGATAGCCTGCCTGGCAAGCACAAGATCCTGAGTTCAATCTCTGGTACAAAACAAAACAAAATTGTTAGCTGGGTGTGGTGGCGCACAATCCCAGCACTTGAAAGGCTAAGGCAGGATCATTACGAATTTGAGACTACAAAGTGAGCTCAAGAACAGTCTGAGCTACATATTGAGACCTTGTCTCAAAAAGACAAAAATAAATAAATAAATAAAATGAAGAAGAAGAAGAAGAACAACAACAACAACAACAACAACAACAACAGCAGCAGCAGCAGCAGCAGCAGCAGCAGCAGCAGCAGCAGCAGCAGCAGCAGCAGCAGCAGCAGCAGCAATTTCTGAGCTGTTCATGGTAGCACACACTTTTTAATCCCAGCACTCGGGAGGATGAAGTAGGAGGATCACCACGAGTTTGATGCCAGCCTAGGCTACACAGCTATCCTGTCTAAAAACAAAACAAAACAAACACCTTAAAAAGTTGCTGTTTTTCAGAGTTAAAAACTATACAACTAACTACAGATAAGCTTAAGCTAATTATCTTCCTTTTTTTTGTACTGCGGATTGAACTCAGGACCCTGAGCTTACCAGGAAAGCGCTTATTCTACTGAGCTATCTCCCCAGCTCCTCTTCTATTTGGGTTTCTTCTTCAGTGAGCAAAAATCACCATCCAAAATATCTGAATGCCTTGGCTGTTGAGCTAAGAACTCTAAGATAGCAGTTGTCCCACCAAGGACAGCAACCTGCTCTCTTAAGAAATCAATCATTTCTCAGCGGACCCTAAGGTCTATATATTTAGTGTGTGCTTTAGAAAAATTATTTTGAATGTCTACTCAACATTTATTTTAATTTCTATTTATATTGTTTTTCACCTAGATCTAAAAAATGAACTTCAATAATTAATAGCTTGACAAGATGTCAACTATTTAAGATTTCAGATACTAAATGTCATCTTTTGCTTTTCCCCAGCCCCTGCCTTTTACATTTGGAGAAGAGTAAACTAAATTTTTAAATGGTGTAATATAAGAATGGGAAAAGACATCATATAAAGAGAAGAAGAGGCTATATTACTTTGGAGTTTAATCTTTCCTCATAAATCAGAGCCAAAGCAATGAAAGGCAAACCTGAGAATAAGGTTAAATTCTTTGCTCACTGGCAACATTAAACTTCTGTAGTTACTTTCTGATTTTTGACTTCAGCTAACTTTTGGTTTGGGTGACTGTTTCTGATAGGTTGCAGTTAAAAATGCTTACTATTTTGAAACAGATAATTTCCACAAGATCAGATTTAGGCTAAAGAGCATCCTTATTTTGCTTTGTATTTCCTGAACTCAAGGTTATTTAAACTTAGAACACTGCAGTAGAAAAATCTAGTTGGGTCTCTGGGATCCTTACTCTAATTTTTTTTTTTTCTAGTCCTTCTCCAAGCTTTTAGGGAGATATCCTAGTTTATAGTATGTGTGTTCCTTGCAAAAATTTATAAAACAGTACTGGGTGGGATGGTATAGGGGAATCTAATTAGGCAAGAGGAATAACTTACTATTATTATGGTGTCTAGATGTTCCCCCAAAGTCTCATGCAGCAGTGGGGGGCAGGCTTTTCAGAGGTAGCTGACTCTAGAATTTGTGATTGATTCATGGTTCAATGCTGGAATTAAGGATGTGAGTGCTACACTTTCCCTGGGTGGGTAAACTAAATACAATATAAGGGACAGAGAAAGGCTTGTCCTGTTTCTCCATTTTTTTTTTTTTTTTTTTGTACCAAGTATGAACTCAGGACCTTGTGCTTACTAGGCAGGCACTTATGCCACTGTTACGGTTTGGGTTTAGTTGTCCCCCCAAAGCCTCATGTAGGTCATGGGGCAGAAGCTGCTGGAGGAACAGCGAGTGCCCTGAGAGGTGGGGCCAGAGGACCAGGGTGGTGCTCGAGAGGCGGGGCCAGAGAGGCTGAACCATTAAACTGACAGCACATCCCCCACTCCCCCAGCGGGCTCTCAGAGGTATGGAGCAGATCATCCTGGACACAACAGAGCCCCCGGAATAGGGGCAGTGTCTTGAAACTTCCAGTAACTGCGCTAAATAAACCTTTCCTTCCTTCATTTTGAGTGTCAGGTATTTGTCCCAGCAATGAGAGAAGGGTAACTAAGACACCCACTGAGCTATCTCTCAGACCCTCTTTCTCTACTGTTGCATTTACTGCCTTCTACTATTGTGAATTGTTGTCACCCTGCTCTGGAATCAGCAATTATGGACAGAGACCTCTGCAGACCATGAGCTAAATGAACCTTTTCCCAATTTTAACATTGGGTGAGAAAAGTAACTAAGACAACTACCATTGTTTCTTTTTGTTTTGGTTTTTGGAGACAGGATCTCACTAAGTCATTCAGGCTGGTCTTGAACTTGCTATGTAGTCTAGGCTAGTCTTGAAATTGTGATCTTCTGTCTCAGCTTCAAAGCATTGGGATTTTAGGCCTACATTATCATGTTTAGTTTACTCTCACGCCAAGAGGAAACACAAACTGATAGAACCTTTCTAAAAAGCAATTTGGCAAAGTTTATCAGCCGTACATGCATTCTACTTCTACAGATTTATTCAAAGAAAACTCTTTCCCTAGTCCGCTCTCTCTATATTAGGTTGGTGGGTCATTTAACTGTTCTTAGTATGCTTCTGTACTCTTTCAAAAGACTACAATAAACAAATACACTTTTGGTAATAGAGTTTTAAAAAGCAGTAAATATAAAACACACTGTATCCCAACAATTTTTATCCTAAAGTATTTGGTGTTAAATGTGCGGACCATCTTCAGCATGCCATTACTATTATTCTTGAAAACTCTGTATGTATTAACAGTTCTGCTATCAACCTAGGGTCTGAGTATTCAATAAAAATGTCCATGTCTACTTTTGTAGCTGTCACTTTCACAAGATGGCTTAAGTAGAGCCTCAAACCACAGTGAGTAGCTGGTGGACCATTCCTTCAAGTTTCCAGATTCACAGCCTATGTGAATCAATACTAACATGGTTAACATAGTTTTTCCAGGCTCAATTCTTAGTACCTCCTATACAAAGATATATCAGAATCTCTCTCCCAATCTGTTAGATATCTGATACACCGAGTTCAGGTTCTCTAAAATTAAAGAATAAATTGTAGGAACAACAGAGTTTAAGAAATATTTATTGAGGGACAGAAAGCTCCTGCCTGTGAAAGACAGGAGGAAACACCTAGAAAGTGGGTTGCCTGAGGACTTCACTTCTCAGGAGAAGTTTTATACAGCACAACAATGAGTTATAACATGGGTTATGGCTATTAACAATCAGTAAGATTATATACATAGCTACTTAGGTTAATACTGATCCAATGGGGAAGCAAGTCACATAGTAAGTGGGCATGGAAAGAACAAAGAACTTCTTGGGTACATGATGGATCCAGGAATCTTGGTTGCCTACTGAGGTGATTCATGTTGATCTAGATTTTATGAGAGTAGGTACTATCAATTATCTCATCCCTTGAGAAGTGTGTAGGCCTTGTTTTTGGGGTTTTGCTGTTGTTTTTTGAGACAGGGTCTCGCTATGTAGTTCAAGCTATTCTTAAACTCACTATATAGCCCAGGCTGGCATCAAACTCATGGCAATCCACCTGCCTCAGCCTAAATACTAGGATTACAGGCATGTGCCACCATGCTTGGGTGCTGTTATTTTGAGGCTTAGCCTCAAATTGACACATCTTTGGCCATTGTTACTGGGTTTTCACCTTTTGTCTTGACTGTTTCTTGAGGGCTCAACTCTACTTGACTGCCTATAATGTTCCTACCTAACGCAGCTATCTATAATACCACTACCAAGAGGAAGAAGAGGGAAAGGTGGAGGAAAGGAGAGAAGGGGAGAAGAAAGGCAGGGAGGGGAGAGGAGAAGACAGAAGAAGAAAATGGGAGGGGATGGGAGGGAAGGGGAGGAAAAAAGGGAGGGTTGTACAGAGCAGGCAGAAGGGGTGGGTGTGGTAGCTCATGCCTGTAATCCTAGCACTCAGTAGGATCATCAAGAGTTGAAGCCAGAGTTGGCCAAATAGCTCAGCGGATTAAAGCACCTGCAAGCAGGTGCAGGGGCCGGGGGTTTGATCCCCTTGCTGAGACAGCAATTGAGACTGGGCCTGGTGGTGCATGCCTGCAATTCTAGCTCTTGGGAGGCTGTCAACAGGTGGGATCACTATGAGTCTGATCTAGTAGTGAGATCCTGAAGACTCTTCCCTAAAAAAAAAAAAAAAAAGAGCCTAGGCTCCACAGTAAGTTCTTGTAGGATAGGCTTGTCATTTGATATTGGATGACATTTAGAAAACTCAGTTCAGGGGCTGTAGAATAAGTGCTTGCCTGGCAAGTGCAAAGGCCTGAGTTCAATCCCTGATTCCACAAAAAAACAAAAACAAAACTCAGTTCCCACTGCTTAATGAAATACTTTTACTTTTTTTTTTTTTTTTTTTTTTTAAATAGCACAAGACATTACCTAAATTCTTCTGGTCATAGAAAAAAGACCTAAGAATAACAGGTAAATTTTAAGGGGCATGTGTGTGGTTGAGTGTCGGGCTATTTTGTTTTTGTCTTTTCATTTTTTGGTTTTTGAGACAGGGTCTTGCTCTGTAGTTCAGGCTAGGCTTAAAGTTACTATGTAGCCCAGGCTGGCCTCAAACTTGTAGCAATCCTCCTGCCTCAGTTTTACAAGTGCTAGGTTTACAGGCATGCACCACCAAACCCAGCTCTTAAGTGTTCTTTCAAGATTTTTTTTCCGATGTATCCCAGGGGAGTTACATTTAAAATCTCTGGTCATTGTTTGCTAACTACTGGGATGGTTGTAACACATTCACAATGGAGTATACATACATGACTGGCCCCTTGGGTGGCTTGTTCCACCCTAAGGGACTGTCCCATGCTGCCCCGATGTACCATTGGTACTTCAAACTGCCAGGAATGTGTTAATCAGGGAAGACATCAGTATGCTATTTTCAGCTGGGTGTTGGAAGAATTCTTCAAATGTCTTAGACTGATTTAGGAGAAACTACCGAAGAGGACTTATTCTGTCTTTAAATAAACTATTAGAGCTAACAGATGCTACAACTATAGACAAAGAGAACCACAGTTTTTCAAAACTTTATATTCAAAGGCAAGTAGGGTTTCTAAATATTATGAAGTATCAGATGCCAGACCTGTTCAATAAGGACCACAGTATTCATACACTGGATAACAGGCTCCTCCTTCACATATGTATCTGCATATGTGCACATATGCACATGTGGGGTACTAGGGAGTGAACTCAAGGCCTTCACACTAACCTAATCCCCAGTCCTTTTTAAGTTTTAATTTTGACATGGAGTCTCACTAAGTCGCCCAGGCTGAGATCCTCCTGCCCTGGACTGCCTCAGTGTTAGTATATAGGCAGGTACTACCACACCTACCTTTGCCTCTTTCTTTTAGAATATCCTTGGAGTCTGCTAACTTCTTATGGTGGTTTGGAGTTTGGCTACTAAACATCCCCCAAAGGCCATGTGTTGAGGGCTTGGTCAGCAGCCTGTGGTGTTATTATGATGCAGTGGAACTTTTAAGAGCTGGGCCCATAAGAAGGAAACCCTGTCCCTGTGGGCCCTGCCTTTGAAGGGAATACCAGGATCTTGGTGCCTCACATCTCTTTCTCTTTGCTTTCCAATCAACCTAAGGTGAGCAGCTTTGCTCTACCATGTGCTCCCCACCATGCTCTACCTCACCACATGCCCCAAACCCATGAAGCCAAGTGATCATGGATGGAAACCTCTGAAATCATGAACCAAAATGTCTTTCCTCTTCTAAGTTGATTATTTCAGGTACCCTGTTTTAATAATAAAGTTAACATACGTCTCTAGATCCTAGCTTTCATTACACTAATCTTTCTTTCTTTCTTTCTTTCTTTCTTTCTTTCTTTCTTTCTTTCTTTCTTTCTTTCTGCGGAACCAGGGATTGAACTCAGGCCCTTGCACTTGCCAGGGAAGTGCATATTCCACTGAGCCATCTCCCTGGCCCACTAATTTTTCTTGAACACATTTTCTCAAAGAGGTTTTATTATTGATGATTCAAAAAAAATTTGTGCAGTAAAAAATTTCATGTCAACTCAGTAGATATTTTCCTCCCATAACCCTGACTTCAGCAGGGAAAGATATAGAGTCCTTTTGTTATAAGACCAGCTTAATTTTAGGCTCCAGAAAAGCCCGAGTCTCTCAGTTGTTGAGGATCACTCTGGGGTCTGGGGAGATAGCTCTGTGGCATTAGTGCCTGCCTGGCAAGCTCAAGGTCCTGAGTTCGATCCCCAGTACCAAAAAAACAAAAAAA
>NW_004524654.1:7273980-7276695 GCF_000260255.1 Octodon degus
AAAGAAAAAAAAAAAAAGATCACTGTATAATATTTGGGAAAAATCATTTCATAAATAAATTGTGATTATGGCTTGTCCAGGGCCTAGTGCCTTGCCCTGCAAGCCAGTCTCGGTCACAGTTGAGACCTCAAAGATCCTATGAGTCTGTGAAGTCTGTGAAGCCCTGGGGCAAGACTGCACCAGCAGAAGCCATCCTGGTGCCTTGAGAAAATAGTAGTTATAAAATGGTGTTTCACCTTGGGAAAAAGACAAACTACTCCACAGCTATCTCTCCTCATGGTCCTCATCAACCTAAAGATCCTCACTGACCTCTGAGTCATCTGATAATCTCTCCAAATACTGTACACACCCAATAAATAGTAGCTAGCTCAGAGTGTCTTTGCCTTTGGCCATCCTGAGGCACTGACCTCCCATCCCCCCGGTTATGCATCCCTAAATTTGCCTATTTCTTACTTCATCCTTTCTTCATACTCCTCATACACGCTATTTGGGATCTAGTTCAGACCAAACCAGACTTCTCCAAATTTAGGCAAAAATATTCCAATTATTCAAATAAATTTCAGAAGTGTCTTCCTAGGGTCAGGTATGGGACATAGAACACTTCAATGATCACTGAATTTGAATGACTGAGATATTTTCTTGCCCCTTTTCAAATTACTACATAATTTTTTTCCTCTCTTTTAAAAACTTTTTTTTTGGTACTAATAATCGAACTCAAGACCTTCTGCTTGCCAGGCAGGCACTTAGGTCATTGAGCTATCTTCCTGGCTCCCATTCCTACATAATCTATTATGTACAAAAAAAATCTCTCCCAGAAACAAAGAATCATAGGAAGAATTTCCAAGGCTGACCCTGCCTCCATATCCTAACCCTACTAAATGTAAATCTCTGAGAATTAATTATTTCATTTTTTAAGATAGGGTCTCATTATGAAGTTCAAATTGGCCTTGAACTTGTGGTAACACTCCTGCCTCAGCCTCCTAAAACCTGGGATTATGTTCTGTGCCATTGTGCCCAGATTAAATTTTTAAATTTAAATAATGTTACAAGTTGGTCCCTTATAGTTTTTATGCATGTGAGAACCTCTGCACTGGAGCAACTGTAAGAGTGAATGAGAGCTGAAAATGTAACTCAGTAGCAGAGCACTTATCTGGAATGCATGAGGCACTGGGTTCCATTTCTAGCTTCCTCCTCCCCCACAAAAAGAAAAGGGAACCTAAGGGAAAGGGTGAGTGAAAGAATCCTAGCAAGAAGTGGCAAGTAAGATTTGACATTGAGGATTTAATACCCTGGGGGAACAGGACTGTAAAAAGTGGGTAGAGTCATTAACACCTTTGTTTTACAACTCCAACTCTCTCTACATCATCTTCAATTAGGCTGGTTGCATCAGTGTGTTGATACTTTCTTCTACCTCTGAGAGCTTCTTCAGTATTTGGTTGACCTTCACCTCATCAAATTCCAAACACAGAAATTCAGATTCCTGTAAAACATAAAAGGATGTTTTAGAAGCTAGAACCCCTAAGAGAGCAAATGCTTTTCATTGGGCAGGATCAAGCTCCAAAAACCTAGTGACTGAACTCAGGGCTTTACACTGAGTTTTTTTCCCTGGGCCTTTTTTATTACCTATTTTGAGACAGTCTCACAAAGTTGCCATCCTCCTGCCACAGCCTAACACAGTGCTGAGATTACAAATATATGCCATGCCCAGCTTGTCGGTTCGTCCATTCATTCATCCATCCATCTATCTCTTTCATCTATCCATCTCTTTGTGATACCAGGGATCAAACTCAGGACCTTGCACTTGCCAGGCAGGCACTTATGCCACTGAGCTATCTCCCTGACCCTAGTCTCTTATTTTTTGAGATCAACTTTTTAGCTTCTATATATAAGTAAGAATATTTGGAGTTGGTATTTGTTTTTCTGTACTCAACTTGTTTCACACAACATATTGCCTTTCAGTTCTATTCATGCTGCTGCAAATGGCAGAATTTCTCTTTCTTTGCCTTTCTTCCTCCAATCCCTCTCCTCTTTTTGCCAAGGAACAGATCAAACACAGGACCTTAAGCATACTAGCCAAGTAACTTATCCCTGAACTATATACCCTTTCCCATTACCAGAATTTCCTTTATGGCTGGATAACATTGCACTTGAATATATACACCATTTTTTAAATCCACTTATTCACTGATGGACACAGGTTGATTTCTTATGAATAGCACTACAAAAAAAACATGAATGCTCATGTTTTCTTGACGTATTCATTTCAACCCCTTTTGATATACAGTATTCCCAGCAGTGGGACTGCTGGATCATATGTTAATTCTATTTCTAGTTTTTGAGAAACTTCCATAGTGCTTTCCATAATGCTCATACTGGTTTATACTTCCATAAAAAATGTACAAGCATTCCCTTTTCTTTACATCTAAATCAACATCTGTAATTTTTTGTCTTTTCATGGTAGTCATTTTAGCTGGTATGAAATAATGTATCACTATGATTTTGATTTGCCTGATCAGTGATGTTGAGCTACTTATGTAGAAATCCCTTCCTTCCCATGGTGCTAAGGAATGAACCTAAGGCTTTGTTTATACCAAGCAAGTACTCCACTGAGCTACACCCCAGCCCTCTTTAGTTATGTATTTCTTTTTCAGAGGGGAGGGGATTCTCTCTCTCTCTCTCTCTCTCTCTCTCTCTCTCTCTCTCTCTCTCTCTCTG
>NW_004524654.1:7276795-7292150 GCF_000260255.1 Octodon degus
AAATGTTTATTCTGCCCATTATCCCTTTTTAACTGGATTATTTGTGGAGTTTTAAAAGACTTTATTATTGTTGTTATCATTTGTTGTTGAATTCCTTATATATTCTAGAAATAAATCCCTATCAGAGGAATAGTTTATAAATAATTGCTCCCATTCTACAGTTTGTCTCTGGATAATTTTGTTTGCTGTGGCTTGGCTTATTTCTAAGGAAAGCTGTCATGGTTTGGGGTTTTGCAAGGTGAACAATACAATATAGGACATATTTTGTAAGATTATTTTATAATCGCCCAAAGAATCATATATAAGAGTGCAAGAAATCTGTCCACACACTAAAGACCAAAGAATCCAGATGAGGGCATAGATCCTAATATCCTGCATGAGTCTAGCTGAAATCCTAGAGCTCATAACAATGTCTCCCACAAGTCCAGCTGGAGGCCTAGAGCCCATGACAATGTCTCACGCCAGGCCACTTCACGGATGTGCACTGGAAAGGCCCAAAGATCAGGCAGGGGTGGAAGCTAGAAAGTCTATGCCAGCAGAATGAAGGATCTGTGCTAGCAGGCTGAGGGATCTGAACTCAAGCTAGGAAACTATGCTCAATGCTCCAGAGCTCTCCACAAAAGTACCACAGCCATCCTCAGCAACAGTGAGGCCCCAAGCTCTTTCAGTGATGAGGAAAGACAAGTTCCTATCAGGAAAGCCAACATGACAAGCTTCTCCATGAGACAGAGCAGGGTACCACCTTCCCCTCTGGAGCCAAGAAGTGATACTCAAGATGAGAACCAGAGCTCCCCAAAAATGAACCATAGCCATTCTCAGTGACAAAGAAGGTCCCAAACTCCTCCTCCAACAAGAATAACCAAGTTCATCAGGAAAGTCAGTATGATGAGGTCACTCAGCAGAATAGCCCAAAAGAACCCGCAGCTTCCAATAGCTCCAACAGCTTCTCCAAATAGCTTCTCTAACAGCCTTTCAACAACTTCTCCCAGTCTGCCTCTTATGCTGCTGGCCATAATCTGCAGGTGGGCCTCCCAGCACCATGCTGGTTCAATTTAGCTGGGTGTAACAAGTTGACCACCTATGAACAATCCACTACAAAAGCCAAATTTTAAAAAGAAAAAGGAGGCTAGATAAGACATAATTAAACACATATAGTTTCCTTTAACTCCTAAATTTCACCTCTCTTCCCAGGCAAAACAATGTATACTTAATAACTTTTTAAAAAGTCAGATGAAACCAGAAATGACCCTTGAAGAAATTGAACTATCTAATTATATTATCAACATATAGGTTCCTTTATGCTAAAGTATTTATGAACAATTCAAGAGCTTAATGCCAAAACTGGGCATGGTGGTGCATACCTGTAATCACAGCACTGGGGAGGCTGAAACAGGAGGATCACTACGAGCCTGAACTGTGTAGCAAGACCCTGTATCAAATAAACTTTAAAAAAAAAAATTCAAGAGCTTATAAATTGGAATTCAACACCATGAAGCTTTCTTGGCATTTTGCAGTTGGCTAGAGTACTCTATAAAAAGTACATCTGATATACTTGACTTTTTTGAGACAACTTCTTGCTGTGTAGTTCAGATCCTGCCTCACTACCTGCCCCCCCCCCCTTTTTTTCGGTACCAAGGATCAAACTCAGGACTGTGTGCTTGCCAGGCAGGCACTTATACTGCTGAGCTATCTCCCCAGACCTCAGTATCTTAAATTCTGGGATTATAGGCATGTAATCCAGGATACATGTAACCCATCTTACACTTAAAAATATTTTTATAAACACAGATGATACCTATCAAGCCAGAGGCTAAACATATCAAAGCCATCTGTTTAAAAAAAAGTACATTTAATATACTTGAAAATATATTTTAGGGCTGGAGAGATAGCTCAGTGTTCTAAGTGCCTGCCTGGCAAGTGCAAGGACCCAGGTTCAATCTCCAGTACTGCATGCCTTGCCAGCCCCAGAGGCCTGTGCGTATTATGCCAGCCCACTAAAACCAAGTGTGGTGGTGCATGCCTGCAATCCCAGTACTTGGGAGGCTGAGCTAGGAGGATCACTACGAGTCCAAGCTGCATAGCAAGACCCTGTACCAAATTAATAAATAAATAGTTTAAAAAGAAAATATATTTTAAAATATGTTCAGCCAGAAGCAGAAAGTACCAAAACAATGTGAAATATTGTACAGCACTTCTTTGTAAAAAGTCGTCTTTATCAGCCCTATTTGGCAGTAACAATGAGAGATGACAGGACTAAAATACAATATCTGAGGGCCGGCCAAATAGCTCAGCAGATCAAAGCACCTGCAAGAGACACAGGGGCTGGCATTCGATCCCTGGGCCTGCCGTGCCAGCCCCACCCCCAGAGCACACTGAGACCACAGTTGAGACTGGGCATGATGCTGTGTGCCTATAATCCCAGCTCTTGGGAGGCTGTAAACAGGCAGATCACTACAAGTCCGATCTAGCAGTGAGACCCTGAACACACTGTAGACTCTTCCCTAAAATACAAAAACAAAACAGTACCTGGATCAAAAGTTAGAACTTTTTAGCAGAAGGCGCAGCATGGAGTAGTCACAAAGTTACTGCCAGAATAAGAAGCAGGCATATCATCACCAACAACATGTACTGTGCTGGGTGTGGTGGTGTACACCTATAACCTAGTAGTGTAGAGGTTGACACAGAATGAGCCCCAGGAGTTCAAGGCCAGCCTGCACTAGACAGCAAGACCCAGTATTCTGTGATCATGGAAGTCTATTAAATTCAAGAGCTTAAATAACAATCCCAAATTAAAATACAAAACAAAGGCAACATATTCTCTCCAAATACAAAAGCTAGTAAGTTATAAAATCCTCAGAAGAGATTCTTGAGAGACCACACTCCAAAGGGAGGAAGGTCATGTCACAAATTCCTAGGAGCCCCTTTTCTGGTAACCAGTCTACACTCTGGAAACTTTCATGTGTTAAACTTAATGCTTTAAACTCTTTTCTTAGCAAGATCTGCTATTAGCCAAATAGCAGTTTGTCCCATCTATAACTAAACTACTTCTTTGTAGCATATACAGTGGACCATCAAGTTACAACCAGCCTGACATACACCTTGGCTATGACCAGAATTTTAGTTTTAACTTACAACCAAAGTCTTGAGTTATGACCTGAATGCTGGCCACTTGTGCTTCCAGATGCTCTTACATATAGATTTAATCCTTAGAGTTCTGGAAGGAACACTACAACATCCTTTCCTATAGGGGTTAAGGGAGAAATCCTGGGCCAGTATCTCTCTAAGGACACTGAGATCTGCCCGTATACAGGAGATTGAAGGCTGTATAGAGGAGACTGAGCCTTCAAATGACAACCTGAGTTAAAAGCAGCCTTCATCAGGGGCCAGGGGTTCGATCTCCGGCCTGCCATGCTGGCCCTGCCCCTGGGGCATGCTGAGACAGCAACTGAGACTGCACGTGGTAGCACATGCCAATCTCAGCTCTTTTTTTTTCCAATCCCAGCTCTTGGGAGGCTGAAAAACAGGAAGAATCACTACGAGTCCAAGCTGCATAGTGAGACTCTGTAGACTCTATACTAAATACATAAAAAAATTAAAATAAATAGAAATAAATAAAAGCAGCCCTCAGGAATGAATTAACTGTGTAAGTCAAGGGCCCACTGTAACTTTCACTTAAATGATCTTCTTGTCTAGGCCCAATAAGCACACCAAAGTGATTCTTCTGTACAGCAGAAGAAATACTAAAATAGAAAATAAAAAATTACTTATTAAATATTTAAATGAAGCCATTTAGAGAAACTTTAATATAAAATAAAGGTCCTATAATTTTCTATGCTATTATTATTTGTTATTGATTGCATTTAACACTGTAATACAAATTTGGCAAGTTCTCATGCACTATTTTCTTTTAAAAATGATAAAGTGGGGTCTGTTTGAACTGTTGCAGGCAGTAGATGGTAGAACTTGGGCTGTGGAGTCAATGGTCTGGCCTGTACCATATAATAACTATGAGCTCAGTTGTACACAGTAGTACATCCCTGTAATCACAGTACTCTTAGGAGGCTCAGATAGGAAGATTGCAAATTCAAACCTAGACTGAGCAATTTAGCAACTTAGTGAAATCCTGTCTTCAAAATAAGAAGGAAAATAGGATTTGGAAGGGACTTCCAGGAAGACAGAGCAGCATAAGTGATAGCAAATCAACCTTTTCAAGATTTGGAAAGCAGGGGGCCGGGAGATAGCTCAGTAGAATAAGTGCTTGCCTGGCAAGTGCAAGGACCTGAGTTCAATCCCTGGTTCCACAAAAAAAAAAAAAAAGGTTTGGAAACCAAACACTGGAAAATAACAACTTGTGGAAGAAAAAGAGGGAGATGGATCCCCAGCACCCAGGAAAGATCTGAAAGGAAAACCAAAGCCCACAGAGAAAGTGAAGACATAGGCCTCAATGCTTAAAAAGGAGGGAAAATTCACACTTTCTCCTCCTGATTCAAAGCATGAAAGGCAAGGACTGAATCTACAGAGACACAGTGAAGGTGGCTCACTCCACAAGACTCTGGAGAGAAACACCACCAGAGGAACAAAGCAGTGGACACTTGGTGCTACAACAGCTAGTGAATGACTCCAAGATATTTCAGTGTCCTCAGTAAAGGGTGCTTGGTTGGGTGCCAGTTGAGAGTGGGGCCAAATAAACCTGGGACTTGGAACAGTTGTGGGTTGGCTTCATCTCAGGGTTGAAATCTCAGTGACTGTGTGGGGAAACTGCAGGAGATGTCCAGGGCCTGGAAGAGACAGCAAGAGAGACGGTACTGTAGGCTGAATGACTCAGCCCGAACTTCTGTGGATATGAAAGTACCGAACAGGTACCCTGCTCTAATCCTACTGCAGGCTTGATGAGATTATCCAGGAAGGATCTCCCTTGTCTACCAGTGACAGCAGAGTCAAACCCTGAATCGGACACTACCACAAAACTGTAGATCCCAGAAAATAACCACAGATTTGAAATCAGAGAAATTTCTTTCCTTCTTTTTTCCTTTTCAATTGCTTATTTTTGCTTTTTCATGAGTGTGAACACATTTTTAGTTTTGCTATGTTATTTTTTGTTCTTCTTTCTTTCCCTACTGTCTTCTTTATCAGTTTCCTCAGGCTTGGGTAGTCTTCCTTTGTCCTTCAGCCTTGCTTCTAATCTCTTTCTCTTCTTTTACTTATCTATTTTTTTCCTCTGATCTCTTTAAATTTTTTTTCTTTTAGAGTAAAATCACTCTATTGAGTGGATATTTACTGTATATAATTGTCTGATTTGTCTTACATCTTGCTAGATAGCTATACATCTTATACCTATGGTTAAAGTTGGCAAATTAATAATTATTTCAGTCTGTCACTTTCTAGACTGTGCTCAATGCTATTATTATGATGCCAAGGTGACATATTGTGACCAATTATTTTCTTTGAATGCCAACATCCAGACAGTCTAAGGGTCATTGAAAATACTGGGATGTAGCTTGGTGAAACAGCACCTGCCTGGCAATCTTGAGTTGATTCCCGGTAACCAAACCCCCCCCCAAAAAAAAAAACCCATAAATACTATATATATATTATACTATATATATAGTCCAGCACCAAAGAACTGGGTGCTAGGCCACACAGGCAACAATCTTTCATCCCTAATAAATTGGGACAGACTCAAAAGCCAGCTATGCCTAGAAGACATCACTGAAAAGTAGTCATTTCCTACAGAGGTCTCAATAGTAATAAAAAGGCTACCTATTATAAGCAATTTATAAGCCTCAACAGAGAAAAAATGTATTTATTTTATTATTTATTTATTTGGTACAGGGTCTCCCTACACAGCTCAGAATCATAGTGATCCTCCTGTCTCAGCCGCCCCAGTGCTGGAATTACAGGCATGTGCCACCTCTCCCAGTTTTGATGGCCAGCATGGCATGTGGTACTGGGGATTGAACCCCAGTCCTTGTGCTTGCCAGGCAGGTGCTTAGATCACCAAGCTATCTCTCCAGCCCGAGAAAATAAATTTAAAAAAAGATAAAACAGGGGCAGGTGAGATAGCCCAGCAGACCTAGTGCCTGCTTTGGCAAGTGCAGGGATCTGGGTTCGATCCCTGGTGCTGCATGCACAATAAGCCACAATCGAGTCTGGGTGTGGTGGCACATGCCCATAATCCCAGTGATGGGAGGCTGAAAACAGAGGGATCACTAAAGTCTGAGCTGTGTAGTGAGACTCTGTACCAAATCAAATACATAAATGAAAAAAAAAAAAAAAAACAAAACATAAAACACTGAGACAAGAAAGAACCCATAATCCCCAACTCACCCATGGCAAATCAATGGGAAGAAATTTAAAACCTCCCAGCTAAATTTTATGAAATGGTAGTAGCAGATGTAAAAAACAAAAAACAAAAACAAAAAAACCCCAAATAG
The DNA here is from genome assembly GCF_000260255.1 of Octodon degus. Taxonomy (NCBI): domain Eukaryota; kingdom Metazoa; phylum Chordata; class Mammalia; order Rodentia; family Octodontidae; genus Octodon; species Octodon degus. The sequence goes on from NW_004524654.1 coordinate 7,283,230, forward strand.
ATCAATATGTGTCTTGACAAAAACAAAGCAGAGAATTAAAGAGATGGTGACCATAATGAAGGAAATGAGTAGTGAATCTAGTAGATACAGATTTTTTTAAAAAAGAGAAGTTTAGAAAGACATGGAAACTATGAATGCTTGACATAAAAAAAGAACTGAATCCCATAAAATAGGCTCAAATAAAAGCCAGGAAATCAAAAATTCTACTAAAATATGTGCAGCAGAGTTAACCCATGTAAAGACAGAATATCAGATTAAGAAGACAGACTTGTACCTGGCAATCATCAAATGAAAGACCTCTTTAAAATATGAAGGGAGATGCAAAGAAGACTAAATAAAATTAACTGGAATCAATAAAGAATCAGAAAATAGCACAAAGGCTATTACGAAATCTGGTCACAGAAGTAATAGCAGAAAACTTTCCACATATGGAAAAGGATTGAGACACAAATTAAGTGAGGCATACAGAACCCCACATAGTTACTAGATAGTCATGTAGAAAAAAACTACACCAAAGCATACAATAGGCAAGATTCCAGAAATTCAACATAAGAACAAAATATTACAAGCTGTTACAGAATAGAAACAAGTCACCTATACAGGAACGTTCTTCAGAATCAAGACTTCTCAATTTACACCCTTAAGTTAAGGAGAGCTTGGAGTAAAGTATTTCAAGCTCAAAAGAAAACAACCTCCAACCCAGATTAATGTATCTCATAAAATTATCTTTTAAAATTGATGGAAAAGTAAGATACTTTCATAACAACAGCTGAAGAAGTTCATCATCACCAAACGACCACTCCAAAAACTTCTGAAGGCTACCTAGAAAAAATCAATGAGGATAACAATTTCAAGAATCTCAACTGGAGAATCTACCAGGCGAGGTGTCTTAGTTATTTTTCTCTCATTACTGGAACAAAATACTCAACACCCAAAATTAAGGGAGAAAAGGTTTATTTAGCTCACAGTTTGTGGAGGTTTCAGTCTATACTCAGTTGACTCCAAGGCAGGGTGGCACATGGTAGAGGGCCAATAGTTTGTAGCAAGTGGAACACAGCAAGTGCAGCAGGAGCAAAAGAGGCAGAAAGGGAGGAGAAAGCCACTTTCCCTCCCTTACATTGTATGCAGGCTCCCCGCCCCTGGGCACATGCAGCACTCACACAGCCAATCCCATTACTAGACAATGAAACAATCACAAACTCTAGATTCAGCTGCCTCCCAAAAGCCTGTCTCCCCAGGCTTGAGGGGGACATCCAGATACAAACCATAACACAACTCAAGCAATTAAACAGAAGGGTAAGAAAGGGAACCAACAACAGGAAAATAATATGACAAAGATAAAAATACATTTTAGTTATCACCATCAATGTGAATGGTCTTAAAAATGATAAAGTGGAAGGTGCAAGAGGGACAGGGTCCTTTAGGATCCTGATAATCAGTAGTGATTCAAGAAGTTCACATAAAGCTGGCCAGATTTCATAAGGCTTCTTTGCAAAATTTTTCTTGTTTTCATTGGTTGACACAAAGAGATTCTTTACTAATTACAATCTTTGGTCATAAACCATGTTCTCTGTACTGTCCTTTCATAAAACTAAGTAACTCTCTGATATCCAGCAATCCAATACTGTATCTTCAGCATTCAATGACAGAGAAGAGACCAAGAGGCAGAGGTCAAGCAAAACTGGCATGAGCTTTTTCTCAATTTTCTTTTTTGAGACAGACAGGGTCTCAAAAAAGAGAAGCAGTTCAGGCTGGCTTTGAACTCACAGCTTTCTTCCTTCTTTCAGCCTCCCAAGTGCTGCATTTACAGGTGCATGCACCCTACCTGGCTGGCACTTGCTTCCTGAAATATAATTATATAATAACTAAAAAACCCTGTTAATTCTCAACATTGCCCACTACAGAAATTCAAAACATTTCTTTAGAAAACCTGTATTTACCATCCACTTCTATACTTTGTGTGGCTTTCTCAGAATTATCATGACACTATTCTTTAAGTCCTTCAAGAGACCCTGAATCCCAGAAATAGCTTCTATGAGTAAAGGATTATCTGATCTCCTTCCTAATGAACCATTTATTCAAAATTAAAAATGTACAATTCCTTGAAAACTGATAAGTTTTCATTTGTCCTATCATATTCATTCTCTATCCTTTGAATTATGACACATGCTGTGGGGGCTATTCTCTAAAGGTTCTGCCAAGGTCATTAATGAATTGGTCACTAAATGAGGAATTGTATATAGCACATACATTACAATATTCAGTAAAAAGAAATGGTCAGAGGAAACTCCATTAACTACTTTATTTGTATAACTCTTATATGCAGAACTATAATATATAACAGAACATAAAATTACAATTTTGCATTGCACAGTATAATAAAAAATTATAGTACTATAGAAACAAGGTGTACTATATAAAAAGAGGCTCAGTAAACAAGATGCTCAAAATTATACAAAAAAAAAGATAAGTCATCGGTCTGAGTGGCAGGTCAAATGTCTGAGCAGTCGTTAAAATCTCTCTTCTTTTGGCTTACATAACTCTCCAGACTGCCAAAGTACATAACTACCAAATACAAACCCCAAAGATGAGCAAAGCAAAGATTTTCACTATGCCTAAGCAGGTAAATCACAAATCAGTATCACGCTGAATGAGGGAAAAATTTCACTTCAATCTTAAGAAACCAACTGACAAAACTCTTACCATTTTAATAAAAGAATATTGCTAACTTTAGTTTGAAGTTCAAAATGGGGCTCATCATCATCCCTAATGAAGTAATTTCAAGAGTACACTTCTTTGTAAACAACTTTGTCAAACTACAATATATTTACATGAAAGGAATAGAGATGATTACCTCATTTATCCCAAATCCAAGTCACCAAAGAGGCAAGAATAAACTATGCAATGGCACTTGCTTTCTAAGGGTCCTGGTCATCTACAGGCTAAGATCCATAAGCATCACGCAATACATCTAGTACAAAAACAGAAGTGCAGCAATAACGACAACTTCTTGGCCAGGGAGGAAGGCAGCAGTAGTTCTAATCAAACCAATTCTGGATTACTAATTTCCTCCAACCAGAAGGACCACTACTTTGTTCTGCCAACAGCATAGTTTACCTACTCCCAGCTTTCCCAGTGTCATTTCCTCAAAGTTATTAAAGATAGAACCATTAAGTTTAAAGACTTTTTGTCCAAATACAGCTAGACTCTGAGTTACAGAATAGAAATTCAATACATGTACTGGGGGTCAGGGATTTAGCTCAGTGGCCTAAGTGCCTGCCTGGCAAACATGAGGTCCTCAGTTTGATTCCCAGTACCAACAAAACAATCCAATATATGTATTCCTCGGTGCTCAAAGCATCCTGTTCTTATCAAGCAGTTGGTGTTTGTGGTTGAATGATGACAATTATGATGAAGACAGGAATGGCAGCAGTGGCATAAACCTCACACTTAATTCTTAGTTTTCTGCTCATATTGTACAAATAAGGATTTATATGCTATAATTGCAGCACTTAGGAGGCCAAGGCAGGAGGATCAGTGCAAGTTGTTGTCAGCCACAGATGACTATATTTTGAGTTGCACTAGCCTGATCCACATAGCAAGGCACTGTCTCAAAAGAAAAGAAAAAAAAAAAATCCACCTAAAACTTCTAATAGTCCAGAAAAATACAAAACAAAACAACCCACACACATCAAGAAAAACAGTCTGTTGACTGGCCAGGTCTGCCACGTCAGTGTGGCAGAAGCCATATCTGGCATCACTGCCACTGAACTTTATTTTGAAATGTCATTTAATCTATAGGTGCTCCCAGGATTAAACCTGTTAGGAAGAAGAATACAAAACAGCACAAAGGGACCAGGGAGATGGCTCAGTAGAATAAGCACTTCCCTAGCAAATGCAAGGGTCTAAGTTCAATCCCCAGTTCCACCAGAAAAAGAAGAAAGAATGAAAAGAAAACAGCACAAAAGAAATCTCTCCCCTTCTCTACAGCTCATTAGAGCTCATCTTGCCTGCTGTGTTTCATCCCAAAGTCTAGACAAGGGATTTGACACACCATTCTGTGAGAGAATGTGGGCTTGAGGGGAGGAGAAAGGATGTGTAATCACGGGGTGTAGTTAGTCACCAGCCTTTCCAGTTCAAACAGTTTACTGCAAACTTGTGGAGAAGGTGTGGAGGGAGATAAGAAGGGAGGAGGTTACACTCTTCTAAGGTTTAATGCTGACATCATAAGCTGCTGGTTGCTGGGTCCTGTGTTCAAATAAAATAATTATCCCTCTCATACTAACATTAACAATACTTCCTCAGGTTAGCAAGTCCTTTCACATTGTCTCAGTTACTCTTCTCTTGTTGCTGGGACAAATATTACACACTCAAAATTAGAGAACAAAAGGTTTGTGTAGTTCACAGTTACTGGAGGTTTCAGTCCATACTCAGCTGGCTCCAAGGCAGAGTGGCACATGGCAGAGCAGCAGTTCACGGCAGCAAACACAAAGAGCAAAAGAGTGTAGCAGCAGCAACAATGGCAACAGAGCAAGTCTGTCTCCCTTATGTTGCATTGAGGCTATCCACAGTACTCACCCATAATCCCAGCAGCATTCACACCCATAATCCCAGTGCATCATGAGTTAATCAAATTCTAGAAGTCTGCCCCATGATACAAACCATGACATTCTGCCCCTGGATAGAATGTCATCCCTTTATGCAAAAAGCATTTTAGTCTCTCTTAGAGTTGCCAAAGTCCCAACAGTGTCAGCACTGCTGAAAAGTCCAAGTTCCAAGTCTCCTCCAAGATCCAATGCAAACTCCTAGTCTCCGGACACAAGCAAAATGCAGACATTCTTTCTGCCACGCCGTAACACAAATCATCTGGAGTCCAACAACCAGTGCAGTCCTTCCCAGCAGAAACTTCCTCAGCCTGGTCTTTATAGGCAGGATTTCTGTCAGCCTTCTGGTCTTCTGAGCTCTGACCAGAAGCTCCCATGCAGAACAGCCAAAGCTGTTCCAATGCTTCTCTTGTAGCGACACCTCCAAATCTTTCTTATCTCTCCTGATAAGTCATTCCCAAAAGTTTGTAATCACATGGTCAGGTTGAGTCGACCCCACTTCTCTGTTACCAAATTCTGTCTCAGTTACTCTTCGCTCATTGCTGGGACAGATACCCAACACTCAAATGGAAGGAAGAAAAGTTTATTTAGCTTACAGCTACTGGAGGTTTCAGTCCATACTCAGCTGGCTTAAAGGCAGCTGGCAAAGGGCAGCAGTTCATGGTGGCAGAAGACAGCAAAATAGCAAAAGGAAAAGGGCAGGAGCAGTGGCAATAATGGCTACAGAGAGCAAGTCTGTCTTCCTTAAATTGCATTCAGGCTATCGGTCCCAAGCTGGATGTAATACAGCCATAATCCCAGCAGCACTCACAGTCATAATCCTAGTGGATCACGAGTTAATCACAAACTCTCGAAGTCTGACCCATGACTGCATGAGGCTTTGGGGGGGACAACTCAACTAGACATAAACCATAACACACATACATGGTCTCATTTGATCCTTAGAACAATCCTATTAAGTAGCAAGAGAAAAAGCCAAAAAGTAAGATATTCTGAACAACTACAAAAGTGATGGAATTTGCCTATCTGACTCAAAGCAGATCTTTTTCAGCCTGACAGAGGGCTGTCAGAAAATGCAACGGATTTTAAGGGATCTAATATATACTTTGATCTCACTTATAGAAGTAAGCTCCACTTAAACTTGCCCACAATTCTATAAACAAGAGCTTAAAAGTTCAATCCTTTGCAAAAGAATGAAGCATTCAGTTCCTAACTAGGAAGTACTATATTAGACTCTGAAAGCAGCAGAGCGAACAGGAAATGTTCAGGGCGGGTTGGCTACATCCCTGGGCCTTTGGGAAAAAGTGAATGTCAAAGAAAAATCAGCATGGGAAATAAGCATTGGGGAGATTGTGGGAAAAAGGCTAAGAAATCTGAAGACATAAGGAAATTTGGGAGTGACAAAATTATACTTAAAAATGACAACGATAACATTCATAAGCATAACACTGGCTAACACTTAGTGAACACATTTAATGTGTCAAGCTTTGTATATGCATCCTTTCATGCCAGAGAAGATAATTTCATCTCGTTTTACAGAAGAAGAAAGATAATGAGTAACTTGTTCAAAGCCACACAAGTAGTAAGTGGCAGAGCCAGTTTTAAACCCAGGTCTTTAGAACCTGAGGCTTTAGAACCTGAGCACTTAACCATTTCACAATCCTGATTCAGTTTCATATACAACTTAACCACCATCATTAACAGTCACTAAGTACCTACATATGAATGTTGTCCTATGATTATTTAGTTAACTTCAACAAAGACTCAAAGAAAAGCTGGGTGTTGTCTATATGATGATAACTCAAAGTCAATTTAAAGTGGCCAATAAAAACCCACTTTATGGATATACAATGAGCACATTTGTCTCGTTACTTTGCTTGTTGCTGAGACAAAATACTCAACACCCACAAGCTAAAGGTGCAAAGGCTTATTTTAACTCATAGTTTGTAGAGATTTCAGCCCAAGGCAGGGCAGCACAGCTGGGAGATGTGACAGAGAAACAGCCCATGGCAAGGCAGGCAGAAAGCAGCAAGCCTCTGACTTTCATCCCATCTAGGTTACAAGCCTATTAGATGGTGCCACCCACACCCAAGGTGGGCCTTTCCATTATTCATACCCAGAGCTATGCTAAACCAATTAGTGAACTAATCCAGTACTAGGTACCCTTAATCCCAGAATTACACATGAGTCAACCACCTCCCAAAAGCCCCGCCATGAGTGCAAGAGGTTGGGGGGGCCTGTCTCTACACACACACACACACACACACACACACACACACACACACACATATGTCCTAACAATATCCTAGCTCCATTTGGAAAACTTCTACTGTGACTGCAGTGGTGTGATGGGGCAGAAGCACAGCTGAAATAATATACACACAGGATGCAGGCTGAGAAGTATACCATAGAGATTAAGTTCTCACAATGGCTTTTTTTTTCCTCTGTTGGTATAGAGCTGGGAGGATTCACTAAACAGCTACGTGTTATTATTAACAGGAAAGTTAGAAACAAGGTTTACCTTCACTATTCTAGAGAGCAATGTGTGAAGCTCCTGGAATGAGATTCCTTTTCCCATTACTCCAAAACTGATGAAAATACCTGTTAAACCTAGTATTCTATGTACTTGTAATCAGGAAACCTGCCTGTAATGTCTTGTTTTCTGATCTAGCACACCAAATTATTCCTTTCTTTAAAAAAAAAAAAAATCACATTATTTAGAAGTCATTGTTTTTTGAGGCACGGTCTCAATGTCAGTATGTATTCAAGCTGGCCTGGAACTCTCTATATGGCCCAAGGTACCCTTGTCCTCCTGCCTCAGCCTCCTAAATGCTGGGTTCATAGGCATGTGCCACCACATTCCAGGTACAGGCACTTCTGGAATGCAAGAATATGAGTATATTAGAGTGTAAGTTAAACCTTAGACATACTTTAGTCCACATCCATCCCTTGACTAAGAAAGGAAGAAAAAGGAAGCTAGATAGTCTGACTTACATATTATCTGTGTGAAATCACTGTCTGTTCATCTTGCCGACTTGGTTTAGCAAATTCTTTTCTATTGGAGGAAGCATGTGACAGGCATTTGGCACGCAACTGTGATCCCAGCGCACTGCAGGCTGAGGTAGGAAGATTGTACCAAATTTGAGGCCAGTCTGGGCTACACAGTGAGTTCAAGACCAGCCTAAACTACACAGTAAAACCCTGTCTCAAACAAACAAACAATGGAGGAAGCAGGAATAGAACTGTGGCTCCTAATTCTTGGATAAAATGCCTAAATTGAATTTTGTGAGTTTCTGAAGAATTTTAGCCACATTTATAAAATGTAAAGCATTTGAGGGCTGGGAATGAAACTCAGCAGTGGAGCACTTGCCTAGCCTGTACAAGGTCCTAGGTTTGATTCCCCAGTACTACATACCGTACACAAAAAAATACTGAAATGTTTTGCCATATAATTTCAAGCATACAAAAGATATGACAAAATATTTTCATTTTCTTTAGCCAAATGCAACAATTGTATTATCTGTGTGAAATTACTGTTGAATGATATTTGCTTTATCATTTTTTCTCTCTCATAAGCACTGGAGAAGAAGTATGGGGTTGTCATGTCCTTTTATTCCCAAATAATTCAGTGTATATTTCCTAAAGATAACATTTTCACACATCATAGCCATGGCTACATAATACTGATAAACAGATTGCACATCTGTTATGGTTTACATAGAGAACAACCTCCTAAAGCCTCATGTGTTCAGAGGTGGGGCTTTTAGAAGGGGAGTGTGGATCATGGCGATGTTACTGTAAATTTGCTATTGGGAGGCAGCATCTGGTTGGAAGGGGTTGGCCACTGCAGGTACTGCAGGTACTGCAGTTGGGACTCCATTTTTTTGGTGGTGGTGGTATGGGAATTGAAGCCCTGACCTTGAGCTTGTCAGCAGGCACTGTGCCACTAAGCTATCTCCCCAACGGTCACTGGAGGTATATCTCCCTCCCTGGCTACCTCTTCTCTCTGCTTCCAGCTCCCATGATGAAAGCAGCATTTTTTCGGCCAGACCTTCCTACATGTCGATTCTGCCTTGGTACCAACCAACCACAGACTGAAAATATGAGCCAAAATAAATTTGTACTCTTTTAAATTGTGGGTGCAAGATATTTTGTACCAGCAGTAACAGTAATTAAGACAGCATCTTTGTTATGGCTTATACCTGTATGTCCCCCTCATGTGCTCTTAGGTAGAGCTTTTAGGAATTACTGGATCATGGATGTATGACAGTGGATTAGTTTGGTGATAGATTTATAGCTGAGTGTGTGTTAGGAAGT
>NW_004524654.1:7293811-7302015 GCF_000260255.1 Octodon degus
GCCTGGCAAGCACAAGGTCCTGAGTTTAAATCCTGGTACCTCAAAAATAAAATAAAATTAGAAAAATAAAATAGTAATTTTATTTATTTATGGATTTATGGGGATAGGGTCTTACTATGTAGTTCAGGCTATCCTTGAACTTACTAGGTAGGCCCATGTAGGCCTCAAACTCGAGGTGATCTTTTAGCCTCACCCTCCCGAGTACTGGGATTATAGGTGTACACCACCATACCCAACTTAAAATGGTGATTTTAACAAATTTAATCGGTAAGGATTCTATGAAGATCTCATAATTGCATCTTAGGTAACTTAACAGTTCTGTAAGGGCTAAAACCTCTGATTTTACCACAGTATATCATATCAAAAACATTTTTCCAATATTAGGTATGCAGCATTTCTAATTTCCAAATGGAATAAGTACTTCGTTCTGACACTAACATACTGCACCTCTAGCAATCTAATCTGGCCAAGGTTCTTCACTGCCAGACTGAAACTAGCAGCAATATCCCACTTCCTGGGTACTCCCAATGACATGTCCACCATCTAGTGGAAGAATACCGGAGGTGTCACAATTGAGTGTGTTCTTTTCTCCAAGTTCTAGCTGTGACAGTGGCCATGGCCACTGAGTGGTAGAGTACGACAGGGGACAGATTTGAACAAGACTCCATGCTAGAGTTGTCAGGAATGCGAACTTGCTTACAGGACTACTCATGAGTCATCTGATTAAAAGGAGGGCCAGAAACTTGACCACAAACTGCCCTCACACATCACGGCCAGTCCTAAGAAAGAGGAGAATATTCAAACCAAGCACTTTTCTTATAATCAAGTTGAGAATTTTAATATTTAACAATAACACAAAAAAATCAGAACTTAGATGGCATTCATACCATACTTCATTTCCATAATCTTCTTGCTCTTAGCAAGGGGGCAGGCGAGCTGGTATGCAGACCACTGCTAATCTAGTGTTTTGATATAATCATCCTCCCAACCTCTGAGAAAACATCAATAAAATTCTATTTGTGTTAAACTGATCATCCTTGGCAAAGATTGGAAGAAAACACGGATTGCAGTAGCTGCATCACTTCTGTGAAGTGTAGAAATATAAGCTGGGCATAGCGGCATATGACTGTCATTCTAGCGTTTGCGGGGGCTGAGGCAGGGCGACTGCCATGAGTTTGAGGCCACTCTGGATTACACAGTGAGTTCAAAGCCAACCTGAACTACATAGTGAGACCTTGTCCCGCCCAAAAAATGAACAACAAATTCGCTCGTTCTCGCTTTCTCTCTCTCTTCTCTCTCTTTTCTCTCTCTCTCTCTCTCTCTCTCTCTCTCTCTTTCTCTCTCTCTCTCAGGCTTAGAATCAAACTTAATTTGTTGTGATTTTTATTTTCATTTTTTTGTTAACTCAAAATATTCCACCATTTTCTTTTTATTTCTCAGTCAATTAGAACTTCAAATGAAATCAAATGTTCCTTAGGGGGTTAAAAAATACAAACAAGAAAATCCCTGTATCCCAACACTTTAACCTGTAAGGAAGAGCCTCTAGCAAAGCTGATAGACAATATTTATCTACAATCTGAAAAGATTGTAAAATCTTTGAAAATGCAAAACCTTTATGGTCATCAATGAAGATTAAAAATAGTACAAGAACATTAAAAATGGAATTTTTGTTATTTATAGGGCAGAGGCCCTAAGTTTGAGACTAGTAATGAGAAAACATTAAAATAAATAGTTTTAAAGATGAGTGTGGTGGTATACGCTTGTCATCCCAGCACTTGAGAAGCGGAAGCAGAAAGATCACCAGAGTTCAAGGCCATCCTGAACTCCACAGTGAGAACCTATCTCAAAATAAATACATATATCCATACACAAATGCATAAACACATACTGTTTATTATTTTAGAAATGTGAATTAACTGGAGATTAAATCTCACAGAAAATGCTATACCATGAAAACATGATTAGCCTGTTCCTTAGGATACAATGACTCCAGTGAATTCACAGAAATTCACATATACTTGGACAATTTGGGGGGAAATAGCGCTTTTCATACAACTCTGCTGTGCTGAGGCTCAGAAAACAATATAACACAGGATGGCACTTGGACAAGATGAATGAGAGAAGCAGTGTGAGGATCTCTCTGACCTTCCCCTTGCACCACTCTTCTCAGCCCTCTTTCTCTCCCAAAGCACAGGATGGGGCTTATCTCTAAAGTTCCTGTGGCTACTAGAGTCCAGATTTTCCGGGAGATTAACTACCAGGAAGTAAGAGTGGATGCTGACACCACACTCAAACTCCAGATGGAATCTGTACCCGGCTATTGTCTACCCTTCAGGCCAATTCACCCTCCCTCCAAAATAATTTACTTCTCTCAAACTGCCAACATCCCTCACTTTCCTCTCCCTTGTGAAAAGGGTATTTAATTTTTAAGTCTCAATCACCTAGTCCTTCTTTGGATTTTCACACTTCGTATGACTCACATTTGCTAGCACTTACTACATTTGTGTGCCTTTTCTCCTGTTATTGTTGTTTCAGTGGACTTAACTGCCAACCCTTCAGAGCAGTGAGAATGTTCCCTTGGCTCTACAACTACTCATAGATCTTGGTATGAAAAGTTCAGTATATTTAAAGCATTTTGATGGTTAGATTTAGAAAATAGTATCTGCATGTTAAATTCTGTTTTGCACCCATGTTAAATTCTGCTATTTTACAGAAAAGTCAGGAAGAAAGCCATCACTATCATGGAACACAAAAAGGTATTACGGGGGGAAAAGTCACTGGTTTACTAGTGACATTATTTAAATTTGTATCTAGCTCCAAAATTACTAGCTATATAATCTTGAAATATTTTTAATTTCTTAAATTTTGGTCTCTAAATGTAAAAAATGAAAAATGGTACCTATTTAACAGAATTGTTACAAAGTCTTCCACAAAAGTGAAATTGTCTCTGTTGCATATAGCCTACCCCTTGATAAGGATTTCTGTTAAATATTTTATAAACAGCTCTGTTTTCTTCAAAATAGGCCCTTGGCTCTCAATAGTGACAGAGAGTCATGGGAAAGACTCCTGGGGCCAGACATTGTCCTAGAGAAACAAAAAAGTTCTCACATTGGGGAACAGCACCAACTGCCTCAGGCTGTAACAAAGCCGGAACAGTAAATCCTTTCCTGCATGTTTTACAGTGTTATTTGAAAGCTGAAAGCTCCGTCCTCTTCCAAGCCTTTTTCTCCTTGCAAGGATCAAGTACATTGTTTGCTTTCTTTTCCCTTCTTAATCAGTCTTTATTCAATAAGACCACCTATTGGATTACAATATTAGCAATCAGAAAAGGCCAGGTTCAATTATAAGACACTGGTGAAGTATCAGAACTACACAGTAAGCCTTTCTGCACCTTTTAGGATCTGGATTTTTGTGCTTTCTGCTCTCAGAAACTAGCTGGTGCACCAGTTCAAACACATCTGTGTATTTTTTTTTTTTTTTTTATCTTCATTATCAAAGAACTCTTGCCACGAGGAAGATTTACTGAGGTCCAGAATCTCAGACTATAACATCCCCCCCCGCCCCCCGACAGTCTCACTATATAATTTAGGCTGGCCTTGAACTCATGGCAATCCCCCTGCCTCAACCTCCCAAGTGTTGGGATTACAGGTGTGCGCCACCATGCCCAGCACAGAATGATAATTTTAAAAAATCAAAAGCCAGCCAGTGGACTAAAGCACCTGCTTAGACAGGCGCAGGGACCAGGGTTTGATCCCTGGCACCCCCGGGGCACACTGAGAGAGCGACTGTGACTGGGTGTGGTGGTGCATGCCTTTAATCCCAGTGCTTGGGAGGCTGAAAACAGGAGGATCATTATGAGTTCGATCTGTGTAGTGAGACCCTGTAGACCCTGTACTAATACATTAAAGAAAAAAAAAAAGTATTGCCTCCTAACCTCTCCTGCTTAGTGTAGGCAGACCCTGACACACAGCACCTCTTAGAAAGCTATGAACTAAAGGGAGTGAAAGCAATGATGGCTACTGACAAAGCTCAGGATGTTCCATCTCAAAATTGGCTGTAGGAAACCTGAACATGCTACTCCGAAACAAGCCTCTTTGGCACAGAAGTCTCTTTTGAAGGACTAGAGAAGCTCTGAAAAATTACCCTTTGGTAAGAAAAATTTGTATCTATAAAGTAAATCTGAGCAAGGCATAGTGAAGATCTCAGCCAGGTGGCACATGCCTATAATTTCCATACACTGGGAAGCTAAGGCAGGAAGACTGAAGGTTGAAAATTCAAGCCTAGCCTGAGTAATTTAGTCAGACTGTCTCAAAAAATACAAAAAAGAGCTGTTTGGGGATATAGCTCAGTGTGGAGGTCCTTGGTACAATCTCCAGTATTACCCAAATAAACAAATATACACATGCGCTGCTGATTTAATTATCTTTCTCATACTGATACAGAGAAGAAAATGTCCTTAGTGTGATTGGTTGATTATTGACTGACTGCAGTACTGAGACCTAAATCCAGGGCTTTCTTCCTAAGGCAGAGATTTTCATCTGTATCATAAATGTTACCTTTGTTTTACTGGCTTTTCCTGACCATGTTAGCCAGGTCTTCCTCCACATCCTTCTTTATTTCAGAGAATGACAGTATTTAAACCTCAAGTTTAAGCTGTTCCTGTGAGGTCATCTCTCAGGGTCATCTCCCCTGTACAAATTATTAAATTTCTATCTTATTCTTATTAATCTTTTTGTGGGCAATCTCAGGAAAGGGTGAAAACTAGTTTTCCTCTCCTACACTACAAAAGGGGAAAGTACAGGCAGCATTGAAAGAAAAGGCATACATTCCCTAGCAAGCACAATGGCCTCAGTTCAATCCCCAGTTTCAAAAAAAAAGGTATACAAAGATAAATCTATTTGCCACCTAACACAGCAACTATCACATCAGCTGTTTCAACTCTAAGTAACTCAGGGTCAGGGTCCATATTCCTTGCCACTGTTGGTACAAAAGAGAAAGCAGACACCAAAAAGGCAACTGACATCTGATTGAAAGCAAGCATTTCTAAACATAAGGATCACCAACCCTTAAGCCAATGAATTAGTCATAAAATGCTATAAATCATCTGCTTTCTAGAGAAAAAGATTTTTTACAGAATTCCCTCACATGTTTCTTAGCTCTTTCACAATTCATCCCTTTTGGCATTCTAATTTCTAAAAGAAGTTTGTAAACCCTCTTTTCCTCCTCGCTCATATGAACAGATTTGTACAAAACATGTCTGTCTGAAATGAACATGCAGATACGGGCCTTGGAGACTGAGGTCTATTTGGATGAGGTCAGAGAGTAGCTGAAAGTCGCCCCCTAGACAAAACAGCGTATTCATCAGACCTCCACCCAGCACTGGGATTTCCTGCCCACTGTTTTACTCTACCTCCTTTTCCACCCATAAAAGTCCTCTGTACAACCAAGTATGAGAAGATAGAGTTTGAGGCAACAAAGAAGTCTCTCTATCTTCTTTAGGGTTAGTAGCACTCATTTATTTATTAACTTATTTTGTCTTTTGAGACAGGATTTCACTGTGGTTCAGGCTGACCTTCAACCCATGGCAATCTTCCTGCCTCAGCCTCCAAAGTGCTGAGATTATAGGTGTGTACTACCACACCTAGAGTCAGAGGGTTTTTTAATAAACCTTTTTTTTCTTCCACTAATCTGTCCCTTGAGTCTTTAGATTGAGTGGAACAAACTTTAAAATCCAATAACAGTCCTGAGCATCTTACACTTTTCAGGTATAATTCTTGACACTGGGGATTCAGCTTTATAGAAGAGAATTTCTGCCCTTGAAGACCTCCCATTTTAGGGGAGAAAAGGATAAAACAAGTTAAGAAACAATTTTAAAAGATCATATAGTTCAAAACTTCTAATCTACAGTAGCTATGTAGCACAATACTTCTGCTGTCATGAGAAAACTATCGGCTACCTTCCAAGTAGTTTACTCAAGGGGTAAAGAAGATTGAATGAATTTTAGATAGAGACTGACCCAGTTCCAACACTCAATTCTCACATTATTGCCTACCTGCTGTGATTAACGTCAATGTTCTTGTCTTTTGGTAACATATAAAAGCAAGATGACATCATTTGTAAGAAGATAATAAAAATCAGAATGGCATAAAATTACAGAACATGAGACAAGAAATCAGAAGACAGGTTCTACTTCCAGTTCTATCACTTAATATGCATGGGAACTTAGGTAATTCACTTCAACTCTTAGAGCCTAACTTTCTTTGCCTATTCTATCATACTTCATAAGATTTTTAAGAGTTTTAGTAAAACAGTAAAAGAATAAAAGTTACCTTTTCTGTTCAATTAGTGGTCAGCACTGTTATTAGTTGTGCAATTCCTAGATGGCAAATAATCCAGTTTGGGGTCAGAAATTGGTAATAGCTATTTTGAAAACTATATATATATATATATATATATATATATATATATATATATATATATGAGGGATCCCCAAAATTGCTGTCAGGTTAAGAGCCCATATTAGTGATTACTCCCCATCTTACTGGGCCAAGATAAAAAGTTACTTTCTAAAAGGTTTTTTCTTTTTTGTTTTTTGGTGTTACCAGGGACTGAACCCAGGGCTATAAGCTAAGTTACATCTCCAGCTGTTTATTTTATTTTATTTTATTTTATTTTATTTTAAGACAGGAAATGATTAAACTGCTGTTTCACTGACTGGATGCAAACTTGTGATCCTCGTGCCTCAGCCTCCCAGTGTGCTATGATTATAGGCGAGTATTACTACCCCTTACACCCAGCTGAAAAGCACTTCAGTTATGCTCTATGAAGTCTTTACACAAGTCACCAATGTGAGGCACACAACTTACATAAGAGACAGCTGCCATCCTTTTGCTAAGAAATGAGTAACTGAAACTGAGTATGCTAAGAAATGTGTACACCTCTACATGTGCTTTACTGTATGAATATATATATATATATATATATATATATATATATTCCTGCATTGTCAATTTTCCTTTGCTGTGACTAAATATCTGAATTTATAAAAATGAATAATTAATTTTATCTGTCTTAGAGGTTTCAGTCCATGGTTATTTGGTCTATTACTTTTAGGCCTGAGGTGAGACTGAAAATTAAGGTGCAGAACTTGTGATGGCGTGCATGGTTACCAGCAAGGTAAGAACTCATTTTTATAATGAAGTCCTCCTCCCAAAGCAGTTAAGCTATGAATCCATAAAACGATGTTGTGAACCCAATCAGAGGCCCTGCCTTTGAACACTGCTACACTGTGGATCAAGCCTTCAGCACATGAGCTTGAGGCAAATTTAGGATCCCAATCATAACAGTTCTCCAATAAAATCTCCATGTTCTTTGTTCAAAGAGAGTACTACTTTGTAAATAACTCCAATGATTTTCTTACTTGTTGTAAGTAATAAATATTTCTTCATTCTTTTATATTCTGGTGTGCTCACTGGTTTTGCACTCATCAAGATGGACTCAACTGCATTTAGTTACACTTACTTTATAGGTTATTCTTGCTGATTATTTCAATTTGAAAATCAAAAGCCACTTCTCTTAGCTAGAAAGACATTGCTTATCTAGCACATAGATAAAATCACTATTTTTCTTAGAAGATTGCCCATTTGCTTGGGGAAGGGATATCTTCAGAGCTACCATCTTAAATTCAACTTTTATAGGGCAGGAGGGCCACATATAGTTAAATCATTAACTATAGGGCAACATAGGGAGAGAATAAGGAATAGTAGGAATGAAGTGGCAAGTAGAAGGATCATCTAAAAGGATAATCTTGTTGATCATTTTCCTCTGTGGTCCCATAATCTCCTTGATCAGAAAATTTGGGACAGCACTGAGTTACAGGATGTTACAGTACAGGTTCTCTTATGTCCTGAGTCCTCACTGACCTCGAAGCGCTAAGGCCAAAATGTTGGCTATCCTTATAGCCCTTCTTTTTCTCTAATTTTTTGGTCTGCAAACTTAAGTTGTTAACCCTCCAGAAGAGAAGCTTAATGATATTATTACCTTAAAACATAGGCTATTCAGCTTAACATCAATATATGTCTGAATATCGAACGCCTTAGACATAACATGGAACAGGTATTTTCCATCAATTGTTGATATGCTAAAGTTTAAATCTGTACAGAATGTGAAAAAAAAATTTAAAAAATTAAAAAATAAACAGTAAA
>NW_004524654.1:7303103-7310880 GCF_000260255.1 Octodon degus
AAACACCCATCTCTGACAAAAGTAAACAAAAAAGGGGATATAAATGAAGGACATTTGTAATTAAATATATATATATATATGTATATACAAAATAGCATAGATATATAGCTACTTTCTTTTAGTTCAGTGAGATTTGTGCTAATAGTGTTTAGACAAGATATCATGTCTGCATCTTGTACTATCAATAACTACTACAAAGACAACAATAAGCAATGCATTAATTATTGTAACTGTCCTACTAACCTGTTTTGAAACTGTCTTGTTGCTACTTTTTTTTCAATAAAATTAATATAAAAAGTAAAGGGATAATCTCAGGATTAACCTATTATTAGTAAAACAAAACAAAACAAAACCTTGAGCTCAGCATTGCCACATTTTTGTTATTTCAAAATATCCCAGAAACATTTTTGTGTGTGATGGCCCCAAAGTCTTATTTGCAAAATACTTCTGAGGCTATTATAATTTGAAGAGAATCAGAGACTGGCACCTCAAAATATGCTACTTTGTCATAATGATAATTTTGAATTGAAAGGAAACGAGAAACAGCAGCCATAGCAAATCTCTATATCCTTCCTGAGCTTTATCCCTAGTCCTTTCCCCCATTCACCTTAAAAGCAGATCTTCCTGGAGAATCCAACCTCCTCTTTTCTTTGGTGGTACCAGGGATCAAACTCTGGACCTTGTACTTGCCTATTTTCACATAGGAAAGGGCAGTACTATTATATTCTTAGCCCAAAGACAAGATGAAAGAAATTTGCAAAATAAATCTTACTGAAACAACCCTTATCTTTTATTAGTTCCCCTCCATACCTTTACACAATCTACTATCCCTTTAAAAAGCTTTTAAAAAGGCTCTACAAATAATTTTATTAAAAAATGGTACAAGAGGCCAGCCAAAAAGCTCAGCGGATTAAAGCACCTGCAAGCAGGCGCAGGGGCCAGGGGTTCGATCCCCGGGCCTGCCATGCCGCCCCCCACCCCTGGGGCATGCTGAGACAGCAATTGAGACTGGGTGTAGTGGTACAGCTCTTGGTAGGCTGTAAACAGGCGGATCACTATGAGTCCAATCTAGTAGTGAGAACCTGAACACCCTGTAGACCCTTCCCTAAAATTCAATAAATACATAAATACATAAATACATAAAATTAAAATGGTACAAAACTCTAATATTAGTGTTTCAGAAGCCGAGCAAGAAGATTGTGAGGACAGATTAGATTACATAGCAAGTTCAAAACCAGCCTGGGTAGAAAGACTCTGTCTCAAAAAAACAAGAAATGAAATATAAAATATAGTACAAATATAAAATAAATATAAAATACAGAATATATATTTGGGTAATCTTTTTTTTTTTTTTTTTTTTTGGTGGAACCAGGGATTGAACTCAGGTGGGTCTTCTTTTTCAGGAAGGCCTCTATGGAAGCACAAAAAACTATTTGAAGTAGGACAGAAGAAATGAAGTAGGGAGAAAGGAGATAAGGAAAACTGTACCCTTAAAATTGTTCATGTGTGTGTGTTTATTTTGTTGTTGTTGTTTGTTTTTTTTGTGGTACTAGGGATTGAACAAGGGACCTTGGGCTTGCCAGGCAGGCTGCTTATGCCACTGAGCTATCTCTGCAGTCCTTAAAATTGTATTTTTGAAGAAACACTGTACTCAAGAAGCTGAGGTGGAAGGATTACCTCAAGTTCAAAGCCAGCCTGGGCTATTTAGGGAGATCATGGCCAGCCTGGACTAAATAGTGAGATTCTATCTAAAACAAACAAAAATTTTAAAACCTTGTAGCTTCACAACACAAAATTACCCAAAGCCTTTTTCCTTTCCAGAAAAGTTTTTAAGGGAAAAAGCCTATAAATTGGGCACATGCTTTTCACCTATCAACTGAGCATTTTTTCTTTCAGACGTCCACCTTCAAGAAAGCAGCACAGGGGCCAGGGATATAGTTCAGTGTCATAGTGCCTGCCTGACAAGAGCAAGGGTGTTTTGTTTTGGTTTTTTAAGGGTCTACAGGGTGTTCAGGGTCTCACTACTAGATAGGACTCGTAGTGATCCACCTGTTTATAGCCTCCCAAGAACTGGGATTACAGGCATGCACCACCACGGCAGGCCCAGGGATCAAACCCCCGGCCCCTGGGCCTGCTTGTAGGCACTTTAATCCACTGAGCTATTTGGCTGGCCCTAAGAGTAAGGTCTTGAGTTCAATTCCCATAGCAAAAAAAAAAAAAAAAAGCAGCATAATTGCTAGACACAGTAACACATACGTGTAAGCACCTGGGAGAGTGAGTCAGGAGTATCATTGCAAGTTCAAGGCCAGACTGGGTTACACAGTGAGTTGAAGGCCAGCCTGGAGTACAGAGGGAGACCCTATCTCAAAATATCAAAACTAAACAAACAGAAAAAGAAAGCTCCCACAAGTGAGTGGAAGCATTATCTCTAAACTTCAAACACATGCAAATAGCTTGCAGTCTAACACAGCCTACCTAAAGGGTAAAAACACACAGTGAAATACACATTAGATCTTCCATTTTGAAAACATTCCCAAGATCAAATAGAAATCCCCAACCCCAGACCACAATGCGGTTATCTCCTAAGGGCTGAAACGCTGAGTGTATACTTTACTTCTACCGAATAAGTTTTCCTAAAGTGTCTCACATGTGTACTGTAATTGTTTTCTCTGACATAAGTCAGTGAACCCACAACCTATTCCACGTAGGTGAGCTAAGATCCCCATTTCTTCACTGAAGACACATCTGGTGGCACTATTTCTTCTGGGACCACCTGTGGTGTCACTATACCTTCTGTTAATCTTTCTTCTATCTAATCTGTAGGGCCCCAGGTACTGAAATTTGAGAGTAAAATTTTTTCATCCTGTGCAAATTTTTGTTCATTTGTTTGTTTTGTTAGTGAAAGGCTGAATTATTTACTTTAAAAGTACCTATTGATGCTGTCTTGGTTACTTTTTACTCATTCCTGGGACAAAATACTTGACACCCAAAATTAAGGAAGAAAAGGTCTATTTATTTAGTTCAGTTAGTGGAGATTTCAGTCCATACTCAGCTGGCTCCAAGGCAGAATGGCACATGGCAGAGGGCAACAGTTCATTGTGTGGGAAAAACAGCAAAACAGCAAGCACAAAAAGGGCGAGGCAGAGAGTAAGCCTCCCCTTATACTGCATTCAGGCTATCCACCCCCAGGGTGGGTGTAGCACTCACATCCATAATCTCAGCAGCACTCACACCTATAATCCCTGCATCGGATCATGAGTTAATCACAAACTGTAGAAGCCCACCCCATAAATACATGAGGTTTTGGGGGGACTAGACACAAATCATAACAGATACCCATGTATCATTTATCATTTTTCTGATACAAGGAAGTAAGTACTAAGCTTGGTCTTACAAGTTGGATGAGGGAAAGAAGGCAATTCAGACTAGGCAAATGAGGTACACAAAGACACTGAAGTAGAAATGCCTGGCAATACTGGGATGTGGAGTGGGAAAACGAATAGATTAGCTTGCTCAAGGAGTAGATTTCTTCAGAAAATACATATGGGGAAAAACTTCTGAAAGATATTCCAGCTTATGGTAAAGATTTTAATAGATAACTTTCAGATGCTAAACTCTGTAGATACTGGAGATTAATGAAAAAGGCGATCACTTATTGTATTTCCTATTTTGTCAATGGATAGGTGTTACTATTCTTTCAATTTTTTCAAAATAGAAGGTAAGGCTGAAAGTTGACCCATGAAGCATAAAAGCGCTGATAATTCTCAAATGAGTGCGAGTTTAACCAACCACATTGTAAATCAAATCTGTTGGCAAAGTAATGGCCAAGGCTTTCAAAGTAAAATTAAATGCTCTCTAGAGGGCTTTTTCTGATCAATAAAAACATTCAGAATTAAAAAACCCAAAGGGAAGGCTTTTGGACATTGTGGCACACTGTTAGGTTCATCATCAGGCAGTGCTCTGATTAGATTGACGGTTGGCAAGAAGTTGACTGAGGAAGGTTGCCCTCATGAAAGTGTTCAACTGGGCCAAGGAGATAGCTCAGTGCCATAAGCACCTGCCTGGCAAGCACAGGTCCTGAGTTCAATTCCCAACCCCCACACACCCACACCCAAAAAGTATGTGACCAGCAACAAAAGCCCAAAATATACATGCCTTCCAGCCACTCATGTTTCAATATCATAGCCATTTTTGTTTTCTTCTGAAACATGATTTGGGGGCTATCAGTCTACTTGGGACAATTCCCAGAGACAAACAGCCAGGGAAATAAAAACAGTGACTTTTACCATGACCAACAATACTAAATTACCAAATTAAATAGACTGCTCTATAGAGAAAACATACTAGAGGGTAAAACTGAAAAGGGCCAAACTTACATTGCTAAAGAGCTTAAACTCCATTTTAAAGCAATAAGGGAATAATTAATAAATTTTCAGGAACTACTACAATATGATCAAAACAGATTTTAAGGAACACTAACCTGTGGTAACACTCAGGATGGCTCAAAAAGGGATAAAGACCGGAACCAGGTCTAAGAATTATAGTTCATGCCTATAATTCCAGCACTTGGGAGGCTAAAATCAGGACTGCTGCAAGTTCAAGGCCATGCTGGGCTATATAGTGAATTTAAGACCAGCCTCACCTACATAGTGATCCTGTCTCAAAAACAAAAGACCAAACGTAGGCATAAGAGCAACCGAGTCCATGATATGCTGTCTTGCTCTGCACATGGCACATACATATACAAAAATAGGAACAATCAGGTCCATGCTGGACAACCCCCAACAGGAGTTACTAGGCCTGTGCCACACAAGTGACATCTCCTCTGACACAAGGGGACAGCTTCAAGCTGTCCACCAACTTCAAGCTAACTCTACATTTTGTTTCACCACAGCATGGGGCAGCAGAGGCAAGGACTAACCAACCAACCTAACCCTTGATGAGATCAAAACCCAGGGAGAGAAGGAAGCAACCACACTCAACAACTGTAAACATTAAGTTCAACAGCACACTAACCCTACCTTTGGCCTGCATCCAGCATAGAGCAGAGGGCTGACTGCAGGAGCAAGGATATACCTCAGCTTGGACAGTAACCACAGTCTGGGGGGGAATAAACAGAGGGTCCTCTAGTTTAGAGAGAATATGTTAAAAAAACAAAACAAAACAAAAAAAAAAAACATAGGCCCTAAAATTAAGTGGAGAAAATTATGACTGGCTGGAACCCAACACCATAGATCCTGGAAATAAAGCACTCATTCAAAAACAGTACTCAGCCATATTAATACAATGAGCTGTAAAAGGCTCAAGTCAATAATTTCCAAGGATAATCCACTAATATTATACACTGCTAGACAGTGTCAGATTGTTTAGCTGAATTGAAATACCTTAGTATTTAGATGCCAATAGAATATTCACCTCTGACAGGACTAAACAAAAAAAAGGGGATACAAAGGAAAGATCATTTTGTATTTATATATACAAAATAGTTAGGATAGATATATAGCTACTTTCACTTAATTCAATGAGAATAAAGAGGTGTACTAATATAGTGTTTGGACAGGATATCCTGTCTGCTTCTTGTACTATGGATAACCACTAAGAAAATAACAATAAACAATGTATTGATTATCAAAACTGTCCTATCAATCAGCTTTGAAACTGTCTCATTCATATTTATTTCTCAATAAAATAAAAAAACTTAGTAGAAAGCCAAAAAAAAAAAAAAAAAAAAAAAAAAAAAAAAAGGCCCAAAAAAAAATTTTTTTTCAATCTTACCTTCCTTGGTTTAATTTTTTTTTTTTTAAGGGGTTGGGTTTTTTCCCTTCTTTTACCTCTTTCACTTACTTTTATCTTCTTTCCTCTTTTCACCTTAAACTTTTTCTCTTCCTTTTATTTGCTGTTTGGCTCAAGTGAATTAGACAAGCTTAAATATTGATGTTTCTATTATGTAACAAACACAAAATATAAAAAATAATCAGAACTGGAGTGGATGAATTTTTCTCATATGAAAAAGGGATAAATGGATGGAGGGCAGGGGTATGAAAAGGAGATGAGAAAAGGAATTGAGATATGTCATGTATGTGTACCAGCTCCATATAAGGAATGTACGCATTATGTACCGTATACACAAGGTCCTGAGTTCAACTCCCAGCTACAAAAACAAAAACAGATAAAAGGCATGTGTCTTACACACACACACACACACACACACACACACACTCATGCCTGCATGTATGCCTCCCACAGATAGATCTCTTCTTATTGTGGAGGACTGCCTGGATGACTCTCCTTGAAAGAAGAGCAATTGTCTCTATTTTGGTTAAACTTGGCACCATTTATGTGTAGTGTTATGTGCAGAGCTGGCTATTGTCTTTATTCCCTCAATTGGCTTTAAGTGATGCAAATGGGTCTAGCCCAGGTGCTGATTTGCAGTTGTTAAAACAATGCTACAGGTCAGTGAAGCCCTAACTTAGCTCTCAGGTAATATGTGTGAGCTAGGCAGTGACACCACACTATGGGCTGAGAATGAGACTTGAGAAAAGACTATGACTTCTCCAGGCTTAAAAATCACACATCAAAACTAAAGCACTGGCTGGGGAGATAGCTCAGCAGTCTAAGTGCCTGCCTGGCAAGCACAAAGACCCAGATTCAATCCCTGGAATCCCGGGCGTGCCACGCCAGCCACCAAACTAGGCAGGGTGGTGCATGCCTGTAATCTCAGTGCTGGGGAGACTGAGACAGGAGGATCACTATAAGTTTGAGCTGCGTAGTAAGACCCTGTATCAAATACATAAAAAATTAAAAGATTAAAAACAAAGCACTGAATGCAAAACACTAAATACTGTCCCACTCTGTAATGTGTACATTATTCTTTCTGCATATCTCTCTCTACATATTGCAGAGGTGATTTTAGGCCTCCTACCTTGCCCAGCTCACAGCACTCACATACTTCCTGCCACTTTTGCAGTGGCTCATTTCCTTCTTCAGGAATAAAATCCAGTTTTGGCCCTCAATGTAAGCCTTTTAGTCAACCATTACTCTGACTGGACTTTGGACTCCCTTGGCTCTCCACAACTATGAATGATGCCTTAGTGTCTTTATTCATGCTATGTGTAGCACTAGAAGTTGTAGATTGGATCTGACTTATTAAAACTCCATTAACTTTTCCATGGAATTACAAATGTGGACTGTTTTGGACCTCAATGAGGTCTAGAAGGGCTTTTAATATTTGGTGCCCAATGTGGGACCTGAACCACAACCCTGAGATTAAGAGGCCCTGATATAACCATAACAAAAGAGTCAAATTATCACAGTCATGTGCCTCTGAATGGGCTACAAGAGAAAAACAAAGCATGTTTAAAAAGTTCAGCTAATCAGATGATTTTGCTTTTGTAAGATATTCATAAAGAAATGCAAAATTTTCCAATTTATTCATATACTCTACTTTGTCCTCCACACTTCCTCTGCTGTGCTTCCCATTGTCACTCCTCTTCCCACAACCCCTCCCTACCCCATTGAAGAATCAGCTTAAGGGCCAGCAAGATAGCTCAGTGGACTAAGTGCCTGCTTAGGCAAGTGTAGGGACTGGGGTTCAATCCCCAGCATTACATGCTATGCTGGTCCTGCCCCCAGGCACACTGAGCTGGCTGAGACCGGGCATTGTGGTGCATGCCTGTAATCCAAGCACTTCGGAGGCTGAAAGCAAGAGGATCAATACAAGTCCAGGCTGTGAGACCCTGTACCAAATACATTAAAAAAAAAAAAAAAAAAAAAAAAA
>NW_004524654.1:7311305-7312826 GCF_000260255.1 Octodon degus
ATATAAAAAAAAAAGAATTTCAAATGGTGCTAGATGATATAACCCTTCATCAGCACAATTCCTCCATTTTGAACTACACTTAAAGGCACCAATATTAGAGCAGGCACAGAATAATCAGCAAGGACACAAGGGCCAGCAAGATAGCTCAGTGGACTAAGTGCCTGCTTAGGCAAGTGTAGGGACTTAAAGCAATTATACATGAAATAGTATCAGGCATGAGCTAATATGCTAACTCAAACGTTCAGGTACAGGCCCACCACTTCTTAAAGAATTTCTACATCATGCAAGGATTTCTGTCTCAGAGTACAGTATACCTAATAAATCCTTTAATTCTCCAGGATCCTGGAGAATTATACCCAGTTTGAAGCAGGATTGTAAGAGCCTGTCAATAGGTAGATCTCTCACAACAATGTGGCTGAACTACTCATTTGTCAATTACCATATAAAAAGGCCAACAATGAACATAAACAAGTTTGAGCCTCCACTTCATTCTAAAGATTTATCTGCTTACATTCATGCATGCTAAAAATATTAGATCTACCACTCATACTGGCATGGGCTATATCCCAAAACCTTGCCGATAAATTCCATGATTAAATGTTTTAATTGTGCAAATGGGGACACAACAGCCAACACTGCACAGTGCCTCTAAAGACACCAGCTCCTTTAGCTGTTACACAAGCTACTATTAGACCAGGCACTGATTTACTGCCTAATCCATGTCCACACTGCATGAAAGGTTTACATTGAAGAAAACACTGTAAATCTAAATTTCATAAAAACAGCACACTCTTTTTTTTTTTTCGGAACCAGGGATTGAACTCAGGTCCTTTTGCTTGCCAGGCAAGTGCTTAGTTCACTGAGCTATCTCCCCGGCCCCAACAGCACACTCTTGCAGAGAAAAAAAACTATGTTTTTTTTTTTCTAGACTCCATTATCTAGAATACCACTGCTTTGATAGGTTTAGGTTCTCCTCAGTCTGTCTCACAGAGTGTACTGATCAAACAAAAGAGATCTGAATTGGATTTATAATGAAGGCCATTGGTACTTCACCTATTTCTGCAATACCAATTCAGTGGAAAACTAGAGAGCTAAAATAGGCTCTCCAATGGCCCCTATCTCAGGAGAAGTTAAAGATTTCATCAATACTGATAGAAGAGCAACTATAATTGTGTAATCTCAAACCTACTTGATTACAACTATTTTTAACTGCTAAGAGCTATATTAAGCAGAACTGCTCCATTCTTTATTGATCATATTACAGCCCATTCTAATCAACAAGACTCAATGTCATTAGGTAATTATAATGTAGATGTTCTTGTAAATATGGTTTCCATTTTTTTTTTTCTACCATTTAACTTGTTTTAATGTTTCTTCACAAATGGTGAAAAATACTAAAGTACAGACAAGGAATAATCATAATGTTGTGGCCAACATTATAAATATGGAATTATAAATTTAAAACATTTTCTGGTTTAAAAAATAAATCTGGTAGTCAATGCAGCTCTGCGGGGTCTCTGC
>NW_004524654.1:7314536-7323068 GCF_000260255.1 Octodon degus
AGTCTGCCCATAGGTGGCAGTGGTCTGAGCTTGGGTATAGCTGACATCAGTAGGCTGTCCATAGGTTCCATAGCTTTGTTGCCCATATGCCTGGGTGGTCTGTGCATATCCTTGAGTTGGCTGGGCTGTGTAAGCACTGTAGCCCTGCTGGGCTGCAGCTTGGCTGTAGGTACTATAATCCGTGGACGCCATTTTCTCTCCTTCCTCCTCGTTCTCTCTGGTTTCCATTTTTAATAAATCAAGACAATCCCAGGATTTTTTTTCACCAAAACTCTAAATCCCTGCAAAAATTTAAAATTACCAGAGCATAAGCTAGACAAATTGTGATGTCATGTCTTGTCAGCTCATTCCTAGGACTATTTCTCAACAGAGATATAATCCCAGAGGTCTTAGAACTAATCAGATATGGCAAACGGATAGTACTCAGATAGCCTTTTTTTTTTTTAAACAAACTTAAATATATTCATGCCTCTATAAATACCTTCTCATATATGATCCATGATACCTGTCACTGAGGTAAACAAAGTTGACATAATGTACATCAGAGCCTTTGCTACCTTGGGAGTGCCACAAAAAATAAAAATTGAGGGGCTGGGGAGATAGCTCAGTAGAATAAGTGCTTGCCTGGCAAGTGCAAAGGCCTGAGTTCAATTCCTGGTTCCACAAAATAAATAAATTAATTAATTAAAAATAAAAAAATAAAAATTGATAAAAGTCCTGCCTATAGTGGCAAACATTTTCAAAATTTTCTTGACAACTAAAATATAAAGCATGATACAGAGATTCCCCTATAATCTTCAAAGTCAAACAATACTCAAGCACAGTTATCTTAAATTAAAAAATCAACTAGCTAAGCAACAGACAGGGGGAATACAGGGTCTGAAATTTCTTCAAGTGTATTTAGATTTTTGCTACATTGTTTTAAACTTTCTGAGCCCTGATCCTAATTCTGATATGCCACCAGCCATGTTACACTGGAGACAAGACTCTACTCACTCTCAAAAAATCTTTACCCCTTGAGGGTTGGCCAGATAGCTCAGCAGATTAAAGCGCCTGTTTAGGCAGCCACAGGGGCCAGTCCCGGCCTATCTTGCTGCCCCGCCACTGAGATGGTGATTGAGACTGGGCACAGTGGAGCATGCCTGTAATTCCAGCACTTGGGAGGCTTAAAATCAGGAAGGATCACTAGGAGTCTGATCTGTGTAGTGAGAGCCTGTAGACCCTACACTAAATACATTAAAAAAAAAAAAAAAATCTTGACTATGTGTAGCTTGGCATGACCTCCAAACAGGTGTCTGGAATAGTCAGCATCACTCTTAAATGATGCTAAGGGGCTAAGAATATGCGTGTATTTTCACAGAAAATAGAGAGACATTATATATGGATTCCATCTTGATGTGTGTGCCCATGGACCAGTTAGTTCCACAGAGGATCACTGGCACCTCTCCCATGCATGGAGAAACGCCAAACCTCCAATTCGAGCCTTCCAGCACTTGTGCACCAAGGATCCTCGTCTTTCATGGCAGAGAAGGACCTGTCACCACCTACTGGAGCTGCTCCATGACCAAAACCCAACTTACCTATGCAACAGGTCAAATCCTCCACCAAGACCTCAAGCAATGAACCCAACAGCACCTCATCCACTGTGCTGGGAAGGCTACAGAAGACCATTCATAAGGCATGCCATCTAGTTAATAGCCAGACTTTGGTTCAATCAACTGGAAATCTTTTCTTTACAATGCTTGCTCTCCTAGCAGCTACAGTATATATTTCTGTGGTTCATGGGGAAGAGTATTGGACCTGTATACCTAATCTACCCTTGAGAGACCCCTTACATGGATGGACAGGCACTCAGATATTTTTTATCCTATAGAGAACAATAACCTCATATTCTGCCTGGCCTAAAAATTTTAATACATTTATTTATTTTTATGTATTTTGTATAGGGTCTCATTATGCAGCTTAGACTCACAGTAATCCTCCTGTTTTCAGCCTCCCCAGCGCTAGGATTATAAGTGTGGGCCACCATGCCTGATCTCCATGGCTGGCTCAGCCAGCCCAGGGGTGGGGCCAATGAGGTATGTGGTGCTGGGGATTAAATCCCAGTCCCTGCACTTGCCTAAGCAGGTGCTTAGTCTGCTGAGATATCTCACCGTACCTTTAATGCATTTGTAAGAACAGGATAAACTTAACATTACCCCCCCCCCCGCATTTTGTATATCTACCTTTATGTGGAGCTGATTTACAGCAAGATTCTAGCCCTTATATGTCAGCTGTGGATCAGAAAGCACAGCAGTCTAAAGGAAAATTTCCATATTAACCTTAAATTCTATTCATTCAGATAGTAATCTTATAAAAATATTTAAACCTGACAACCCTGTCTGTATTCCAAATTTCATACCCCTCATTTTGAGGAAGGTAATTTGGACCCTTGGCAGGCTTGCAGGAATTCGTAGCATGGAAAGGCTATAGGTAAATTTAATTATGCCTTTTTTAGATTGGTCCCCCAGAGGATTCCTTCTGGAAAAAAAAATCAAGATTGGCACGAGATTTCTTTTTTAGGCTCTCGCAATTGTACCATGAACTCAGAGGTCTTGTCCAATGTTACAGTCAGGTAGAGGCCGCTATTCTCCCATCTCCACACTCATTATCAATGACAAAACTAGACACAACATACTTTATGAAAATTAGCCCTACTGAAGAGGAAAATTAAAATTTTAAATAAAGCACTGCCCAGGATGGGCAGCCCAAGTGGACATGTCCGGCAGGCCCAATTACAGAATATTTCTTCCTTGCATAAACCCCCATCTTTGCTGCCTTTGTAGTCAATGACTGCAATATAACTTCAAATATATCAGAACATTTATTGCTTTGTGTAATTCATGCCTGTTTAACAAACAGCCTTGTAATGTAATTTGAAACATGTAAACTCCTTTAGCAACCCATATCACCCAAACCTTAAATCATGTACCAAATCTGCCTGTGTAGCTCCCAGCTCACTTTTTAAAAGCCCTAAAACCCCCACTGGGCAGGGCTCTAACTCTTGGTGAAATCCTACTCAGAAGCCCACTGGTGTAATAAACTGCCTCCGAAACATTCCTGGTGCCTCTTCTTCCCTTGTTTGGTCTGTTTTCTCCAATACTACCTTTTCATGTTGGGAGGATGCAGGCTAGGGATCTGTAATTAGTAAATGGAGCAAAAGTAAAAGTAATATTACAAAGTCATAGGCATATAAAAGTGAACACATGCATTCCTTATACTCATGTACTGTTAGTATGGAAAATAAAATGACAACAAAATGTTATGTACTAATTGCTGTCTAACCCAGTGCATCATGCCTGAACATCTTTCTAATAACTCCACAGTAGTGATCATGGCAGGATGGCTAGAGTTTGGCCTCCAGTCAATCTGACAGAGCCTTGGTATCACTTGTCTACTTCCCTCTTGATAGAGACTTTAATTAAGAGGTTTAGCAGCCGGACCAAGAGGATGATTGGATTAATTATAGACAACCTCCCTAGTTTTTTTTGATAGCCAGAGCAGCTATTGGCTCTGCTGTGCTAGCTCATTCAAAACAGATTGCTCACTTTGTATACAATTAGACAAAAACTGTTGATAGGAGCTAAAATAAATTCAGCAAGAGTGATATAAAATTACAAACCCAAGTAACCATTCTAGAGAACTCTGTCCTTGATCAAAGACCAAATTAAAATTTTGCAATTGCAACAAGGATTAAAATATCAGTATAATATGACTTGCTTTTATATCACCTCCTACCATATAATAAAAGCCCAATCCTTGAGGACTCTGCTTCAGCTTCTTCAAAACAAAGAAGGGTAACTATGGAGGACCACCTGGATGACTCTCCTTGAAAGAAGAGCGACTACCTCCATTTTGGCTAGCCTGGCCCATTTCTATGTATTGATATGTACAAAGATGGCTAAGTTTTGTCTTTATTCCCGCACTTGGTTTTAAACAAAGCAAATGGGTCTAGCAGACGTTAAAGCAATGCTATAGGGTCAGTGAAGCCCTGCCTATAGCTCCCAAGTAAAATGTCAGCTGACAGTAAGCCTCAAGAAAAGAGACTATGACTTCTCAGGACTTAAAAATTATACATCAAGGGCCTCATTCTCCCGCAGGTAGGGTGCTCACACAGCAGCTGGCCTGCAGCTTGTGCTGGTGACGTCCACGCTCTTGTGGGGAGCAGGCCAGGTCAGGCAGTTCCTGTTCTTGAATGCATGCCTGCACCCCAGGCTTTTGGTCTAACACCCACCCAACCATGGCTTTCACTTTGGAAGAGTTGCAGAATGATATAGAAGAGGTAAAGTTGTTGCTGAAAAAGCCACTAGGAATAGAGTACATGATGCCCTGATAGCTGAAAAATACAAAACTGAAACAAAATTAAAGAGTAAGATGCAACAAAAACCACAGAAGAAACCAGAACTTCTTGACAATGAAAAACTGGCTGCTGTGTTGCTTCCATCACAACAGGATACACAGTGATGATCAGTAGTTATGGATGGATCAGTCAGATAAGTTTGTGAAAATCCACATTACCTTCACTGGAACTCATCAAGTTCCTGCTGAGAATGCGCAGGTACATTTCACAGAGAAGTCATTTGATCTTTTGGTAAAGAATCTAAATGGAAAGAGTTACTCTACGCTTGTGAACAATCTCTTGAAACCCATCTCAGTGGAACGCAGTTCAAAAAAAAAAAAAGTCAAGACTGATACAGTTTTTATCTTGTGTAGAAAGAAAGCTGAAAACACTCTGTGGGAATACTTAACTCAGGCAGAAAGAGTGGAAAGAAAAAGAAAAGCCATCTTATGATGTTTAGACAGATCCTAGTGGGGGATTAATGAATGTTCTAAAGAAAATTTATGAAGATGAAGATGATGATATGAAGTGAATCATTAATAAATCCTGGGTGGAATCAAGAGAGAAGCAAGCCAAAGAAGATACAGAATTCTGAAAATTTCAAGTTCTTTTGAGAACTGATATAGAAATATTGGTATTTCCAATAAGGCAATATTGGTAAGCTGCACATAGAAATTTGACAGATAGCTACAAAGCCTTCAAAATAAAGATAATGAATTCTTCATTTCTTACTGAAGAATTTATTTAAATAAGATATGCATATTAAGTACTTCCTCCAAAGATGGTTTTATTAGTACCATGGTCATTTTGTTCACAAAAGGGTTACATATTATTCTCATTGAAATATAAAGTCTTGCCTAATGAAAACAAAACATTACCTATATTTTTATTCAGCTAGGAGGTAGAAAACACAAATATATGCTTGCCTGTAAGTTACAGATGTCAGCGTCCACTAATGTAGGAATAAAACTGAATTTCTATATACAATTCAAATTTGTGCTTGTACTTCAAATTTGCTGTTATCGATCCACTATTGCCAGCTTGAGCAGTGCAAATAGCAGGGATTACCATGCATTAATTCAATCACAAATGTTTTTATCTAGATTTAAATATATTTGTTTATGAATATATAATTGAAGTAACAGACAAGCATCTTCGTATAGTACCAGTTAGTAAGTTCTACCATGGGTCAGACTGCTTTAAAACTATTAACCATAAAGTTAAAATAACTTGAAAATTCACCTATTCCTATGTTCAATAAATTTGAACTTTTATATAAAAAAATTATACATCAAAATTAAAGTGCAGATCCCAAACTACTAGATACTGTCCCAATCTGTGACATGCAGATTACTCTTCCTGTATAGCTCTCTAGGCATATTGCAGAGGTGATTTCAGGCCTACTTAGCCCAGCTCACAGCATTCAGGTATTTCCCACCTTTCAGTCACTTAGCCCCAAGCTACTCTTCAGGAATTACCTTAGTTTTGGTTATTACTCTGACTGGACTTAGGCCCTTGGCTCCCCACAACTACAAATATGCCTTAATATCTCACCATTTGTTGCACTGGAAGGGAAAGATCACTTTTCCATGGGGTTACAAATGTGGACCTTTCTGGACCATAATGAGGTCCAGAAGGGCTATTAATACTTAGCAGTTCTGTTCTCTTCTCCCTTAACTTTTACAGTATACATATGGCCAGCCAATAAGTACTTCCCTAACCAAAGCTCAGTAACTCCTCAGTTGCAGTGCTCACCCAGAGTCTGGCAACTTCCTTATTCCAGTAAATTCAAAATCCCAAGAAGCTATCTCATTTAAAAGCTATTTATTATCTCCACAGAAGCAAAGCCCATCATACCAATTCATGACATGAATACCTGGCCTAACTTATGGGTGGGGCACCCTTATGAGGTTTCCTCTGATTTAACAAGCTGGAGCCAGAGGGTAGGGTTTATAAATTGGCATGTTCTGCTATTCACACAAGATGCGGGAAAAGTAGCTTCTCTTAGGCCAGTTGGCAAGGTAGTATTTTATGGTGCTTTAACAAGAATAGGGGCTGGTAAGATGGCTCAGTGGTCTAAAGCACCTACTTAGAACAAGCTTAGCAAAGCACAGGGACCGCGGTTCAATCCCCCAGCACCACATGCCAGCCAGCCCCGCCCCCTGGTGGGCTGAGCTGGCCACACACACACACACACACACACACACAAATAAATAAAATTAAAAAAAAAAAAAAAACAAGAATACCTCAGACTAGGTAATCATAAAGACAAGAAATTCATGTATTATATTTCTAAACATTCTAAAGTTAAAGGCTAAAGGGCTTGCATCTAGCAAGAGCCTTCTTTTCCAAGATCCCATGTGAGAAAGTGGAAGAGAAAGAAAACTCTCATATGACACAGCCAAAGGAAACTTGAAGCTTTAAACCCTTTTGTAACCCATATTAATCCACCCATGGAAGTGGAGCCTTCAAGACCTAAACACTTCCCAAATCTGTTAAATTGGGAATAAGTCTCCAGCACATAATTTTAAGGGGACACATTCAAACCATGACAGGGTAGGCAACAATAAGATGTTTTTGCTATAGTTCTGAAAGAGGAAAAAATGCAGGTACAGAGAACATATGGTCATTTGAGATTAGTAAATACATAAGATTAATAGGCACTAATACAAACAAATGGAACATTTGAATAAAAACAGCATATAATGCTCCTTTAGACATATATATATATTTTTTTTTTCATGTAAATGAAAAAAATTATTTCCTAAAAGGAATTTGTAGCTCACTGAAGTGTAATCCTTTAGGGCTGGGGATGGAATTCAATGGTAGAGTGTTTACCTAGCACATATGAGGTTCTGAGTCCAATCCCAAGCACTAAAATAAATAAAATCCCCTAATACTGAAAAATTAAGATTTCAGAGGTCTTATGTTCCTATAACTTTACTAGAACTATATATTTAAAATAAAAACATATATTTGATAAACTGTATTTAAATTTATTACATTCTATTCAGGTTATATTACCAGTACAACATGCTAGAACTTATGGGACACAATGAAAGCAGTCCTAAGAGGGAGGTTTATAATTGTGAATGTCACAGCAGAAAAACTGGGCAAACCAACTCTGTTTTCATTATTTTATCAGAAAAAAATATTTAGAATTCCTCATTCCTCTTCTTATTCCCTCTTTTCCAGAAAATACTTTAATAATATTGGATAAAACTTTTGTTTGAAACATCCTTTTGACTCCATAGAATATGAAATTCAAGAATAAGAAAAAAAAAAAAAACTCACCACAAGGAAAAGCAAATTATAAAGAATTGTAATAGAATCATGTAAATGTGAAATCTATCAAGATCTAAAACACTTTAGTATTCAGTAATTCTTCCTCATAAACATATGCCATGAGACACAAGAAATCTAGAGAAAATACATACAAGCACATGCTTGCTCTTGGAAAAACCCAAAAAAGTATACATCTCAATTAGAGCAAGTTTATTATCCAGGGATAGTCCAGGTGCAATGTGCTTAACAATTTCATCCTAATTCAACAACAGCTAGTTAAACAGGTGTTTCTTTATGGTTTGTTGCCCTTGCAACTGAATGCAGTTGGTGGGCAACACATTACTTTAGAACTGTGTGACAAAGTTACAACGTACAAGTATCAGATGTATTACTAGCACACAAGTGCCAAACAACATCTGAAGACCTTCACAAGTCTCATAAAATTTGTGAGTTTCATCAAGCCAGAAAAAAAAAATCTAAAATCAGACTACAGGGCAGGGGAGATGGCTCAGTGGAATAAGTGCTTCCCTGGCAAGCTCAAGGGCCTGAGTTCAATCATTGGTTCCAACAAAATAAATAAATAAATAAATAAATAAATAAATAAAATTAGACTACAACAAATATTATCTGCATGTACCAACTCCTTATGATGTGATCATAAAGTACAGTAAACATGTACAAATAAAAACAATTTTGTTATTTTAAAAAGAAAAAACGGTAAGACTTCAAAGTTCAGATTACCAGAAAAAAATAATCTTAAAAAATAATGTAGGGGCTGGGGAGATAGCTCAGTAGAATAAGCACTTGCCTGGCAAGCGCAAGGGCCTGAGTTCAATCCCTGATACCACAAAAAATAAATAAATAAATAA
>NW_004524654.1:7323168-7341057 GCF_000260255.1 Octodon degus
TAATAATAATAATAATAATAATAATAATAATGTTAAGGGCCATCCAGAGAGCTTAGCGGACAAAAGAGCCTGATTAGGCAGAGCACAGGGGCTGGGGTTTGATCCCCACCACCATATGCCTTGCTGGTCCTGCCCCTGGGGTGCACTGAGACAGCAACTGAGACCTGGGCATGGTAGCGCACACCTATTAAATCCCAGCGTTTGGGAGGCTGAAAACAGGAGGATAACTATGAGTCCAATCTGTGTAGTGTGAGACACCATAGATCCTGTACTAAATACATAATAAATAAATAAATACAAAATAACATTGGCCAGCCTGATGGCTCAGTGGATTAAAGTGCCTGCTTAGGTGACACAGGGGTCGTAGGTTCAATTCCTGGCCTGCTCTGGGCACTGAGACAGCAATTGAGACTGGGCGTGGTGGAAATGCGTATAATGCCAGCAG
Organism: Octodon degus; assembly: GCF_000260255.1. Taxonomy (NCBI): domain Eukaryota; kingdom Metazoa; phylum Chordata; class Mammalia; order Rodentia; family Octodontidae; genus Octodon; species Octodon degus. Next base: position 7,323,614 of record NW_004524654.1, read on the forward strand.
TTGGGAAGCTGAAAACAGGAGAATCACTAGGAAGGAGTCTGATCTGTGTAGTGAGACCCTGTAGACCCTACTCTAAATACAAAAAAATAAAAATAACATGAAAGAAATTATAGTAATGATTCTGAATATGAACCAAGCAGTTTAGTTCTATAAACTTATTTTGAAATAAAATTTATTGACATTAACAGTGTTCAATGCATATTCATACATTTTAGAAAGATGAGTTAGGCAAGCACCTAACATATTATGCTATCTTCTTTGAGGAAATGGTCTTTACATTTTATTTTCACTGAGTTGTTTTCATTTTGTTTTATTTTGTTTTTTTGGGACATGGTTTCACTATGCAGTTCAGGCTGGCCTTGAATTCACTTTGTAGTGCACGCTGGTCTCAAACTCACAGCAATCCTACTGCCTCAGCCTCCCAAGTGCTGGGATTACAAGCACATGTCACCACATTGGGCTAGGTTTTCTAATTCTTTTAACTCAAATTCTTTGGACTCGAATTCTTTGAACACAATTTCTACTGTTATAACTCAAATTCTTTGGACTCAAACTCTAATAAACCTGAAGAAAATTAAGATATATATAACCATGTCCTAAGATGCCCTTTTGTATTCCTAAGACTTCTGTCAAGTCAAGAGATACTGTAAGTAAACAGGGACAAGTGTCCTGATGTGCCAGGTATGGTAGCACATGCCTGTAATCCCTGCACTCGCAAGAGGATCATCATGAGATTGAGGCCAGTCTGGGCTATGTAATGTGTTCAAGACCAGCCTTATACAGCAAGATGCTGTTTCAAAAAAGCCAAAGAGAGTCCTAATATTTTACTTGACACTGGGACCTGAACAACTTCATGTGATTCATAGAAATTGCTCTCCTGAAAATATGTTCAATCCACTGTTCCTTGAAATGCTGGTCATAAATTGGAACAAAGAGCAAGCTAATAGCGTTGCTTATGTATTTAACTTATTTTTTTAAAAAAACCCTCCTGTGGCAATTCTGGACTCAACAGAGTGAATAAGATCTATCAGTCTGGGCACCTAGCACTGAACATTCTGGCAATTTCCTGTCTGGCTTATCACTACTAGACTTTCTGGCAATTTACTACGCCAGCCAGTTGCCAGTGGATATTCCAAGTACCTGTGAATGATTTCCTGGCTGGCCCACCACCACTGGATCCTGTCTTTTCTCTTAGTAAATCTTAATAGACCTTATCTCTCCCAAGTCACCTCTGGGTATTTTCTGAGATCTACTGACAACCTTTTCCACTGCCTTTGTACAGGCCGACTGTACAAGGGATAGCTAGCTCACCAGCTACCTAAAGAAAAAAAAAAAAAAAAAATATATATATATATATATATATATATATATATATATATATATACACACACACTTACATAGGGAGAATTACATCCTAGTTTTAAATCAGTGCATCAAAGTTCAATTTTAGCAAACTAAGTAATTTTAAACTATAACCAATAATCACACATATAAATTTTCATAAGTTTCATCTTCCACAGATCTTATGCAACTTACTTTAACTTTTTAGTTTTCCCCCTATCTTTCCTTTTCCACTTGGTCCTTTTACTGGAGGACAAAATTTTATTTAGGCTGGTGAGATAGTTCAGCAGAATAAGTACCTGCTTAGGCAACCAAAGGGACTGGAGTTTGATCCCTAGCACCACATGCCACGCCAGCCCACAACCCCCATTGCTGAGCCAGCCACTGAGATCAGGTGTGGTGGCTCATGGGTATGATGGCACATGTCTATAATCCCAGCACTGGGGAGGGTGAAAACAAGAGGATCACTATGAGTCTGAACTGCATAGTGAGACCCCTATGCCAAATACGTGTGTGTGTGTGTGTGTGTGTGGGTGGGTGGGTGTATACATACATATATTGCTATAAAATCCTTTCTTTACATTTACCTCTGCTTACTTAATGGCTGTTTTTGTTCTAGGTTTTATAGCCACTTGGGGTATTTATTTATTCACTGGTACCAGGGATCAATCTAAGGACCTTGCACTTGCCAGGCAGTGCTTATACTGCTGAGCTGTCTCCCTGGCCCCATGGAATTTTTAAAAACTCATTTTCTTTGGTACTCACAGATGTTACTTATGTTCCAGGTAGAGTAGCAAGAATCTAACTTTGAACAACAAAATTAGTATAATCAGAAAACAGAAGAGCAAGTTAACCCTGTAACTGCAGTTTCACAATAACTATTTTAAAATTTATTAAGTTTATTGATACAATTTAGATACACACAATGATCACACTGTGATAGTCACACATTCATCATAGGGATTTGTACCTGTACATGATATATCTTGGTACTATCTTTTTTCCCCATTCCCCTCCCCTCCCTTCAACCCCTCTTCCCTTCTTATTTACAAAGCTCTCTTTCCATTTATCCTACAAGAAATATTTTAGGCACGTTAATGAGACAAGAATATCAACCTAAACAGTAGAATTCATAAATTTGCAGTAAGCTAAAGTACACTCCAATGGGCTCTCATTAACTTCTTAGGCTGCCAGGGAAGGCTCACACCCTGACCTTGACATCCTAAGACAGAAGCCAGTTCTAGCCTCTCCCTACCTCGGTTTGGCATAAGTTATATACAGCCTAACGACCATACCCCCTTGACATCTGACTTTGTGGCCAGTTTTCTAAAAACAACCTTAGGCTTTTCCATTTACCAAAGAAAATGATAGAGAAATGTATATTTAATCTATCATCCCACAAATAAGAAATACTACAACTAGACAAAACAAAATAAGAACAACAAAAATTATCTGAAGAAAAATAAAAAATAAAAAATTATCTGAAGAAAAAAAAAAAAAAAACTATCTGAAGGCACTGAAAATGACATAAGATACAGACTGTCCGGGAGTTAATGCCTAATAATAACATTAGTCAGCAGAGTTCACTGCCCTGCCCTTCTTTCTTTTAAAAACTTTCAACAGGTTTTTACCAAGAGTAAGCAGGCTCCAGTGGTGCTAAGTTGGCAGCTAAAACACAGGTAGAAATTTGTAGTGCTACCAGTTTGAGGAGTCAATATGACAACTGCTAGCTACTATACTAACCAGAAATTGAAAAAAAAATTTTAAAGAAAGCTAGGAGTGGTGGTGCAGGCCTGTAATCCCACCCACTTGGGAGGATGAGAAGATAAGATGATCATTAGATTAATGCCAGCCTCAGCAATTTAGCTAGCTCCTGTCTCAAAAAAAAAGAAAGAAAGAAAGAAAGAAAAGAAAAGAAAAAAGCTGGAAATATAGCTCAGTCAAGGCCCTGGATTCCACCACTAGAAAACCAGAAAGACACCCACGAGTTAAGAAACCTAAGAGCTGCATATAAACACTGTACTGAGATTTCTGGCTAACAGATAAACTCTAAACATATGTGCCAGACTCTAAGAAGTCCAGACAGGGTTTCAACCACTGAACAGTTTACCCCAACCATTACACGTGCAGGTGTCATTTCAACCAACTAATTTTTGTTTGCCCGAGATATACTCATACATCTGTTTTATATCAACTATTTTTTTCACACTTCTTTAAATTTAGAGGGCTGGGGATATGGCTCAGCAGCACAATGCACAAAGTCCAGGGACCAATTCCCAGTAACACACACACACACACACACACACACACACACACACACAATAATAATAATAATAATAATAATAATAATACGTTTAGAATGTTGCATTTGCCTTTGATGTTTCTAGTGAAATCTAGCAATAACTTCTGGTTATTTTCCTTTACTGATTCATGTTTATTTGTAAATAACCTATATTGTGCTACAATTTATAAAAATGTTTTTCATAAGTATATAATTTTTATACTTCTCCAGAAGCCACTGACACTTTTTTACAATACAAAACTGACACATTTGGGATTCCTGGAATGAAGAAGGAAGTGCCAAAAGATCTACAGAAGAAAAAACTAAGAAAAACAGAAATGTTAGCATACCAGAGAGGGAAAGTGTGTTATGAAACGGGAAGACAAAAAAGACACCCTTTACTGTCTATGATTGATACAGAAATGATAGATAGAATTTGAAAGAAAAATAAAACTAAGACAATTCTAGTAGTGATCAATGATTATAATAATTCCTTGCATGGTGTTGACAGAATTGACCAACAACAGGCTTTTAATCAAAAAGCAAGAAAAAATATTTATTCACCTTCTAGACTAAATAATATGGAGCTTGCTATTCTTTATTTAAAACAAGAGGGTTCAAAAAGTCATTTACTGACTGGGAATGTAGCTCAGCAGTATAACAGGTACCTGGCAAGCACAAGGCCCTGATTTCAATTCCCAGTACAAAAAAAAAAAAAAAAAAAAAAAAAAAACCGTTTACATTTTAGACTAGGTCTAACAGACCAAATAATTAAAAAAACACAGGATAGAGAAACACCAAGGCATTTGTTTCTGTATCAAAGAGAGAATCATTAGAGAGAAAAGGGCAACTATAAAGCATTTTAAATGGACCGAGCCCTAGAATTTGAGATGTATTTTCTATTTTGGTAAGAACTAAAGGGAGTTAAGTGAAGATACTATATGATATGTAGGTGGGTTTTCTGAGCATTTCGTGAGGATGCCAGTTGGAAGTGGCTGAAGCTGGAAATTGTCTGTATGTGTGGAGGCAAGACAAGGCCATAGTACTTAAAGCAGTCAAGTTACCTCAGTCATGAGAAAAGCATCCTGCCTGAACAATTTCCATTATTAGTCACTAGGCAACCTTGTATCTCCTGATCCTAACTTTGTAAAAGTATAAACGCCCCTACTGCTGTTGTTCAGTCCTCTTGCTCATCCAGTAAAGAGGCCTCCCCTGACCTCAGCTTTTGTCTTTATTTTCTAATACCCCCCCCATTTTCTCCTGCAGCTCACTGAGAGATCAACGTGTCCCTACAGATGTCCCTTTAAGATCTTTTCTTTTTTTACTATTCTCAATGATTATGGCCTCTATGTACAGTGAAGGTAACAGAAAATCCCAACACCTATTGTTTTACAATAAGGTCCATTATCATTTTGTAATAAACCTTGTGGCCTTAAGTTATCTATAATGGCAACAGTTTTCTTTTACCTTTAGCCCTTAGAGGGTACTGTCTCTGCTGAGGACAAATAGTAGGATCTTAGAGATATCCTTGTACTGGGGCAGTTCTATTGCTCTACCTAGTCTATCTTTAGTAGCCTATATTTTAGGAGTTGTTTTTTGTCTCCATAAGGGGGAGGCATTGTATCTGGCTTGGGTGCATAAATTATAGTTTGGGTTTTTTTTTTCATAAATTATAGTATTTAAACAAGATAAAATCTCTTTCTCCTAGTGGGGAACTGGACTTTTAGGCACAATTAAAAAGGAATGAGTGAAGACAAAGCAATCTCAGTTATAGCCTAAGAGTTGTGAGAAACAACAAGTTACCTCTTCCTCTAATCACTCTTTTTATTGAGATATGATAGCTGGCAGGCAGGTCAAGGTTGAAAAGAACCAAGAGACATACACCACCATCCAAAAACAGGCTGGTGTCTCCCCGCTCCACCTCTCGGTACTGGGGATTGAACACAGGACCCTGTGCTTGCCAGGCAGGTGCTTATGCCGCTGAGCTGTATCCCCAGCCCTAGGCTGGTTTTTGTTGGGGTTTTGTTTTTTTTCTTCTTCTTCTATAGTTATGATTACCCAGGACTCCTCTGTTACAATGACACTCTGGCCAGAGGGAGAAAGTAGAGAGCATCCTGAGTATACTACGTTAGTCTTATTGGACAAGCTGCTAAAATGGGTGTGAGCTCTGTAGCCTTTGCCTCAGAGGGCAGTCTGACTTCCAATGGACACCTTTCCTTTACACTCAAAGCACGGATCAGGGAGATAATTCAGTAGAATAAGTGCTTGCCTGGCGAGTGCAAGGTCTTGAGTTCAGTCCCTGGTACCACAAAAAAAAAAAAAGTGAAATTATTTTAGGGTCAAGGTGATAGCTCAGTAGAATAAGCTGAGTCCAATCCCCAGTTCCGCCAAAAAACAAAAACAAAAAGTACTACACTCAAAGCACGGTTCATACAACCTCTTGTCATAATCTTTCATAAGGTGGCTGGCTTTTGCAGCAGCACCAGGTAAGTTTAGTCAATGAGCTCTTTTTGGAGCCCTAAGAATTAGGCACAGGGTCTACTCTATTATTATTATTATTATTATTATTGTTATTATTATTATTTGGTACAGGATCTTGCTGTCCAGCTCAGACTCATAATGATCCTCCTGTTTCAGCCTCCCCAACACTGGGATCACAGGTACACACAACCATACCCAGTTTCATGTGGCAGGCACAGCACACCTGTGCTTCTGGGGCCGACATGGCACACAGTACCGGTGATCAGACCTTGGTCTTTGCGCTTGCCGGGCAGGCACTTAGACTGCTAAGCTATCACTCCAGCCAGGGTCTATTCTTTTTATGGCAGCAATCTTAAATACTGAGGAGGTGCTTTCGTCCGCGCGCTGCTCAGTGAGTTGGTCTGTTGTCCCCACGCCCCCGACCCCCGGACCCTCCGGGCTCCTGCCTGGGGCCCCTGGCACCCAGTCCACGGGGAAGCGGATGGGGTCCGAGGCTCCTAGCAAGCGGTGTAATTCCAGTGCTAGCTGCAGATGGAAGCTCAGTGGAGTTCAAGATGCTGATAAACATAAGAATATAAATTGAAGACCCAGCCCAAGCTCAGGCCCAGCGAGGGTGTGGAAGAGCTTCCCCGCTCCCCTGCCCCCCTGGATGCCTCCAGGCCCAGCCCAGGCCTGGCACACAGGCCTGGGGTAAAACTCTGCAGCTGAAGTCCCTGCAGAGAGGCACAACAGGTTCACTTCCAAGGGCTGCAGCAGGAAGGTGCTGAGCACAGCAGCCAGACCCAAGCCAGGCACAACTGGATGAACTCAAACTTAGTCTGCACTTGAATTTCAGTAGGCGCTAAGGTTATAACTGCACCAAAGGTCAGAGGACAGTGCTATACAAAATGACAAAGAGGAGCAAAAAGCAATCTCAGGCCCCGAGACCATCCAGAACAAATGCAGAAGGCACTAGCACAGAAGAAACTGGAAATCACACAGCTGAAATGTCTGAATCAATAGCGTCTGAAGTAAAGAAACAACAGCAGAAAGGTATAGAGGAACTCAGATCAGAAATAACCTCTGAAATAAAAAAGAAATCTCTGAAATAATAGTATCTGAAGTAAAGAATCAAATGCAGAAACATATAGAGGAAATCAGATCAGAAATAATCTCTGCAATAAAATTTTGAAAAAAAAATAATCTCTGTAGTAAAATAATAAATAACTGCTTTTCAAGAAGACACATAAAAATAGAGATTAGAATATAAATTGATACTTCAATAAACATGGCCTTCAAAACATAAAAAAAAAAAAATACTGAGGAGGAGATTTTTACTAAGGTACGTGAACTACCTGGAAGAAAAGCCTTTTTTTTTTTTTTTTTTTTAAACCTGGGGCTGACTGGGTAATAAACTTGTCTTTAAAAATCTGTCTTTTTATCAAACCAGGAACTAGAAAGATGTATTTCATCAATGTCTCTTGTAAACAATCTAAGAAGGCAGAAGGGTCTTTATGTTTTTCCTGGTGAACAGAATTGAACGGTTTAGTTTTCACTCTTACATTTTTAAGAATACATGTCTGAAAATGTCTTATTTTAATTTCTGGTCTGGTTAGTAGACCAGCAGGGATCTTGTAAAGGAACTGTTTGGGCTTCACTAGGAACTGGCTGGCTGTCTTCTGACCTTCTAAAATTAACAAGATAATATTTATCTCTAAATGTAATAGCTTGTAATGCAGTTTCTCTTTCACTAGAAGTGAATGCTTAATTTAAGGGTAATAATCTTTCTAGTCTAGTATATAGGTCTGAGTCAGTCCTGAAAAGACTTTAACGTACTTATCAGGGTCATCTGAAGACTTTTTTAGATCCTATTTTATCTGTTTTAGGTCATGAAGAAAAAGGATACATGGACATGAGTAAACTTGCCATTTACTTCCTGTGGCTTGTATTTATCTTTTCATCACAAGTATTGTCTCTTAATGCAAAGAAAGCCTGAACATAAGGTAATTTTGATCATGTTTCTTCTCTTACAATATAATTGTAGTTATGAAACTGTATCATAATCTTGCATTTTATTTTGGCTCTAGGTGGTAGGCAAGCCATGCACAGGTACAGAAAAATATTAAGCCACTCTTTCTTAATATGTAAAGGTCATATATTTCCTAATGTTTAAGAATATATTCTGAAGAAGTAAGAGATTTTTGACTTTGACTCTCCCATCTGAAATATAAGAGACAGAACTAGCACATCCTTTAATTTTGTTTGACTTTTGTATTTTCAAGGCATCCCTTAAGGTGACCTGCTCCACAGTAGATGGCTGTTGTCTGAAGAGTAGAAGAAAGGCCAGGTCAGACTAGCCAAGTGGTATTGGCTAACAACTTTATCTTCCTGGGAAATTCATAGTCCTAACTTGAGCTTGTATTTTTAAAAGCACAAACTACACCTGGTTCTAGTTGTAACAGACATCTTTAAAGATGGAAGCATTGCTAGCAAAATGAGTAATCAAGAAATCTAAATCGGGCCAGTCAGATAGTTCAGCAGACTACAACATCAGCTTCAGCAGAGCACCAGTGGCCAGGGTTTGATCATCAGCGTGCCGTGCTGGCCCCAGGGTGCGCTGAGACAGTGATTGAGACTGGGCATGGTGGCGGGCACCTGTAATCCCAGCACTTGGGAGGCTGAAAACAAGAGAATCACTATGAGTTTGATCTCCGTAATGACACCCTGTAGACTTTGTATTAAATGACACAGAGAGAGAGAGAGAGAGAGAGAGAGAGAGAGAGAGAGAGAGAGAGAGAGAGAGATCTAAACCACCGTTTTCTAATTCTTTAAAAGAGAATGAAGAGTTGGATATGGCACACACAATCCCAACACTTGGGAGACAGAGGCAGAAAGATTATTGTGAGTCTGTGACCAGCCTGGGCTACAAAGTGAACTCAAAGCCAGCCTAACCTACATAACAAGACTGTCTCAAAAAAACATGGCAGGGGTTGGGGGGTGGGTGGGGAGATAGCTCAGCAGTCTAAGTGCCTTCCTGGCAAGCACAAGTTCCTGAATTTGATTCCCGGTGCCACATGCTGTACAGGCCCAGAACCCTGGGCACACTGTGCTGGTGCAGAAACCAGGCATGGTGGTGCATGTCTGTAATAACTGCACTGGGAAGGCTGAGACAGGCATCAGAACTGTGTAGCAAGACCTTGTATCAAAAGAATACATAATAAATATGTATTGAAATAACAGATATGCAGAGGGAAAACTAGAGAAAGAATTAAATGTGAGGTGCCACCTTTGTTTTAATGCATCAGTATACAAAAAAACACAATTCATGTAAGTATAGTGAATACCTATTCCACTCAGTCCAAAGGCCTGTGCTACAGAGGTTTGTACTATAGTGGCTTGGACCAGCAAGCAGCCCAACACAATTTTTTGGAGGGGCAGTGCTGGGAATTGAGTTAAAGGTCCTATGCACTCCAGGTAAGCATCCTAGCCAATTATGCTTGTACCCTTCCCATTCCCTCTCTAAGACAAACTGCACAGGCTGATCTCAAACTTGTGATCCTCCTGCTTCAGCCTCCTGAGTAGCTTGGTGTTCTAGGTGATCCTGGCTCAACACAAATTTTTATTTAAACCAAATACTAGAATAATGTTCTAAGCTTTCTGTATGCTTTACTGGATGAAGTGAAAGAATTAAATGATAATGTCTTATACAGAATATGTGCTCAATAACAAGTTTTAACTAGAGAAAAAATGATCATAAAGCATATGTTTTGGGCTAACAACAACTCCAAGTATCACTTGGCATTCTTATTTAGTATGTCTCTAAACTGAAGCTCTAACACCTGAGCATTCAAAAGCATCAGATGAGACTTTTTTCACCCTACACTACTTCTACTTAGAAATCAAGAGGCAAGGGCACTTGCAGCATTATACTCATTGAGAAAACTTAACCAGTGCTCACACAAACACAGTGCCTGACAATTATACTACAACTGCTCTATATGTTATACTATATGTATCTATCTATTTTCTTTTTTTTTTTTTTTTTTGAAGGGAAGGGTCTACAGGGTGTTCAGGGTCTCACTACTAGATTGGACTTGTAATGATTCTCCTGTTTACAGCCTCCCAAGTGCTGCGATTACAGGTGCACGCCACCACGCTCAGTCTCAATTACCATCTCAGCATGCCCTAGGGGCAAGACCGGCACAGCAAGTCCAGGTATTGAACCCCTGGCCCCAATCCACTGAGCTATTTGGCCAGCCCTTGTATGTTATACTACAACAACTTCTTGGTGAAAGAAGATTTGGCCCACAATGATAACTAGAGCCCCAAGCAATGAAAATTATTTAGAAAATATTGGAAAGTTTATTAGTTATTGGTGAGAGGTTACGCTAAAATGTGATGTAATGAAGGGTGGGGAAGGACAAGAGAATTACACATAGGCAAACTGGATGTAGCAAGCAAAGGTAGTCTTAAGGCAGGAAAGGGAACAGAAGAGATACACAGAAGAAAAAAAAGGAAAGTCAAAGTAAGACTATGTTCTAGAACAATCCTAGGCTTGGTATCAGTACAAAGTTCAGTACAGTACTAAGGTTAGTAACAGTTCTAGTCTTAGTATCAATACTCTTTTATTATTACTGTACCTTCAGCTCTTTGACTTCATGCAAATGGGATTATCAGTGGAAAACCAAAAGAATCAAACTAAAACAACCTTAAAAATTTTCACATCAACAAGCTAAATTTCTAAATCCAGTCACTTCTTTTAGGGTTTTTGTTATTTTCTTTATTTTTTTCCCTTAAACCAATCATTCATTTATTCATTCATTCATTTGGTACAGGGCCTTGCTATGTGGCTCACTCGTAATGATCCTCCTGTATCAGCCTCCCCAGCAATGGACTGTAGGCATGCACCACCACGCCCAGGTTCGGTGGTGGCAGGGCACTCCCAGGGTTCAGGGCTGGTACAGCATGCCGGTACCAGGGATCGAACCCGGGCCCTTGAGCTTGCCAGGCAGGCACTTAGACCACCAAGCTATTTCCCTAGCGCTGGTTTTTATTTTTTGAAACAGGGTCTCAGTATATAGTTCTGGCTGGCCTTGAACTCATGATGTAGTCCAGGCTGGCCTCAAACTTGCAGAAACCCTCCTGCCTTAGCCTCTCAAGTGCTGAGATTATAGAAATTTATTAATTTATTGAAATAAAAAAGAGCTCTACTACTCAGCTACACTCCTAGGTCCAAAAATAATTATTTTTTAAAAACAATTATTGCTAAATTATTACAAAAGTGCCTCTCTCACCCAATATTGCAAAAGTTCAGTGAAAGCTGTCATATTTCTCTCAGAAAGCAATCTACTTTCCTTTAGCACTACAGAAACAAGGCTATACTGCATTTCTACGCAGAAGCTTGAAGACAGTGATCATGCTGAAAACCTGTCCCCTGAAAAACTCTTACACAAAACTACAATTACTGGAATCAACTGGATAGAACACTCCATGGAAGCTGTTGGTTCCTACCCTGTTCTTCCTGCACACACTGAAAGTGTCACTGAATCCCAGTTCCAAAGGGAAGAGAATGTTCTGCTCCACTGTCTTCTGAGCTGACATGGACTACCAAAATCAGAAACTTAATGTAGCTGCTATTACTACCAATTTTTAAATTATAAAATGGAGATTCAAAAACACTGCTGTCCTTTTAGTCACAAAAGTATGCTAATAATTTAAGAGTCCATAAGATACACAAAGCAAAGATCAAATTCTACATACTATAGCCTTAAAGGAAGTATTTTGTGTTGCTAGTACCTTTTGTCTGACATGCCATGCACGTCCGAAAAGCTGTTAAGTGAAAACAGCCCTATGTAGAGCATTAAAATTAAAACAAGTGCTACTCTTAGTGGAATAATTACTTCTAAAGATAAATAATAACTTAGTCAATGTATTAGATTATATAACTCCCTAGAGCTAGTAAACACTTTAACTATGATTTTATAAAATCTAGTAGCTCTTGGGTTTTTTTACTTGCCAGAAGATATAAACTCAAAATTCAGAATTCTGCATTTGCAGCCCACATAATTCAGAAAGTAGGCAGGATGTAATTTAGTAATATGAAGAAAAGAGACTGCCAGCCTCATCACACCAATGATTAGGATTTATGGCTTTTACTTAGTGACACTTTGAGAAAAATGAATAAAAATTACACAGTATATTTTAGTAGTATTATGGTAATTATCACTAAAGAAAGAAAAAAATGATTGGGAGGATGGGAAGGTAGTTCAGTGGTAGAAGACTTAACTAGCATGCTTGAAGTACAACTGCAATCCCAGGTAGTGCAAAGAAAAAAAAAAATATATATATACACAAAACTAATTGGTAACAAAATAGCAGAAGAGAAAATATGAAATTAGAACACCAGAGTTTTGATTAATATTAAAAGGAATTATAAGTTACAGTGGTATCTGATAAGATTTAAGATGCCCCCCACCTTTAAAAAAAAAAAAAGGATTTCCCTTCCTTTGAAGCTGGGATCTGAACCAAGGGCTTCAGGCAGTCCAAGCACATGTTATACTACTAAGTACACTTACAGCCCTGAATCTTTTTTATCTTATAGAAAAAAAGTAAAATATTTCATAAGAAAATACCAATAGTTAATATACTGAGTATTATTATCCTTAGTGTAGGTACTCAAAGTATGTGATTTATTTCACTTATAAGTATGGTCTCTAGTTACACCTTCCCGTAAAAGTCTCAAGTTTATCCCTTTTTAGGCCGAGTAGCATTCCATTGCATAAAAAGACCACATCTTTATTTCTCAATTGAAGGGCATTTGGCTTATTTCCAAGATTTAGCTCTGACAAAATGTGTTGCTATAAACATGGGTGCACATATATTGCTCTGGTATAATGTTCTTCATTCTTCTGGGAAGAATACCCAGAAGAGGAATATAGCTGGGTTGAATGGGACCTCTAACCCTAGTTTTTTAAGGAATCTCTACACTGATTTCCACAGTAGTTGTATCAGTCTCCCCACCAACAGTGGAGAAGACTTCTTTTTTCTCCACAGCCCCTCCAGTACTTGCTATTGGTTGATTTCTGGATGACGGCCATTCTTTCTGGAGTGAGATGGTAACTCAATGTTGTTTTAATTTGCATCTCTCAAATGACCAAAAAATGTTGAACATTTTTTAATATATTTTCCATTTGTGATTGTAATTTTCAAGAATCTTTTTAACCATTTAATTATCACATATTAAATGTGGCAGATACTATGATATATTCATATATCTCACATACATAATAAACAATTCTGTGTTGCTGTACATATTTCATGAATGATAAATTTAAGGATCAAAATGGCATAATGACTTGCCCAGTAAGAGAAGATTAAATTTCAGGTTGACAGGATCCAGAACCTACTATCTTTTTATTTATATATGTATGTATTTATTCATTTATTTGTAGACCAGGTCTACAAGGTCTCACTATGCAGATCACACTCAGAGTGATCCACCTGTATTCAGCCTCCCAAAAGCTGGGATTACAGGTGCATGCCACCACACCCACTCTCAATTGCCCTCTCAGTGCGCCCTGGGGGCAGGACCAGCACGGCACACAGCCACTGCATCTGCCTAAGCAGGTGCTTTAATACGCTGAGCTATTTGGCCAGCTGTCCTACGATCTTTTGTCTTGTGAAAACATCAACTCCACAGAGAATGTAGTTGTCTTGGTAATGAGAAGAAAACCTCCAAGACAGGATAATACTGACAGGTAACAGTAAGAGAGATTATAGATTGCACACAACGTTTAGCCAAATGGGTTACTGAGTTTTCATATAAAATTTGACAGGAGTCAAACAGACCTATGTCTAAATTCTAGGGGCCGGGGAGATGGCTCAGTAGAATAAGCACTTCCCTGGCAAGCACAAGGGCCTGAGTTCAATCTCCAGTTCCGCAAAAATAAATAAATAAATTCTGTGTGATGCTGAGAAATGTACTTCACATCTTCATTCTCTAGTTTTCCTAAGTACAAAATAGGAATAAAAACAATATAATCCCAGGGTGTTTTATTTATTTGTCAGAAAGCAAATACTATTATTTTTAATCATTACTAACTTTGCATCCCTTCTCTAGTATCTGCCTTTGGGGAGTAAGAGGGTGGAAAAATATCAAGCATATATAGGAACATTTTGGTTTATTTAGAGAGAAAGAGCAGGTCTCTTATAGCATTGATGACTGCTTGTTAACTATTCATGTGTGTCAATTATTTTTAATTTTTAGGTCAATGGGAAAAAAGTAAATTACAGATCAGTATTAGATAAATTCAGGTAGAAAAGAATCTTATTATAGGAAACATTCTGCTTCCGATGCTTATGTAAGGTAACATTACATGTTTAAAAAAGCCTGTAAACAAAGAATATTTTTAGATTAGACAGGAAGGGAAGTATTTTCTTAAACTTGGAATTAATGTAGGCCCTAAAGAAATAAAATATCCAGAGATACTCAAATAACTTCAAACTTCTTTCTGACAACATATTCCACACAAAATTCCTATTTAGTCACCCTGGAAGGTAATCATCAACAGCAAAATCTAAGAACTAGAGGTATAGCTCAGGCACAGAATGCTTGCCTAGCATGTACAAAGCCCCATATTCAATCCTCAGCACTCCAAAAGAAATAGTGAAGTATGTATGTATAGCATAATTCTCTATCAAGCAATCATTAGATTTATAACAATCAACCTAGTATGCATTTCTTTTAGTTGAAAAACAAGCTAAATCTAGCTTCTCTTTTTGTACAGCACAAGCAAAATAAAATAGTGCCTACAGCAGATTTAAGTACAAGTACCAGGAAAATTTGTCACCTACCCATTGATAGTTACTGGTAGACAAATACAGGCAGCATTTTATGATTAGAAAATAGTAAATAAGAGATTAAAAATGATGGAATAAAGACAGAACATAGCCTCTCTGGAACCTACAATCAAAATACCTGAAAAACAACTTAGCAAGGCAAAAATTGTATCTCCAGGAACCAAGAAAGATCCAACAGGAAAACTAGAAACTAGAGAAAAACTGAATGCAATGTAGAAAAAAGAATGAAACAATATGGAAAGCTAGCTCTAGCTTTCAGATAGGGAGGCCTGTCCCTGCTAACAGAAGCCTGGTGAGGGTCAGCAACTCCAAAAAGAAATAACACACCAGGAGGCAGCTCTAGCCCCAACAGAGGCCATAATTATCATAAAGTGCAAAAACAGGGCTGGGGAGGTAGCTCAGTAGAATAAGCGCTTGCCTGGCAAGCACAAGGGCCTGAGTTCAATCCCTGGTTCTACCAAAAAAAAAACCTGCAAAAATAGCAGGCATGAGTTGCAGAAGGAATCTACTGTAATGGCTGCCATATTTAAAGAGCATTTAATCAGTAGTAACTTGGAACAGTTTGTTTAAAATTGAGATACAGAACAATACCATTTTAGAGTTTCTAGAGTCACCCTACAATAGTGATGAGGTGGGAAATGACTCCAAGAGATACTACTCATGGACAGAGATCTTGAGAAGTTTATGCTTAGGCCAACAAGGACACAGAGCTCCTGCCCTCCATGGTAAGAAGGCTTTTGCATGATTTTCAAAGGTGTCCTAGTTTGAAAGTGCTAAGAATAAGCCCAGCAGACTGTGTGACCCCTTTACCGCATTGCCTACATTCAGTACAAAATTCGGTGTTCTGCTTATTTCTCCCCATCTGCCAAGATGATCAGGAATACACTTCAGCTTGGACAGCTGTCACAACCCTAGATGTATGAGGAAAGAGAGACTCCTAGGAGAAGGCATCTCACAGACCCGTAAGCCATAAACTAGACAGAGAAAATAGTAACTTGGAGAACGCAGAGACATGAGAACAGAGCAGCTGGAGTGAATACAGTCCTATGGCAGATACTACTGATGTACCATACCAGCAGGAAAGGCAGGGCAGGACTCAGTATTCACATACAGAGGTATGAGGATACAAACAAACTAGGACCTAGTAGTAACTCACTATTCCTCCCCCCTCTGATGGATTCCAATACTTCAGCCCAGAAAGAAACCAATCAATCAAAAACACAGAGGAATCTTTAGGTCTCTTCTTTTTTAATTCTTTGTTTTTTAGGGGCTTGGGATTTGGGGACTTCTATCCTCTCTCCTCTCCCTTTTTTTCTTTTTCTTTCATAATTTTATTGAGAAACAAATAGCAATGAGACAGTTTCAAACCAAATTGGTAGGACAGTTTCAATAATTAACACATTGCATACATTCTTCCTAGTGGTCCCTTTTTTTCTTGTTTGTTGTTTTCTGTTATTTTTATCTAATTCTATTCATTTTCTTTTATTCCTAAATAAGATCCCTCATCTCACTTTTCTTTCCTCCTCACATTTTTATTTTTTAAATTTTACTTCTTTTTTTTTTTTATGTTTCTGGTACGAGGGATTGAACTCAGGACCCTGCGCTTGCCAGGCAAGCTCTTAAATTTTACTTCTTTTATTTTTCCTTCTCTATTTTTTATTTTCCCCTTTCTTCTTTTATTTTCCCTCCTCCATTTTTTTAGTATTATTTTTAAGACTTATTAGTAATTACTTAGTTGACTTGATGTTCTCATTGAATTATTACCTATTGTTAATGGTGGTACAGCAGTTCTATTTAGTAGATATTTACTGTATGCCAATATCTAGTTTGTCTTTGTGTCTATACTATTATTGCAGGTGTCTTTTCTATTGCTAAGGGTATGTAACAATCAGTTTTAAAGCCTGATTCCTATTGATTATGTAAATAAATAAATTCCATTGTTAAGGATGGCACAGAGGTAGCCTGTATTCATTCTTATGGTATGTCAATATCCAGTTTTTCTTTGACTCTATTATTATTGCTGATCATATTGCTATTTCCAAGGTGGTGTAATTGTTCCTATTAATTGATTTTTACTATAGGCCAATCTCTGGTGTGTCTTTGTGTCATCAAGACCACCATGGTTTGTTTCTATAAACTGGGCACTGAGCCAAGTACACTGCATATTCCCCTCCTTAAATTAACTACAGTGGTCAGATCTTGGGAGAGAAGCAAAGGCCTACAATTAACTATACCTGCAGTGCATTACTATAAAAGAGATGGTAACTAAAGAGATCTTCACCCTTTCAGCCAGAACTGCCATCTTCCAATAATTTGCCAAAATGACTAATACAAAGGGTAAGAGGAGGAGAACCTGGTATATGTTTTCCAGGCCTTTTAGAAAACATGAGGCGGTTCCTTTAGCTACATACATGCGAATCTACAAAAAGGGTGATATTGTAGACATCAAGGGAATGGGTACTGTGCAAAAAGGAATGCCTCACAAATGTTACCATGGCAAAAC
>NW_004524654.1:7350857-7352301 GCF_000260255.1 Octodon degus
ATAAAACTGTAGAAAAAAAAAAAAAGAAGAATCACAACATTTCAAGCTATATCACCAAAAAAAAGCTATATTACATGACCACAGCGATTAAAAACAACACAGTACTGGCACAAAAATAAGACATGAGGATCAATGGAATAGAACAAAAGATGCAGAAACAACCCAATACATTCAGCTATTTGATCTCTGTCAAAGGGGCCAAACACACACATTGGAGGAAAGAGTCTCTTTAACAAATGTTACTTAAACTGGTTATACACATGCAGAAGATTCAAACTAGTCCCATATCTCTCACCATGTACTAAAATAAAAATGGACCAAAGACCTAAATATTAAAACAGAAATATCTTACCTACTGGAAGATAAAATAGGTAAAATTCATGAAGACATAAGTATAGGTATGGAATAGTACCAAAAATCAACAAATGGGATCATATCACGTTCAAAAGCTTCTGTATAGCAAAGGAAACAACAGAGTGAAGAAACAACCTACAAAATGGGAGAAATATTTTTGCCAGCTACTCTTCTTTCAGTGAACTAATATCTAGGGCCGGCAATGTAGCTAAGCAGATTAAAGCACCTGCTTTGGCAGACTCAAGGACTGGAGTTCAATCCCCGGCATACACTGCCATGCTGCGCAAAGCCATGCTGGCCCCGCTCCCAGGGCACACTGAGACGAATTCTCATGACTCCAAACCTATTTTTTGCCAAGTTCACAACACTGACGTAGAAACCCAAATTTCTAAATTCCTGATAAATATCCAAAGAACGGTTCAACTAAAAGGAGTTATGGGTTGGTTTTAAAGATTCCCAGTCTCTCCAAACATAAACAATTTTAAAACGAGGAATAGCCTCCATGCAAGGTTCAAATCCAAGGCACTGTAAAGAAAACATGGTCTAAATCTGAAGGTTGAGAGTATAGCTATAAAATTACTTTTCAGAACCTCTGAAAGACTTAGTATCACCACTCTCAGTTGTGGCTTTTGTCAAATGAAGTGAGAACAAGTAAGATTTACAAAGTTTTGAAGACAATACCGGGAAAAATACTGCCCCTCTGGACTCACACAGAAACAACAAAATAAAAGGACCTTGAATACCCAAACTTCTATAGACAAGAACTGAGTAGAGGAAACTGAACAGTTACAAGCATAACTAATTTTTCATAAAAAAAGGATGGATACCTCAAGACAACGAAACCAAAAGCTAATAAGTAGAGCAAAGACAGTGCTAGATCTTGAGTTCTAACTGAGGAATTGCCAACCTGTGCTCAGCTGAATTCCAGAACTGATATGAAGCAATGATACCTTTGTGGTAACATTTTCCCTTATTTTGAATAAAAACTGCAATAGTCAAGGAGGATGAAAGATATAATTTGCCTGTTTCATAAATCTTCAGATAGGGGACTGGAGAGATAGCTCAGTGGCATAAGTGCCTGCCTGGCAAG
>NW_004524654.1:7352401-7354154 GCF_000260255.1 Octodon degus
CCCTTCCCTAAAATACCAAAAAAAAAAAAAAAAACAGGCAACAACAACAAAAAAGAACATAAATCTTTAGGTAGGGAGATTCAAGGAACAGAAATTAAAGAAGTCTTATCTAAATCTGGTCCTGATGTTGCAGGCAGCTGAGTTAGAGATAACACAGAAGACAAGATACTTTACAACTATGGGAAGGATGGATGCTCCTGCTGTGAGCCAGGGACCAAACAAATGCTAACCTCCCTAAAGATTAGCATCCCCGGATTGATCATTTACCCTGAGAAAGCCAGGAAGAATCATTATCTGATGGCAATCAGATAAGGTCCTGTTTTACATTCATGCCCCCTTGCTACATGACTCCCTTCCCCATTTGGTCCTGGGCTTAATCAGTTTTACCTGAGCAATGGTACTTGTAATCCCATTAGTTGACCATAGTTTTGTCCCACCCTACATTCACCTAAATTCCCATTTTCTCTACCTTAGCTCCACATGGTTTTACACTATAAAAGTCCCTGGAAGAAACAGCTTCCTGGGGGACTACCTGCTGGGGGTGGGGGAGAGAGCTTCCTGTCCCTCTCTTGGACAGGTGCTTTCTTTCCCTCAATAAATATATTCTGCTCATAACCTCCATTTGTTCCTAAAATTCATTCTTCCATTTTAGAGAACATGATCTTGTGCAGGTCAGGTCGAGGGATCATTTTTCCCTATGTCATTTAGAGATTCCCTGTCTCATTTGGAGGTCACCCACCTGAGATCAGTTTTTCTCCCTGTATCACTGATGTAGGTAACAATATCCCAGATTATAAAACATACAATATAGTGAAGGACTGTTGTGGAAGAGGTTGAGTGTACTGCACATGTGATGAATATAAATAAGCTATGACCACAAACTGTACTGTACGATAGTCTTCAAAAAGTAAAAATTAATCCTCCTATTGAATATAGGAAGGATTTACTGACTTAAATTTATAATAGAAAGGCAACTTTTAGAGTAGAGAAAAGAAAAATTAGTAACTTTGTAGTAAAGGAACCTCATAGATACTACCTTAACTGAGGGATCAACACCAACATGAATAGCAATGTCATGCTTCTATCTCCCTAATGTGGTATGACAAGTCACCTCTATTATGCTCCTTCCCAAAAAACATTTCTAAGATCTGACTATATCCTCTAAAATTTGTGTGTTGGAAACGTGGTTCCTAGTGCAATAGTGTTTAAAGATGGGGCTTTGGGAGAGGTGTCTGAATCATGAAGATTTTTAAGCTGGATTAATGCTGCTATAAAAAAAGGTAAAAGGAGTGAGTTAGCTCTTATCTGCTCTTCTTCCATGTGAAGACACAGCAATCATCCCCCTTTTTCCCTTCCATCTTTTATCACGTGAGGGTACAGACCTTTTCCTCTCCAGATAATACAGCATTCAGGGTACCATCTTGGAAACAGAAACAGATCCTTCACCAGGAACCAAATCTACTGGTATCTAAATTTCTGGTTTTGTAAACTACAAAGTCTCAGGCATTCTGTTATAGCAGCACAGAATATGCCCACAAACCAGTGTAGCCACAAGAAAAAAAGGCCAAGATAGGGATATACATCTGGTTAGTATTCTTTAAGACTATCAAGGATAGCTAGGCATGGTGGCACACACCTAATTCCAGCACTCAGGTTGAGGCAGGAGGATCACCACAAGTTCAAGGCCAGCATGGGCTACACAGTCAGTGAGTTCAAGGCCAAACTGAACTACATAGCAAGATCCTGTTTAACA
>NW_004524654.1:7354254-7357232 GCF_000260255.1 Octodon degus
AGTCCATTTCAGTTAAATAAATTGTTTAAAGCAAAAATAAATAAATAAATAAATAAATAAATAAAGAGGTCTTCGTACTAACAACAAAGTTTTTCCACCACAATTGACCTGCATTCCTCAGCAAAAGGGAGCAAAGGGGCGCACAGAAATAGACAGAAAGCAAAGCAACAAAATCCCTCCAAAAATTCCCTCAAAGCTGATTCACACAGCATTAATAGGGAATTAATCAAAAGTCAAACATCTGAGATATACAAAGTGATAAAAGAAACAAATCAATAAGGTGCTCTGAGTGCAAAGATAACTAAACAGATAATGGGACTTAATAAACAATGATCAGTAAACTTAGAGAAAACCCTGATAAAAGTTAGCTAAGCTAAAGAAAATTCTACAAAATATGAATGACCACTATAGCAAAAAATTAGTCTATGAGAAGGCACCAAATAGAATTTCAGGAGCTAAAGAATTCTATTGGAAATGTGGGCAGCAGAATCAACCAATGTGAAGGTAGTCAGAACTAGGAGACAGGGCTGATGTAAGCAACCATTTACTCAGACACAAATCTAATAGCTGCTAGACGATGTGAAAAAAAAAAAAAAAAAAAGCAGAAGACAGCACAAATGGCATTAAAAAATCTGTTTACAGAAATAAAAGCAGGAAACTTTCCAAGTCTGGGGAAAGAACTTAACATACACTAAGTGAGGCATATAGAACCAAAACAACCACAATCAGAAAAACACTTTTCCATCTCAGAAGTACAACACAAGAACATACTTAAAAATTGGTATAGAAAAGCAACAGTAATTACTTATAAAGATAAACCCACTAAAATTATAATAGTTTTCCTAAAGTAAAACTTAAAAGTCAAGAAAGCATGGAATGAAGTGTTTC
The DNA here is from genome assembly GCF_000260255.1 of Octodon degus. Taxonomy (NCBI): domain Eukaryota; kingdom Metazoa; phylum Chordata; class Mammalia; order Rodentia; family Octodontidae; genus Octodon; species Octodon degus. Next base: position 7,355,143 of record NW_004524654.1, read on the forward strand.
AAGTGCTAAAACAACTTCTAACTAATATACCCTACAAATGATCTTCCAAATTGATGGAGAAATAGGTCTTTCTATGACAAAGAGCACCTTATCAAAAATTCATGACCACCACACCCAAATTCCAAAGTTCTGGCAGATTTCATGAAAAAACAAAATCCACATGCTATACACAAAAGTAACACATTTAATCCAAAAAGAAATTCACAAACTATAAATTAAAGAATATAAAATAACATTCCATGCAACAGGAGCCTCAAAACAAGTAGGGATAGCTATCCTATTTTCAAATCAAGTGAACTTCAAGCCAGAACTGATCAGAAGAGGCAAAGAAAGTCACTACATATCAGTTAAGTGAACAATCAACACGAAGAGGTAACAATTATAAAAAATATATACACTAAATACTGGCACACCTAACTTCATAAAAATAAACACTACTATATATAAAAAATCAGATTAAAAAAAAAGAGAGAGAGAGAGAGAATGGCCATACTCTTAAGTGAAATAAATCAGACACACATGTCTAAATATGTTTTTCTGGTGTTAGAAAGCAAATAAGGATCAAAATGTGTTATAGATATTGAGAAATTAAAAATACTCAAATGGGAAGGGGAACAAGTGATGGAGGAGGGGAAAAAGGAAAGGAGAAAAAATGACTAGAAGGAAGAAAATGGAAACAAAGCTTTTTTAAATAAGATGGGAAAGGGGGTTGAAGAGAGGAGAGGGGATTGGGAAAAAAATAATCAAGATATGCCATGTACAAAACTGAGCATGGTGGCACATGCCTGTGATCCCAGCACTAGGGAGGCTGAGGCAAGAGGATTGTTCCAAGTTCAAAGCCTGCTTGGCTACAAAGTGAACTCAAGGCCAGCCTGAACTACGTAGTGACTTTCTCTTTAAAAAAAAAAAAAAAAAGTAGCATATAGGGGTTAAAAACTCCCTTTGATGAGTGTGATCATTATATATGTCTTAAAATGCACCAATAAAATTAATCAAAACTTTTTAAAAATCAGATAAACATCAATACAAACTACAGGAGACTTCAATATTCCATTATCACAGCCATATCACCTAGTTAAAAAAAATCAACAAAGAATTTATCACAGTTGAAACATACCTTTGGTAGGGCAATAATAATAAGCTTCTGTTCTGGAGGATTAACAACTGAAGTTTTCAGACCAAAAATTAGAGAAAAAGAAGGGATGCAAAGACAGCCAACAGTTTTCCCTAGCCTTTCAAATTCATTGAGAACTCAGGACATAGGGGAACCTAAACTGTAACATCATGTAACTCAGTTATGTCTCAAATTTTCTGATCAAGTAGATTATGGGGCCAAAGAGGAAAGTGATTGATGATGTAGAATGTGCCTAAGGAGAGTCACACAGAGAGAAAACATTTTCTCAGGCTTTCACAGAGAGCACAATGGCCAAGCAATGTCCGTGACTCATCCACATGGCTGACACTGACAAAGGATCTACAAACTGAGGTACAGAATCTCAGGCTAAATCCTGAGGGGATTTGACTGATCTTGTCATATACAAATGTTACTTTTCTTGTTATATAGGTCTTGCTTTATCTTGTTCTTAACCATTCAGCAGAAAATTACAAAAACGATGTATGAAACATAAAACCATATTAATATGCTGAGCTGTAAAAGGCTCAAGTAAACAACTTCTGACATTGCTAGTCCTACGGATAACCCACTACTATTATAGACTACTGGACTATATTGGAATATTTTACTGAATTCACACACCTACAATATTTAAATGACAATGGAATACCCTTCTGTGACAAAACTAAACAAAAAAATGGGATACAAATGAAGGACCATTTTGTATCTGTATATTCAAAATAGGATAGATATATAGCTGCTTTCTCTTAACTGAAGGAATAGAAAGAGTTGTTCTCATAGTTTTTGTGGACAGGATATCATGCCTACATCTTGTACTATGAATAACCCCTAAGAAGACCACAATATGCAATGTATTAATTATTGAAACTGTTCTACTAATCAGTTTTGTAACTGTTTCATTGCTATTTGTTTCTCAATAATATTATTTTTAAAAATAAAAATAAAATAAAATAAA
>NW_004524654.1:7366569-7370975 GCF_000260255.1 Octodon degus
AAAACAAGGAAAGTCTGAGAAAGACCCAAGGAGATTTACAAGGCATGATAGTAATTTAGTAGTACCTTGGCTTGGATCCTAGAACAGAAAGGAAGTATGAGCGGAAAAACTGAATACAAATAAAACCTGGAGTTTATTAGTAATAAAATACCAGTGTTACCTTCTTATTTTGACAAAGGTACCATGGTAACATTGGATGGAAAAACTGATTGAGGAATATAAAAGAACTCATTATACCATCTTTGTAACTTCTCTGTGAACCTAAAATGATTCAAATAGAAAATTAATCTTTAGTTAAAAATAGCACAAAACTATATTGCCTTAGCCTGTTTTGTGCTGGTGTAACAACAAAAAAAGTGGGGGGGGGTTTGGTCATTTTTAAAGCAAAGGGGTTTGTCTGGTTCATAATTTGGTAGCTGGAGGGGCCAAGCAACCTGGACACAGTAGTATTACAAGGCCTTCCTTGGCTGTGTCACAAAGTGGCAGAGAAGCACAAAGAGAACTGGCAATGTGCAGAACAGGCACATATGGAGCAAGGTAGCAAGAAAGATTCAGAGGAGGTGGCAGGCTTGCTTATCACCACTCTGCCACAAGTTCCCACAAAAGCAAGAACACTTCATGAGAAAGGCATTAATTCCTCCTAAAGTCCTAATCACCTCCCATCAGGCCACACCTCAAGAGATTCACTCAAGACCACTACTTTGCGGACCAACCTCCTAGCACATGAACCTTCAGGGGACACACCAAACAATATTCAAGCTACAGGACATACTTACTTCAGAGGTAAATGTTTTTGGATATGATACCAAAACCAGAGGCAACAAAGGAAAGAGAAATGAATGACCTAATGCATGAAAATATGTTTAGAACAAAGCCTAGTACAAATATTAGCTAGTATTAATCTTATATTAAATTATGCAACATAATAAACACTAAGTGATCTCTTCATTAATTCCATAGTACACTTCTTGAAGGTACACACTAACAAGACACTGTGGTGGTTACATACTAGTTTTATCTCTCTAACCTACCTTATTTGTCTGTGAAACTTCATCTATTCCCTGTTCTATAACTTATCTTACCATTGGTCAAAGGGCTGAACAAATATTACAAATTACATAATTTGTACATGGGCTTTTATTTCTCCATGTGACACAAACAGGGAAAATAATAGTTCACCATTTATTGATACTCATTTGTTAAGAAAACAGAAACATCTAAAAAGATAGGGATTAGGACCTGTTGGGCACCATCTTGCCTTCACACTAAGCCAGCTTACTGAAGAATGACATGAACACAGCCAGAGACAACCAAGAGATATCAAAGCCAAGAACCACATTTCAGTTTCCTATGTATATAATGAACTAGCCTCCTTTTTGGCTTTAGTTTGACACTAATGTGTTTCATTTTTAAACCTAAGTTATATTATTACAGAAAGGTTCAAAATCTTCTGGGAACTCCAATTATCAGATATACTTGAGCTATCTGTGGAGAAATTCATGGCAGAGGTATTCGGCAAGGTGATCTTTGAAAAGGGAAGATTTTGCCAAATAAGAATGGGCATGAATGAAGTATATTCAAAGTAGCAACAGGAAAGAACAGGGATGTATGAAAACTGTGGTTCAGTTTGATTGATTAGTACAATATAAATAAATGATAGGCAACAGAATGAAACAATATGCTTAAATAATGTTCTTATAAGACTAAGCTGTTTCTTCTAGACTCAATAAGTATATTAGGAAGGAGGAATCATGAAAAGATCAAACTCATTTTGTGATCAATACCACTTCTTAGTTAACTATGCACTAGGTGGCTTTATCCTATTTCAGTTCAGGTTTTTCTGCCATATCTACAACACTATTAAATGACTGCCACTTAGATTAGTAATCCTAGCAATTTAAAAAAAAAAAAAAAAAAGACAGCTTATTTAGCAGTTAATCTGAGCTGGTTCCTGGTAACAACTATGCACTGTTGTCCTGTATCTTGGGTACCACTGAACTCTCTTTAATGATTATACATAAAGCTATCTATGAAGTTTTGAAAAATGATAGGCCTGAAGCATACCTCCTAAACCCAAAACTCCCCTGTACCATAATTCATTTTTAGAAATCTATAAAAAGGTATTAATGCTTTACACTACATGAAAATTAACTACATGTGGACCAATTCCCTAAACTAAACAGGTAAATTACAACTCTATGAAGAAAACATAAAGAAAAAAATTTCATGGGACCAGGGAAATGGCTCAGTAGAACAAGTGCTTGCCTGGCAAGTGCAAGGGTCTCAGTTCATTCCCCAGTTCTGCCAGAAAGAAAGAAAGAAAGAAAGAAAGAAAGAAAGAAAGAAAGAAAGAAAGAAAGTAAGTAAGTTAGTTCAATCTAATATAATTGGAATTTACAATTATTTTTTGGATATGATACCAAAACCAGAGATAACAAAGAAAAAAGATAAACTAGATATAGTAATACTAAAATTAAAAATTTTTGCACAGCCAAGGGTATTATCCTAAAAGTGAAAAAAACTCAAGAGTGGGAAAAACATTTGCAAATCATTAAAATGGAATTGATACCCAGAATATGTAAAGAATTCCTACATTTGGTAACAATCACCACCAGATTTTTTAACAAGCAAGACATAAGTAGACATTTCTCTTAAAAAGATATTCAGCATCATTAATCATTATGGAATTTAAACCAAAACTATAGTGAGATGCCACTGTATACCTACTACTACAATGGCAACTATCAAAGTAATAAAAAAAAAAAGGAGAAAAATACAAGTGAGGATGTACAGAAATCAGAACCCTCCTGCATTGCTGGAGAGAATGTAACATTGTGTGTCCACTGTGCAGAAGTTCAGCAGTTCATTAAAGTTAAACACAGAATTGCCATGTGATCTAGCAAGTCCAATCCTAGATATATATATCCAAACAAAACAGAAGCAGAAGCTCAGATAGACATGTGTACACCTGCATTCATTATATACAATATCCAAAAGGTGGAAACAACCTGTGTCCATCATTAGACAAATGGACTAAAAAAATGTGGTAAATACATACAACAGACTGTATCACTCAGTATTAAAAAGGAGTGAAATTCTGATCCATACCACAACATGGATGAACCTTGAAAACACTATGCTGAGTAAAATAAACCAGGAACAAGAAGACAAATAATATATGGTTCGATATTTGGTTTAGTCATCCAGGAGAGCATTTTTTTTCCTTTACCCCAGCCTGTGAGCCACAACATCCTAAGGCAGCTGAACTGCACATAATCCTAAGCAGGTAGGGTCTATTGCAGCTGGATGTCGACTCTCGTAGCACCACGTAAAAACTGAGTCAGGAGAATATCAGCAAAGCTGGCTGGAGAAGTCAGTGTGAGCTATAAATTATAAAATCCCTGGCTAGATGTGCAGAATGTTTCCCAAAGCCTTTCATGTGGCCTTCTCATGAGAACTTGGGCAGGTTTTCGATAGGATGGTCTAGACAACACTGTCTGAGAGGGTATTATAAAAACAAAGTCCACACTGAGTTTTTGGCCACTGCCCTCTTACATGGATGGCCACCAACATGCTGTAGGGTGTCTTTTCCTACTTCTACACAGCCCAAACTTGTTCTGTTGAGCCTGTTTCTTTTCTTTCTTGGCTTTTTTTTTTTTTTTTTTTTGTACCATAAATTGAACTCAGGACCTCCCACTTGTTCCTATTTCTTTTCTTACCTTTAGTAAAAGTTACTATCCTTAAAATATATATAATGAGGGCCAGCCAGATAGCTCAGTGGATTAAAGTGCCTGCTTAGGCAGACACAGGGACAGGGGTTCAATCCCCCAGCATGCTGTGATAGCCCTGTCCCAGGGTGCACTGAGACTGAAATTGAGACTGAGCATGGTGGGGGCCCACCTATAATGCCAGCGTTTGGGAGGCTGAAAACAGGTGGATCACTATGAGTCCAGTCTGTAGCGAGACCCTGTACTAAATACATAAAAATAAAATAAATATATTGGATGGTTCTATTTATCTCAGGTACCCAGAAGAGACAAAGGTATAGAGACAAAAGTACAACAGAGGTCAGCTGGGGCTGGAGAGAGGTAAGAATGGGAGTTATTATTTAATGGGTGCTGGATTTGTGTGTGGGATAATGAAAAAGCTCTAGAAATAACTTTCTGATGGTAATGGGGAGGATTATATAATATTATGAATGAACAATATCACTGGACTATATACTTTAAGTGGCTAAAATGGTTTTATAATATATGTATTTTATCACTTTTTAAAAAATGTAGTAAGCCAAAGACAACAATATGCAATGTATTAATTATTGTAACTGTCCTACTAGCCTGTTTTGAAACTGTTTCTTGCTATTTTCTTTTTTTCATTAAAATGAATAGAAAATTAAAAAATAAATA
>NW_004524654.1:7371075-7373282 GCF_000260255.1 Octodon degus
AGTGGCTGCTTCAACAAAGCAGTCAGGCTCAGGTTGCTGTGGTTCGATCCCCACAACTCAAGCCAGCCAAACCTGCCCTGAAGGCATTCGGAGAAAAAAAAAAAAAAGAATATATATTCTTCTAAGCAGCATATGGAATATTTTTCCAAAATAGACCACATACTAGCCAATAAAGCATCCTTAATTCAGAATCAAAATTATCCCACGCATAATGATAGTGGCAAAAACAAGCACAGAAATTACTTAAACGCATGAAAATTAAACAATAGTCTCTTAAATAATCAATGGGTCACAGATGAAATTAAGGCAGAAATTAGTTTCTGAAATCAAATGATAATGGCAGAGCAATAAACCACAGCCCACAGGACACAATGAAAGCAGCCCTAGCAGGGAAATTTATGCCTGTGAATGCCTACCTCATAGTTACATACTCACTGATGGTACATGGCAAGGACTGTCCCATTGGTGAGTTTGTACCATGGTACAGTATGTAGATACAAACAAATCTACTTTTACCAGTCTTTTTACTAATAAAATTAATAAGAAGTCACCCAATTGGATAGTTATACATGTACCACAGGCGGGTCAAGCTGTTAGGAATATGTTAAGGAACACAGATACAGAGAATATCAATTATATCCTGGCAAATATATAATTTGCTTGTATGCATTTGCTTGCATGCAACAAATCATGAAAAAGATTATACATTATAATCTAATAGGCTTCATCCCAGAGATGCAAGGATGGTTCAACATAAGCAAATCAAATATAATTCATCCTATAAACAAAAGCAAGGGCAAAAAGTATAAGATCATCTCAACTGATACAGAAAAATCCTCTGATAAAATACAACATCCCATTCATGTTATTTAAAAAAAACCCTGAAGAAAACATATAAAAGAAACTTATCTCAATCTGATAAAAGCCACTGATGACAGACCTACTGCCAACATCAAATGGGGGAAAAACTGAAACCTTTTCCTCTAAAATCAAGAACAAGACAAGGATGTTCACATAGACTAACCCTTTTCAATACAGTACTTGAAATTTCAGCCAGTGCAATCAGGCAAGAGAAAGAAATAAAAACGTTAGGGTCTAGAGAGACAGTCTAAGTGCCTGTCTGACAAGTGCAAGGAACAGGGTTTGATCACCAGTACCACATAATATGCTGGGCCCAGAACCCCAGGCACACCTGGCCAGCCACTAAAACCAGATGTGGTGATACATGCCTGTAATCCCTGTGCTGGGGAGGGTGAGACAGGAGGATCACCACAAGTCCAAGCTGCATAGCAAGACCTTGTACTAAATAATAAAAAGATTTTTTTTTTAAAAAAAGAGAAGAAATAAAAGGGATATATATCCTGGTGTAGTTGTGCGCTCCTATAATCCCAGCACTTGGGAGGGTGAGGCAGGAGGATCATAAATTCAAGGCCAGCCTGGACTACATGATAAGTTCAAGGCCAGCTTGAATTACAGAGTACAATAGTGTATCAAAAACAAAACAGATATGTATAGGAAAGAAGAAGTCAAATATTCTTACTCTCAAATGACATAATCCTTTACATACAAGATGCAAAATATTCCACCAAAAACTCCTAGAACTAATAAATGCAGTAGGGTAGCAAGATACAATATCACACAATAATCAGTGGCATTCTCAAATACCAATAATGAATCCACCAAGAAAAAAATTATGAAAATAATACTATTTACAATAGCTTCAAGGAAAATTAAATACTTAGGAAGTAACCTAACAAAGAAAGTGAAAGACCTCTAAAACAAAACTATAGTACCTTGGAAAGGAAACTGAAGAGGACATCCAAAAATGGGAAAATAGGGGCCAGGTTTAGAGCTCAGTGGCATAAGCACCTGCCTAATCCCCAGTACAGAAAAAAAAAAAAAAAAAAAAGGAAAAAGAGGAAAATATCCTTTGTTCCTGGGTAGGTAAATCAATATTGACAAAATGACCATACTTCTAAAATTGATACACAGATTTAATGCAAGCCCGTTCAAAGTACCTACAGCATTCTTCACAGAACTAGAGAAAACACCCTAAAATTAATATGGTACTAGAACAGACTCCAAGTAACAACAGCAATCCTGGCCAACAAGAGCAAAGCAAGAAGAATCACAACACTGCCCAGTTCCGGGAGCCCCCAGACCCAGTCCTAGCCCAGGTCCGGTGAGTGTGCAGAGAGTTTCCTGCT
>NW_004524654.1:7374512-7378108 GCF_000260255.1 Octodon degus
GTAGGTGCTTTAGACCACTGAGCCATCTCACCAGCCCCAACAAATAGCGTTTTCTTAACTGCCAAATGTATTTTTTAATCCTAAGTGAAAGGACTAGTTAGAGCTATCAAAAAACTCAAGTTGCATATTAGACAGTCAGTTTAGTAATAAGACTGTTAAAACAATGACTAGGATAGTTTATAAAATGTATTCATGCACAAAAGAAAATATAAGGCAATTATCCATAATTCTTTTTTTTCATTCCCTACATCATTCTAAGCTGGCACAGAACAAAGTATCTCCATTCAAAGCACACCCTCAAGGGCTGGGGATATAGCTCAACAGCACAAGCACCTTCCTGGCAAGTGTAAGATCCTGAGTTTGACTCCTAGTACTATCCCCCTAGAGGGATGGAGAGATGGCTCAGTGGAATAAGCGCTTCCTTGGCAAGAGCAAGGGCCTGAGTTCAATCCCTGGTTCTGCAAAAAATTAAAAATGAAAATAAATAAATAAAATAGTACTATCCCCCTGTATCTTTCTGCCCTCAAAACAAAAAACAAACAAACAAAAAAAAAAACAAGAGATTACCAAAACACATCTTCTATATGCTCATTTCTCTCCATTTTGCTAAAATTATCTCCCATTTTCCTTGATAATATAATCTGACATGGCACATGGTAGCAGTTTTCATAAGCAGTCACTCAGCTTCACTTGTTTAAACAAATTTTGGAACACATTACAACAAAAAAAAAATTTTAAATGGAAATTGTAGGGCTGAGGATATATTAGGGGAAAGCACCTTCCTCACAAGTTCAAGGTCCTGAGTTCAATCCCCAGGACCTCATACCATGCCAGTCCCAGAACCCTAGGTGCACAATGCTGGCCACCGAAACCAGGTATGGTGGCACATACTTGTAATCCCAGTGCTGGGGAGGCTGAGACAGGAGGACCACTATGAGTTTGAGCTATGTAGCCAGACTCTGTACCAAATAAATAAATAAATGAAGAAACTTCGTAGGGCATAGTGGCACATGTTTATTATAATCCTAGCACTTGGGAGGTAAGGTAGAATTATCCCAAGCTCAAGACTATTGAAGACTACATACACAGTAGTGAGTCCTTGTCCACAAAAAAAAATATGAATTGTCATAAATGAAGAGCAGATGTAGAAATGTCAGACGTCCATTTAACCCTGTTTTTATTTCACACAGAATATTAATATTGGGGCCGGGGAGATAGCTCAATAGAATAAGCTCTTGCCTGGCAAGCGCAACAGCCTGAGTTCAATCCCCAGTTCCGCAAAAAAAAAAAAAAAAAAAGAATATTAATATTGGTTTTATTCATCTCTAGATACTTTATTATTGTGGGATTTTTTTATACCTTGAGATCCCACCATATAGAGGTTTGACAGTAAATAAATGAAATACCTTCCCTCCCAATTAACTACTTTAGTGATACCCTCCCATCCCCACCCCAGGATTTCAATCTCCTGGCTTTCCTCTTGACTATATACCATTTTCCACAGGTAAATCAAAGTGGGTTTTTTTTAAGGATTTTTTTTTTTTGTAATGTATTTAGTACATGTACTTAGTACAGGGTCTACAGCATTTCACTACACAGATCAGACTCATGGTGGTCTTCCTGTTTTCAGCCTCCCAAGCACTGGGATTACAGGCACATACCAGTATGCTCAGTCTCAATTGCCATTTCAGTGCACCCCAGGAACAGGACCAGCATGTCATACCAGGGATGGAACCCAGGTCCCTGCCACTGCCTAAGCAGGTGCTTCAATTCGCTGAGCTACCTGGCCAGGTAATCAAAATGATCTTATTAGAAAATAAGTCACACTACATCCTTTCCTTCTTTGAAACTCTAATGAATTTTCATTACCCTTAAATAAAATTCAAATTTCCTACCAAGGCTAACTTCTAGTGTAACTGTTTCCCTTTTCTATATTTTGTGTTCCTAGATATTCCTGAGATCAGTCTCTTCTGGTCATCCAATGCTCAATTCACCTCCTCAGAGGCTCTCCTTAAATCAAACTAAACTGAAAGGCCCCTTACTTTGAGTGGAATCTGGACATCTGAAAACATTGTCAAACTCCTAAGATAAATCTAGTATAGGTGCTGCCAAAGTGAGCATTCCTTTTTTTTTTTTTTTTTTTTTTTTGCGGAACCGGGGATTGAACCCAGGCCCTTGCACTTGCCAGGGAAGTGTTTATTCCACTGAGCCATCTCCCCAGCCCTATTATGTGAGCATTCCTAAGGTAAATCTAATATATAATAATACTGAGAATCACCACACTAAATGAGCCTTCCTTTTGCTTATAATTTTTCCACCAATTTACTACTTACTGTCTGTGGGTTGAGAAAATAGAAAGTATGTAGGGAGTAACAAGAAAAGAATAGCAATAATTAGACACCTCTACCAAATCATCTATATCAAAGATCAATCCTACATATCAAATGAATGTTTATAAACTCTAAAGAATTTGTTCTGTAACAACCTCTTTGTTTTTCTTGTTTCATAACTCTCAGCTATAGATCTGAAAACTGACATTGTCAGAAAAATCAAGTCCAACTGTTACCTCTTTCTGTCACTGAATCAGGCCTACGTGGTCTGGCCCACAGTATGTCAGGCACTGAGATGATGTATTTTGGAAAACAGAAAGAGCTTATTCCTGAGGCCACTGAGTACAAGGAGAGAGGAGGCCTAAGTCTCAACTCCACATTTATGAGCAAAGTAGGGTCATTTAAGGGATGGAAAAAGGTTGTTGGAGGTGAAGTAATCAGTGGTGTTTACAGGCATAATCGGTGTCTCTAGCTCCTCATGATACACATGTTCCAAAAATGACAGCATTAGCATAATCTGAAGATTTTTACCCTCTAACATCAAAAGATCAACTGCACACTGTGCAAGGCCAAATGAAGTCAGTGTTTTCAACAAAGTAGCTTTCAACAGATAGCTCAGTGGACTAAAGCCCCTGCTTAGGCAGAGCACAAAAGCCAGAATTTCATCCCCCCTGTTGCCCCGCCCATGCCGTGCTGGCCCCACCCCTGGGGCACATTGATACCACGACTGAGACTGGGAGTGGTGGCACTGTCTGGAATCCCAGCGCTTGGGAGGCTGAAAACAGGGGAATCACTATGAGTCCTATCTATGTAGTGAGACCCTGTAGACCCTGTCCTAAATACATTTAACAAAAAACAAAAAAAAATTAGCTTCCAAGTGTCTGAAAAGTAACCTCGGCAACTGTTATCATCATAACCCATATGTCAGAGGTATTATCTACAACAAAATTAGTGGTAGACTAGTAATATACTGTTCAGCTGTATGACTTCTAAAATTAGTGATTTTTAAAGCCAACAAAAAGCAAATGAAATTTAAAGGTTTACTCAGCTTATGCTCAGTTTCACTCAGAACTTTTCCACCTTTTTGAGTAGTTATTCCCTCTTCTAAGGTTTGTTTTTACTGGGAATGAGACTCAGAGCCTTGCACTTGGCAGGCAAGTTTCATGCCACTGAGCTACATCCCTGGCCTCTCTTCTAAGCTGATCAACTCTTCAGTCTAATAATTTCTTTTTTGTCTTTTTGAGATAGGGTCTTTCTTTTTTTTTT
>NW_004524654.1:7378510-7379740 GCF_000260255.1 Octodon degus
AAATGCCTTTAGGGCATTTCTGGTTTCCAGTGACTCTCTGGGTTGGAACCCCAGAAGCCTGAGCTTGAGCGCTTTATTTAAGCAGGCACTTAAAGAACTGAGCTACTGGGCAGGTCCCCGAGATAGGGTCTTACAATGCAGTTCAGGCTCATTTTGTAGCCTAAGGTGGCCTTGAACTTGCAACAACCCTCCTGCGACAGCCTCCCCAGTCTGATTCTTACATTATTATTTTTACTGTGAGCTCTGTAAGATAAAGAACCTATCTATATTGTTCACTGAGATATCCCAAACTTTTAGATAATGCCCAACAACTAGCATATGCTTCGTAATATGTGATTGATTGATTCATTCATTCAACAAATACCTACTGAATCAGATGTGCCAGGCATCATTCTAGAAAAATCATAGAGAATCTTTTAGAGTTTTCAATGATACAAATAGCCTACTGTGGCATGTGTGTCATAGGTTTGCCACCACTGTCCTACACTTTGAGAATACAGTAATTCAAAGAACAGCAAAAATCCTTTTCTTACATGTTAATGTGGAGCATAAACAAGATCAATAAGTAAAACAAAAATAAGTAACAAGAAGAAAAAAAACTAGGAATATCACTCAATGGTAGAACACCTGCACAGCAATTCATGTGGCCCTAGGTTCAATTCCAAGCACATAAATAAATAAATAATAAATAAAATAAATTCTGGTTACTCTACAAATTCAGATGGCTTAGAAGTTACTAATATCAAAAAGCACATTCTAGCCTCATTTCAAGAAATAGTACAAAAATGGTAAATTAAAAAACATTATACATTCCCAGTAGTATTGAAATGCATGTTTTTATATTTATACCTAAATACTAAATACTTAAAATGGTTCTGCCGACTTCCGGGAACCCCCAGACCCAGTCCTAGCCCAGGTCCGGTGAGTGTGTGGAGAGCTTCCTGCTACCCTGCGCCGCGGGACCAGTCCCAGCCAAGGCACAGCGTGGGCAGGACCCTCTCCCGCCCCCTTGGGCCGACCCCACCACTCCACCTTACCCGCCCCACCCCTCCCGCCGAGTAGGAATTTCTGCCGACTTCTGGGAACCCCCAGACCCAATCCCAGCCCAGGTCCGCAGTGGTAAGGAGCTGAGCACAGCAGCCAGACCTAAGCCAGAGGCAGCTGGATAACTCCAAACTCTGTAGAGCTCCACCTGAACTTCAGTACGTGTGAAGGTTATAACTACAGCAA
>NW_004524654.1:7386330-7392801 GCF_000260255.1 Octodon degus
TGTGGTGGCACATGACTGTAGTCCCAGCACCTAAGAGGCTGAGATAGGATGATCACTACAAATTCAAGGCTAACCTAGCAAGACCCTCTCAAAAAAGAAAGAAAGAAAGAAAGAAAGAAAGAAAGAAAGAAAGAAAGAAAGAAAGAAAGAAAGAAGAAAAAATATTCAGCAAAAAAATTCTTCTATATTACGCATAACAGTAGAGTATAACTATTTCCATAGGATTTGCCTTGTATTAGGTATTACAGATAATCTAGAAATGATTTAAAATACATAGCAGGTTTTACATAGGATATACACAAATACTATGCCACATTATGTAAGGGTCTTGAGCATCCTTAACCTTGAGTATCCATGCAGAGGATTAGGGAGTGTCCTGAAACTAATTCCCCTACAAATATTGAGGGATGACTAGAATCACTATTGTCAGAATAAAAAGTGAATAGCCTATAGAAATGGCCAGTGAAACCTAGACACCCAAACTTAGATATCCTAATAAGTAAGTTTATATCCTAATAAGTAACAATATGATTAACAATAAACTTAAAATTAGGCAAACCAAACTCAGTAAGTGCAATTAGCATCAGTTTACATTAACTGAACAAAAACTACTATAAATTTACTTTTATAAAGAATTTTTAAATGAATTCTTTTGTAAATTAAAAGTAAGATCAGAATTATAAACACTGAAAAGATTCAAAGAAATTAAGGGAGTATGTGACAAAATTACCAGCTAAAAAATACACTCATTAAAAACAGAAACAAATTTCTATTACAGGATATAACAGAGGTACTTATTTGATTAAGTACTTGATTAAGTATTTGATTATTTATCTAAAAATAAATTTGATTAGCTAATACAGTGATCTGGGTATTGTCTTCCAAATTACCAGTTTCCTTTCCAGCTCCCTGACCCACTCCAAACAGATATAAGCCAGGTCATTAAAAATATGATTCAGCAGGCATCTGGAACACAAACTGAATGCTTTCTTTCAAGAAAAATCATGCAGACACTAAAATTAATCTGCTATAATGACTGTGGAAACAGCAAAGAAAAGTAGCATTGTTTTGTGAATAACCAAGGTCAAATTGAGAATGATTTGTGAACACAAAGCTCACAAATAATTTCTTACATAAATTATTACTTTCTTTCACTGCGAGAAAGTTCTTTATCCATAAAGAACGTTATCTATACTGTTTTGGGTTTTTTTGACAACTCCCATGCCAAAACAGTATACTTCATTGTGTAAATTTTGACCCACTATTACTCTCATATTATGGTTTTCTTAGTTTTCAAGTGTAGAATATGAAGACATTTTAGATGGGAGATGCACATGGAAAATAAACTTCCACTCCATACACACATTTCAAAGCTGCTGGGCCCCAAGTCCATCTCTGATCTCCAGGGCTGCCAATATATAATGTGCAGCACACTCAAGCTACACTACATGAATAAGCTTATTAGTTCTGTATAAGTCAGAAAGCAACACATAAACCTGTAACAGACTTTTTTTTTTTTTTTTGTGGTACTAGGCATTGAACTCAGAACCCTGCACTTGCCAGACAAGCACTTATTCTGCTGAGCTATCTCCCCAGGGCCTACCTGTATCATTTGCTCAATGCTATATTAAATAGTGTATTGCAAGATAGATTAACTAATAGCTCCAAACCTCCTAACAATTTAAATGAAAATAACAAAATGTTTTGAGACCCTACTTTGGAATACAAAGGTTTGAGTTCCAATTTCCATTCTCTGTAGAACAAGAACAGGTCATTTCTTTATTGACATGCGTAAAATACATCACATGTTCTCCTGATGCTATAAATTCAATACCAATTCTCCAGCCACATCAGTTATGAGCAAGAAGTATATCACGTAACCTCAAATCTCTAACAGTGGAAGGCTTAATAAGATGGATGCTGCTAGAATAATGCTGCTTCCTTGCTGAGATAACCAAGCATCCACCTTCCCCCCTCAGATGCTTCTTCAGCAATTAGAGCTGTAAGGAATGGTTTAGCCTCATAAACAAGTTAGAGTGAAGACATTGGCCACATAGTACACATGCTCCATTTTTTAAAAAAATTTCTGAATCTTGGGCAACTATTCTCTTGTAACTACTTTACAGTTTCTAGCAGTCATTGTCCAAACCTGGAAGAACTTAAGTCTTCTCAGATGAGCACGTGAATGAATGGAGGTAAACAAAAAATAAAATTAAAAGAAGATGAGGTCTGATCAGGGGAGCAGCTGGATGAGAAAATCAAAAAAGGAACAGTAATTTAAAGTTTATTCCAGCCATAATGCAGGTTATTCTGATGCTATCAGCAGCATCACACGGCATACTTCTGGGTCCATTCTCAAGATATTCTGTTGTACTTGTCTCTGTCTGTTTTATAGAGCTGTGCAATCTCTGGTAGTAGGAGGTCATCTGGGTTTGGATCACATAGCAGTGAGCAAATGGATAAACAGAACTTTAGAAATAGTTAAAGCAGGGGGCCGGGGAGATGGCTCAGTGGAATAAGTGCTTCCCTAGCAAGCACAAGGGTCTGAGTTCAATCCCCGGTTCCGCAAAAAAAAAAAAAAAAAAAAAAAAAAAAAAAAAAGAAATAGTTAAAGCAGAAGACCACTGTGATCTTAGATTATAGAGATAAATGCTGCCATTACTGTTAATATTTGGATGATAAATTCTTTTTTTTTTTTTTTCAGTACCGGGGATTGAACTCAGGCCCTTGGTCTTGCCAGGCAAGTGCTTATTCTACTGAGCTATCTCCCTGGCCTGGATGATAAATTCTTGTTGTAAATGAAACCTTAGGTGATTTGAAGGAGTAGTCTGTAGAAAAATGAATTGTTAAAAAGAATACACCGCCTTGGTATAGCCCATACAAAGGTCCCATAATTGTGGCTTGCCAATAGAACATATCATCCCCAACTGGGCCTGCATAACGTCGTGCTGGATGGTTCCGGACCAAATCACTAAGTTCCTTATTAATCCACTTCAGCGCCATGGTCCATGCTGTCCCAGCCCTCTGTGTCCGCGTGTGCTCAGCCCCTCCGCTTCTGGATGGTTCTCAGCTCCCAGCGGCTCAGACACCTTCTTCTTCACTGTGCGAATCCGTCCACCAACGCCGTGGCTCGAGCGAGAGCAGCTTGGTGGCCCAGTCCCCAGACCGCAAGGCCTGCGCACCGCCACCTCCCACAATGAACAGCACCTTAAACTCAGCCGACCAGAGGTCGCGCCACGTATTCATGTTGTTGACTAACACATTCCAAATTCTTAGATAATGCCCAACACACAGGTGGCATTACAGTATTCTTGAGCTTTTAGGAATGATATCTTAATTAAAATATAGTCCCCCATACTGACGGACTTTAAAGACAATGGGGTAAGACAGTTTTGTTCTGTTATTTCAATTCTTGTTTTTTATTTAATATCACTTTTTTCTTTTCTTTTGTTTTTTAATTTAATATCACATTTTTCTTTTCCTTTTTTTTTTTTTTTTTTTTTTTTTTTTGAGCCAGGGTCTTGCTGTTCAGGCTGGCCTTGAGCTCCCTTTATAGTCCAGGCTGATCTCAAACTCAAAACAATTTTCCTGCCTAAGCCTCCCAAGTGCTAGGATTACTGCTGTGCACCACCACACCAAGCTTTGTTAATTTAGTACTAATAAATTTTGTTGTGTTGCTTAATCTCACTTTTTTTGCTAAATGTATTCTCTTTAATTGAAGGACTACTTAATGAATTTTAAGTATATAAAATAACTACTTTTAAATGTTTTGAAATGTATGTACCTATCAGTTCATAACAGCAAAACTATCATCCATATCAGGATATTGAACAAAAGGAGTGGTAAGAGATAGTTCAGTAGTCTAAGTACCTGCCTGGCAAGAGCAAGGACCAGAGTTCAATCCCTGGTACTGCATGTCAAGGCAGCCCCACACTGAGCTGGCCACCAAAACCAGGTGTGGTAGTGCACAGCTGTAATCCCAGCGCTGGGGAGGCTGAAACAGAAGGATCACTATGAGTCAGAGCAGCACAGTGAGACCCTGTAACAAATACATAAATTTTTAAAAAATAAATATATTGAACAAAAATCATGCATAAGTGCCACATAATTTCTAAACATGAAATTTCTTATATTATCCTTATTTCTGCCTGATAAAAGTATTACTCTCCACTTCTGTGATCCAAAGAGTAGATTCTATTACCTTTAAATCCTTTTAACCTTTGTTTCACTTTATTTTTTTACTATCAATTAAACTGATGAATATTTTTTAATGTATTTAGTACAGGGATTTCAGGGTCTCACTACATAGATCGAACTCAGTGATCCTCCTGTTTTTAGCCTCCCAAGTGCAAGGATTACAGGCATGCACCACCACACCCAGTCTCAATCATTGTCTCAGCATGCCTGCCTAAGCAGGTGCTTTGGTCCACTGGGCTATCTGGCCAGCCCTCTTGTATCATGATTTCTATATATTACATTATTTAATAGCACTCCTCATACTATAAGAATTTTACCATACACTTACACTACTCTCCTTGGATTTTTGATATTTTCCTTCATTCTTTATATTATCCTTCATGAAAATGGTGTGGAGTTCATCCATTACTGCAGATGTTTCTGATTGTGTTATTCAGCTGGTTTTCAAACTACAAATTCATTTTTCTGAAACCGTTAAATTTTCTTGTAACTAAGGTCCCTTTTAACCTCTCTGAGCTCACCAGAGGCTTTTGTTGGAAACTTCCAAATTTATTAGTTTTTTCATCTTGTTTTTTCTTCTAGTAATTGTAGCTTCAATTCTCTGTCAGCTCTTTTTCACTTTTCCAATTTTTGCAAGAAACTTCCTACATCTACCATTGTACCATTATAAACAACAAGTCCTACATTTTCTTCTACATCCTTTAATTCCTGTTTTACTGTGGATGTTAAAAGTAACAACCTGTTGCCTAGCATACCTTTCTGCAATGATTCAGACTTTTCATCTCTTGATGTATCTGTTAATTTCTGATAACAGCACAATTCAGGGCCTGCCAGATAGCTCAGAGGATTAAAGCGCCTGCTTAGGCAAACAACCAGGGATCACCAGGGATAGATTTCCTCGGTGTGCCTGCCAGGCCCCACCCCAGGGCATGCTAAAACTGTGATTGAGACTGGGCGTGGTGATGCACGCCTGCCTGTAATCCCAGTGCGTGGGAGGCTGAAAACAGGAAGATCACTATGAGTCTGATCTGTGTAGAGAGATCCTATAGGCCTTGTACTAAATACATTTAAAAAAAAAAAAAAAAAAAGCACGATTTATAAAGTACTACTTTATTAGTAAATTTCTTTACCTGAGCTCGAAAAAGATGCAGTCCAAGACAATAAGAGTATTTCTTCCAAATCCTTTTCAAGACGCTAACCACAATGGCTTGGATCAAAGTAGACAAAAACCATTAGGAGATCCCTGTTAATTTTGATCACCTGACTCTTCTTTTTCCTTATCTTAGAACGCTTCTCTTTGCAGTATCTCTTCTCCTTGATATCACTTTTGCCATCTTGTTTGTTCATTTCTTCCTCATCCTGATCATCTTCATCCTTACCTTCTTCTGCTTCCATTGGGACCTACTCATCCTGATTCTCATCTTCTTCAGTTTCATCATAATCTTTATAACCATATTTTCTTTCTTTCTTTCATCTTTATGTTCTCTTTTATCTTTATCATCTTCTGAGTTTCTCCATTTGGGTTTGGTTCATCAGTTTCATCATCTCTTTTTTTCTTCTCTTTTTTCTCATCTTTGGGTTTTCTTATCCTTTTCTTTTTTGCCCTCTTTCTCAAGGAGATAGTAATGACTTGTATATTCCTACACCAAAATCACTTTGCAGGGGCTGGGGAGATAGCTCAGCATTCTAAGCACCTGACTGGCAGACACAAGGACCCAAGTTTGATCCCTGGTACCGCCATGCCAGCCCTGGAACCCTGGGCATGCCATGCTGGCCCTGAAACCAGGCATAGTGGTGTACACCTGTAATACCAGCACTGGAAATGCTGAGCCAGGAGGATCACTAGAAGCCTAAACTGCATAGTGAGACCCTTTAAATTAAACCAATAAATTTTTTTTTTGATGTTTCATGCTTTTTCTTATATGAGAAATGTGAAGCATGAATAAGGCACATATAAAGGATAATAGGAAATACAAGATAGATATTTTGGCAAAGAAACAAAATAGGCAGATTTAAATTTCCCCATGACTAATTGAGCATTTATTCAGATGCTTGTTGGATACCACTCCTCCATGGAGAAGTGACTTTTCAAGTCTTTTTGTTTATGTTGCAGCCATCTACTGTCCACTTTCAATTCCAATCTGTCAGACTTTTTTGGTTTCCAAATGTATTTGTGGTATCGTATTTTGTCCAGTCATTTACTTTTTTGGTCTCTCCTTTCACCCCTCCAACTCTCTTGTAAACTACCTATGTCATTCACCTCCCCTCAACTCA
>NW_004524654.1:7398386-7404065 GCF_000260255.1 Octodon degus
CCTGGATCAAGTTTTAGTTTTCGGCATGTAGAGAGCCAGTTTTTCCAGCACCATTTGTTGAAGAGGCTATCTTTCTTCCAGTGAATATATTTGGCCCCTTTGTCAAAGATAATGTGGCTGAGTGTGTTCGTAGGGGCTTCAGCGTCTTCTAATCTATTCCATTGATCCTCAGGTTTATTTTGTTGCCAGTACCATGCTGATTTTATCACAGTAGCCTAAACCAATAAATTTAAAAATAAAAAAAAAAAATAACAAAATTGTTTTGAAGAATTTCATTGAAAAGTTCTGCAAACAATGAAACCTCAAATGTTTTTTTTATTATCCTCAAATCTGTAATCCAAAAGGACACTCAAAGACATGATGCTACAATCAAAATTGCCACTTTTTGCAGTCCAATTTGGATGTACAATGATGGCTGGATCATCAGGCAAAATGTATCTGTCTCCTTTCCCAACACCAGCATTCCATTTCTCCTTGGCATTTCCTCTCATCTTCCTCTTTATCATCTTCAGACTTCCTATCATCTTCCTCTGTTTCTTTCTCAGATCTAATTCCTTCTGTTCTTCTTTTGTTCATCTACTTTACACTGTTTTGTCAATGGAGCTATTAACTTGGATTTTAATCCTTTAAAACTAAGAGCTAGACTTTCTAATTCTTTTCAGAGATCATTTACCTTCATTGTCTTTGGATCCAGCTTCCACCAATGGGTAGGTTTAGAAATCTCTGAAATCTCTTTAGCTTTACCATCATCCTTCTTCATTCTGTTCTCTAACAGCCTCCTTGCATTCACCTTGAAGCTTCTCAACAGCTGCTGCTTGTATCCTTGCAAGAGGGTTTCCCCCTCTGAGCAGGTAAAAAGGCAATGCCAAACACCCGAGAAAAATAAAACCACTATTTCCACATGAACTGAAACTGTACACCCCTTGTGGGATATTTCAGGACGACAGTAGTAAATCTCTGCAAAATGGTACCATAGTGTGCATACACTTATATCAAAGCCTGTCAGAGCCTTACAACAATGAATAGCAGTCTTGATCAACACAGAAGGGTCCTTTTCTGGGTCTGGTCTACCCAACAAAGGAGATCAATAGCCTCTAATGGCCATGGCTTCATTCTTGCCTTTCATGCCCACTAAAAACATAACAAGTCTAGCAGGACATTGAATTCTATCCCAAAGTTCTTGTGGGTCTTCAGCAAGAGCACATATTTATGACACAAATCTTCCATGCTAGAGCTAGCCATCAGCATTACTTTTGCACTATATAAGTGGTCAGCATCTAAGGGATCAAGAACAGTCATGTTTTTCTCTAAGGACTATACTTCTCTGTGCATTACATAGAAATTGCAGTAATTTACCAGCTGAAATGGTCCTGACAAAGGGAAAGCATCCACCCAGGTGAGCTGACATCAAAAAAAGTCATTAGGTATGTTTTGGTTTGGTTTGGTTTTTTTGTGACTGGCTCAGCCCACCCTGAGGGCAGGGCTGGCATGGCATGGTCCCCTCATTTTCCTAATCTTGCCTAAGCAGGCACTTTAGATCACTGAGCTATCTCACTGGCCCCTGGTGTGTACAAACTTTGATTGACAGTGTCTTAGTTCCGTTATGTGACTACAGCAATCTAAATAAAACTTGGAAAACTACACAGCATAATGTGGAACAACACATCAGACTCTCCAAGGTGATCCTTCTCTTTCCTGGGTGATCGCTCCCAGGTCTGTTTGCTCTGAGGTGATCTTACCCTGGATCAACATTTTTCTCTTTCACAACTTCGGTGATCTTTTCTGTTAGGCACCTTATCTACTTTCTCATTTCTTCCTGAAAACCTAGATCAATCCTTTGTACTGGCTATGGCTGTGAAACTA
This sequence comes from Octodon degus, assembly GCF_000260255.1. Taxonomy (NCBI): domain Eukaryota; kingdom Metazoa; phylum Chordata; class Mammalia; order Rodentia; family Octodontidae; genus Octodon; species Octodon degus. The sequence goes on from NW_004524654.1 coordinate 7,400,250, forward strand.
TACAAACAGGAGGCTGCAATAAGCCAGCTTTCTTCAGCAGCAGTATAAGAGAAACTTTTGAAATCTGTACCTGTAGCAAGGACTGAGGCTGTGAGTGAGCCTGGACCTAAAACATATGCTGTCTGTGATGTGATTGGCTGAAGTATAGCAGGAGAAGTCCTCAATAAAGGTTGGTTTGGGACTGATTCTGATTTGGTAGTGTTTGAATTCTTTGAGTATTCTATTTACAAGACATATTGGGATTGTAAGTAGCTTCAATTAATTAATACTCAATCACCCACTTAGAGGGTTTTCCCTTTGAGGGCACTAAGCTGAAAGAGTACATCTTTATTCACAAAGTCAAAAAGTATAAAGTAGTTTCTAGTTTTGTTACAACTCCTATGAGAACTCCTGTGAAAACACCTTGTTTCTGAGGCTGGGTCTGTTGCTCACTGGATCTTGGTGTTGGATAGGATACAATTATCTGTGCTGCAGGGTGAGGAGTAGACAGGCTAAGCCTGGTAGGGAATACAACACCTGGTTGCCTTAATAGGGTCTGCTGGGGTTGCTGTAACTGTTGCTGCACACTATACAAGGCCTGCTTAGGTTGTATGACTACTGCTGCTGCAATGCAGCTGCTGCAGCTACGTCCTACTATTATAATACCACAGTCTCTGATAACTGATAGTTTGCTGGTGTCTTTGTGGTAAGGCCTGCTGCTGCCAACACAGTTTCCTGTGGGTAAAGAGTAGGAAATAGGGGCCAGCCAAATAGCCCAGCGAATTAAAGTGTCTGCAAGCAGGAGCAGGGGCCAGGGGTTCGATCCTGGGCCTGCCGTGCCAGCCCCACCCCCTGGGACATGCTGAGAGGCAAATGAGACTGGGCGTGGTGTCACGTGCCTGTAATCCCAGCTCTTGGGAGACTGGAAACAGGTGGATCATTATTAGTCCAATCTAGTAGTGAGACCTTGAACACCCTGAAGACCCTTCCCCCCTTCCACCACAAAAAAGACCTAAACACTTAGGAGCTAGGGAGATAGCTCAGTAGAATAAGTGTTTGCCTTGCACTTGCCAGGGAAGCTCAATTCCCAGTTCTGAAAAAAAAAAAAAAGAAAGAATAGGAAGGAAATGCTCCAAGAAGGGATGCTGCTGAACACCCAGTGCAGCTGGCTGTGACACTGCAGTGGCAGTAAACTGAGTAGCCTACGGCCGACTCTTCTGTCCTCCACACTGAGCCATGATGCAAAGGCGGGAAAACACCTTCACGCCAGGGCACCAAGACGAGAATTCCCAGCCCTTCCATAGATCCAACAAGATGTTAAGAATCCCACTTCAACCACCCACAGCCCCAAATAAGCATTGACCAGACCTTCACAAATCAGGTCCTGGCTAACACCGAAGCCATTTCCTAACCTTTGTTTTATATAAATGTGAGTATAACAAATCAGAGATAGATTTTTTTGGTTTTTACTCAGTTTAGATCTTATTGAGAATTCAACCAGCTTATGCATATAAATCATCTCTATCAATATCTTTTATATAAATTTTAACATTTCTTTTTTATTTTTGTTTTTACTTTTTGTATTTTAGGGAAGGATCTACAGAGCATTCAGGGTCTCATTACTAGATCAGACTCGTAGTGATCTGCCTGTTTACAGCCTCCCAAGAGCTGGGATTATAGGCGAGTACCACCACACCCAGTCTCAATCATCATCTCAGCATGCCCCAAGCATGGGGCCAGCACCTCAGGTCCAGGGATAGAATCTCCGGCCCCTGGGCCTGCTTGCAGATGCTTTAATCTGCTGAGTTACTTGGCTGGCCCTAAATTTTAACGTTTCTCTGTTGGTTTTTTTTTTTTTTTTTTCTACTTTTCTTGAGTTTGCTCTTATTTTCTATTTCAGAAGCTTGAAATATATACTATTTTTTGTTCACAACTTAATGACAAATTGACTTATATAAAGTACTATCTGATGAAGTAATGACTGGTCTTCCCAATTAGTATTTCAAACATTCATCCCTCTCCAACCAGTGTTTTCAAATTTTTCTCCTTTAATTATTATTAATTTAAAAATTATTAGTATTATGAATTTATTAGATTTTTAAAAGGAATTAAAATAGTGCCATTTTCCAATTTTGTCAGATGAACACTGAGAATGTCTTTCCTGTATCTGACCTGCCCACAGTGATGAAACATTTTTATTTAACACACATTTTGCTTAAAAACATCCATCTTAGCCAGGCGTGATGGCGTATGCCTGTAACCCACGCACCTGGCAGGCCAAGGCAGGAGGATCATCCTGAGTTTGAGACCAGCCTGGGCCACAAAATGAGCTCAAGGCCAGCCTGAACTGCACAGTGAGACCCTGTCTCAAAAAGACCAATAAATAAATAAATAAATAAATAAATAAATAAATAAATAAAATAAAAATAAAAAATCCATCTTTATGATATTACATGGCAAACAAAAGTTTAGTTACATTGAATATTTTAAGTATTTGGTATGCACTTTGACAGTTTAAAACTACATAAAATGAAAATTTTAGTTCCACTTTACAAATCTATTTAGGATTTAGGTTTATTTTCTTAAAGTAACAATTCTGGACCATGTTCTTAACGATCAATCTTCAATACAACTATCTTCCTACTCTTATTTGTCCACTGATGCAATAAATCATTCAGCAAAATTTCCATAGAAAGGTCTTAGTCAATATACTTTCTTAACCCACTAGTATCTGAGAATATCTTGGTATGTAAGAATGCCTCCCTTGGTATCTGAGTTACCTTCATATACAAATACTAACTTTGCAGGATATATAGTCTTGGTTCAAATTATTTTCCCTTAAAACTCTGTAACTGTTATTCCATTATCTTCTGACATCTAGAATTCAGTCTAACTTTTGTCCCTTTATTGGTAACCTGCTTTCTCTGTCTTAGATACTTGAAAAAAAAAAAAAAAAAAAATTTTTTTTTTTTAATTTAGTACAGGGTCTACAGGGTCTCATAGTGATCGGACTCATAGTGATTCTCCTGTTTTCAGCTTCCCAAGCACTGGGATTGCAAGCCTCTGCCACCACGCCCAATCTCAATCACAGTCTCAGTGTTCCCCAGGGGCGGGGCTGGCATAGCACGCAAGGGATTGAACCCCAGCCGCTGTGCTATGCCTAAGCAGGCACTTTAGTCTGCTGAGCTATCTGGCCAGCCCTAGTTTCTTTTCCTTTGCAATTTTTTTTTTTTTAATCCTTGAAATTTTAAAATGTCACAAAGAGCTAGGAATGGTAGCACATACCTATAATCCCAGCACTTGGGAGGCTGAAGCAGGAGCATTTCTGTGAGTTTGAGACCAGCCTAGGCAACATAGTGAGTTCAAAATCAGCTTAGACTATATAGTGAGACCTTGACTCAATAATAGTAATAATAATAATAATAATAATAATAATAATAATAATGTAGCAATAGAGTTGGTCCTTGCTATCCTTGCAACTGCTTCCAGGATCCCCATGAACACCAAAATCCCTGGATGCTTCCTTTATGTGGGATAGCATCATATGTGCATATAACCTATACAATCTTCCAATATACTTTCTATCATCTCTAGATTGTTTCTAATATTAAATGTAGTGCAAATGCTACATGAATAGCTGTTATACTATATCCTATAGGGACTAAAGATGAAAAAAGTCTGTACATGTTTAGTACCAGCACATTTAAAAAAAAATTTTCATGGTTGTATTAATCTGAGGATGATGATACATGGACATGGAGGGCTGTCTTTGAAACAGACATACAAAGGCAAGCTCAGTAGCCATTAAGGGATTTCTGAAATTTCTTGTTGACAGCA
>NW_004524654.1:7404165-7407989 GCF_000260255.1 Octodon degus
TAGCAACAACAATAATAATTTCTACAAGTTTGCTATAGAACAGTAGATTGCTATAGTCTGGCACATCAGTATTGTCTTGGTTAGCCACTATAAGTATCAAGATGCATTCTTTTGATTACATACTTAGCTCTATTCTTTTCTTCTTCTTCTTCTTTTTTTTTTTTTTTTTCAGAACCAGGGATTGAACTCAGGTCCTTGTACTTGCCAGGCAAGCGCTTATTCAACTGAGCTATCTCCCCGGCCTATATTCTTTTCTTATGTTTTCCACAGCTCTTTACAATGAGATCCAAAGAACATAATCTCATCTTTGTTCACTGCCCTAGACAGTCTAACCTAATGACAAGGATTTCGCAATCCAGTCAAATTACAGGAAGAGCCAAATCCTATAAAATCACCTAACTAACCAAGTTTGTTCTTCTGAGACTACAGGGATCCTATGGCTGGTTTCTAAACTATGTTCATAATTGGGACTATCTAAATTATCAGATGATTCTACCTCTGGAAAAGGATTCTAAGAAACAAGATCTTTTCCTATTATTCTTTAGTATCACTGCAAAGAAGAATATTAGATAAAGGGGCCAGCGAGATAGCTCAGACTGTGCCTGCTTAGGCAAGCATGCAGGGACCACGGTTTGATCCCCAGCACCACACACCATGCCAGCTCCCCCACCCCACCCCAAAGTGGGCTGAGCTGGCCAAAACAAAAAAAAATAAAAGTGTTAGATAAAAAATAAATAAATCTGAATATATGGTCTGATATATAATTGAAAATATAGCTTATGAAAGAAACTGAACTCACCTGTCCATGTTTCCCAAATTCCAGCTCTATTATGGCAACAGGGGTGTGAATTTGACCTGAGTACCTTGACTGAGACTTGCCATCAACTCTCCAGCTCAGGCCCCGAAGTCCGTTCTCCCAACGGCTCTGGTTCACAAGGCTCTCTCGGATTTTTGTCTTGTGGCTTTTCCAGAACTTGGAAATAACAGCAGCTTGGTCAGTTGTGACCCCACCTTGCTTTTTGGTTTGAGCAGTTAAAAATGCCTCCAACTGGTTGAAATCCATGTCTGCAGATGCAATTGACTACAAAGATGACAAAAAAGCAACAAAAATAAATTTAATTTTAATTTTGTAGATACCAGAACAATAGCTTAACTACAGATCACATTTTGAGTGATTCTTAATCACTGAATATATTCTCAAACAGGGTCAAGCAATAGTAATGAGAATAATGCATACAATATAAGTACCAAAAAAAGCCTTTGCAAATACTAAAAAGCTACTATTAAAAATTCCATGTCAGGCTGGCCTGATAGCTCAGCGAACTAAAGTGCCTACTTAGGCAGGCACAGGGACCTGGGTTCAATCCCTGGCATGCCATGCTAGCCCCGCCCCCGCAGGCGCACTGAGGCTGTGACTGAGACTGGGCATGGTGGCAACATGCCTGTAATCCCAGCACCTGGGAGACTGAAAACAGGAGGATCACTATGAGTCCGATCTGTGTAGTGAGACCCTGTAGACCTTGTACTAAAATACATTAAAAAAAAAAAAAAAAAAAAAATCCATGTCACTCAAATTCTGTAGCAGTAACTACAACATAACTTTTTTTGGGTTTTTTGAGACAGGCTTTCATTGGGGCTAAAAGACAAAGATGCTGGCTTTCATTTGTTTATTAATACAATAACTGACATGTTAAAAATTAAAACTTTCTGTTAAAGACATTTCATATCCTAATTCAAAAAACATGTACCAAATTAATCTGCCTAGTTTTTAGATATTAAGACCCCAAACTTCTGCCTATACCACTCAATACAAATATTAATTTTTATAATACACTATAACTAAACTCCTGCTTCAAGGGTCATTAAGCAACTCAGGTGATTTGTATCCCTCTTCAAATTGTATTAAATATAAATTCTGATATAACTTTACCTGTGATATAACTGATTTTGGTTGGGTTATAGTCAATATTTGGAATTGAAATCAATTTAAGTGGAGAACTGATTTTAGTTTGAGGCCAAATTCATCAATTTTCATTTAATTCAAGAAACATAGGGGCGGGTGAGATGGCTCAGTGGTCTAAAGCACCTACTTGGAACAAGCTTGGCAAAGCACAGGGACCGCAGTTCAATCTCCTAGCACCACATGCCAGCCAGCCCCGCCCCCTGGTGGGCTGAGCTGGTCACACACACACACACACACACACACACATAAATAAATAAATAAATTTAAAAAAAAAAAAAGAAAGAAACATAGCTAGCATGACACACATGTTCTAAGTGCCTCCATCTACTGGTAGCCTAAATCTACAGCCTGATACTCATCTTTGATTGTTACCTCTACAGACAAACTTGAATTAGCTGTTCTCAGTATTTATAATGTCTAATATGGTGGCAAACCTATGGCACACATGCTACAATGGGCTGTTTATATCAATGAAAGCTTTAAAAGGTTTGGCATTGCTGGTCCATAACCTTTACTTCTTCAATTTTATTGGCTTTTATTTTTGAAATAATTCTCAATAATATGTCTTCTCTGATCTGTCTCTATTACCTGGTAGAGAGCTCTAGTATCTTGTACCTGTATTAAGCATAGACGCCCCTCCAAAGTGATTTGTCAATGAATCCTGCCACTTCCTCTGAAAAAGTATCCTATAGCGATTACCCATAGCAGTGATTATCAGTCAGGATATTATGAAGCATTCTACTATAAAAAATGAGATAAGTTGCAGGTAATGCGCTAGTAAAGTGGTAGTGCTATTAAGATTTTTTAAAGTATAAACTGAAGCATTTTCAAGGCATATTGTATTAATAATTCCCTCATTTGTTTCCTTGTAGGGGAAGTATAGTAAAAAAAGAAAACATAGGCATTCTGCATGGAAATACACCATGCATGTATTATCTGTGAAGTAATTCAGAACAGAATGAAAAAATTGAAAACTGATAAGAGTAGGGGTTTGTAATGAGGCAATATTGCCCCCACCTGAGAAATGTTGGAGCCCATGCTTGAGTTCACAGTGATTAACGTTGGCATCTAGTGAGCAGGAGCTATGAATGGTAGGTACTGCAGTGCTCACAGAACAGGGGTTGGGAAATTTTCTGTAAAGATCTTAGCATCTTTGTGGCAATTTTTCTTTTCTACATGTAATTGAAAATGAAACGGTATTCTTAGTTTTGTGTACACAAACAGAACTGAGGCCTGCCAAGTTGTATGCTGCCAGTCCTGCTCAAGAACATGTCACAGAACAAAGTAACTTATGTCTCATATAACTTTGCACTGCTCCACCTGACATTATATGGAAAAACCTGCTGCTTATAGTTACTATGGCCCAGAAATTAATTTTATTTTTTTCATCTTTAATGAACATCAAAATTTTTTCAAGGATGCAACTAATATAACCTATGCTTTGATTGACAGAGTTTTACAAATATGATGAATATTTTGGAAAATCTTATTACCAGTGGCAATACTGTTTAAAATAACTGAGGTACTAATACAACACGTCTGTATATATTTGCAATTGTTGTTATATACTATATATAAGTACAAGCATCTCAGTAATTCATCTTATGTTCTAATGCAATAATGCTGGAACATTTACATTTAAAAATATATACTTCAAATTAGTTTCTTTACATTTATCATTTACATTACATTTGTGTCATTGATTTCTTGGAAATTATGGATGCTAATTTTATTACATATGAATTTTACATTTAAGAGTAATAGGCTCTCTGCTCCTGTGCGCTCCTGTGCGTCCGCGGATAGCAGATCTTCCCGAACAGCCAACAGCGATCCAGACAAGATGGTGAAGGTCGGAGTGAAC
>NW_004524654.1:7408979-7410637 GCF_000260255.1 Octodon degus
AGAAGTCGTCACTGCCCTACTCAGCCCCGATACTGAGAATCTCCCCCTCACAGCTTCCATCCTAGGCCCCCTAGAAGGGGAAGGGCCTTGGGATCCCTGGCTCGCTGCCCTTGTACACCATCAATAAAGCCCATTGTACCCAGAAAAAAAAAAAAAAGAGTAATAAAGTGGGGCCGGGGAGATGGCTCAGTAGGATAAGCACTTGACTGGCAAACGCAAGGATCTGTGTTCAATCCCCAGTTCTGAAAAAAAAAAGAGTAATAAAGCGGCATTGGAAAATGTTACTATAAAAAGGACACACTGTACAAGTCTGAGAACCACTGAGGATCAAGTCCAAGCTCACTAAAATAAGCCAGGCTTATCTTTTAGTGCCTGTGTATCTTTTAGTTCCTATTTGACAAGTTCCTGCCTCCCATACTTGAAACTTGACAGCACCAATCTATTTGTAATTCCCCTCCATAGATTACTATTTTTTGGGGAGAGAGGGGATACAAGGGATCAAACTCAGGACCCTGCACTTGCCAGGCAGGCACTTATGCTGCTGGGCTATCTCCCCAGCTCCTCTCTCCGTGGAATTTAGTGCTATTTCTGTACTTGTTTTCATATGACTCTGTCTAAACTGTCTTCTATCATCATTTTTACCTAATTAATTTCTATTTGTCATTCAAGATTCAGGGCCAGTAAGATAACTCAACAGTCTAAAGAGCCTGCTTAGGCAAGCTTAGGCAAATGCAGGGACTGTGGTAATATCCCTAGCACCACATGCCATGCCAGTCCCAAGGCGGGCTGAGCTGGCCACAAAAAAAAAAAAAAAAAAAAAATCAAGACTCAGTCCAAGTGTGGATTTCTCAAGTATTTTTTTTTCTCCTACAATAAGGCAAGTATCCTTCTCAATTTCAAAATTGTCAGAATATGTCCACCAAATCATGGACCACAAAGAGATAAAATTGTTTACATGAACATTTCATCCACAGGATCTTATCTTTGAAGGAAGGTTCTATATATGTTTGCAAATACAGCATCTAACACAATCTCCTGAAGTAGAGCTCAGCTCCTAACAGGCACTCACAAGCATACTGACAACTTTTTAAACAAAATACTAAACATGCATATAAATATCAAGCCCAGAAGTGTACACAGCTTCCAACTTCTTGCTTCACAAAAATCAACCCTCATATAGTCACAAATCATAAATGCCTTTAAGATAAAAGTAGAAAAAATTGCTGAAGCTAGCCTTGGAAACTAATAGGGAGGACAAGGCCAAAAAAAGAAAAGGCAAAGAAATCAGAGGAAAGAATTTGAGCAAAAATGTACAACTTGTTATTCCTAGAAATTAATCATGGCGTGATCTCACATGGTATGACTGATAAGAAGCATAGAAAAACTGCTAGCCTTCCTAGTTAATATCAACTAGCAAAGATACATAATGAACTTTACTGAAATAAAAAATAGAAACTGGTGCAATGGGTGCTAAAACCAGGGCCTTGCACACATTAATAAGCATACTACTGAGCTACACCCTCAGCTCCCAGTAACAAGTCTTTTAACATTAAAAATTAAGTTATTTGGGCTGGGAAGAAGGCTCAGTAGAATAAGTGCCTTCCTGGCAAGCACAGGGTCCTGAGTTCAATCCCCAGTACAGCCAAAAAAAAAAAAAA
>NW_004524654.1:7431168-7447005 GCF_000260255.1 Octodon degus
ATTTTTTTAAATTTATTATTTTATTTTTTGCAGTACTGGAGATTGAATTCAGGACAGCTCTACTGAGCTATCTGACCAGCCCCTATATTTTATATTCTTGATGACAGCCATTCTAAGTGATGAAATTTCAATGTGGTTTTGATTTGCATTTCCCCTAAAATGCATTTTTTTTTAGACTGAATTTTTACAGCAGTTATAGGATTAGAGGAAAACTAAGCTGAAAATAGTACCCCAAGCCAGGAATGCTGGCTGGCACATGCCTATAATCTCAGTACTTGGAAGGCTGAGACAGGAGGATCACTGCATGTCTGTGGCCAGCCTTTGGCTATATAGTGAATTTAAGGCCTACCTGAACTACATAGGAAGAGCAGGTCTCAAAAACCAACTAACTAGCTAACTAACTAGATGTGTTTAAAAAAAAAGAAAGAAAAACCTGAAAGGTATAAAGGGTATACTAAAGAAAAAGAGAGACTCTTATATCAAGCAAAGATTAAACCTTGTTATCCATAGAACAAGGAAAACTGATGGAAAGCTAGAATTTGGTCCTTTCAAAGCACAGTTTCTAGGACTACCAATCTGCTTTTTTTTAAAGATGTTGTGAAAAGTTTTTTTCTCTTGGGAACATTTCTGGTGCTTTATCCTATCTTTGACTATTTTAGAGAACTATCACTTCTTTAAAAAGTGACCTGGGGGGGCTGGGGAGATGGCTCAGTGGAATAAGTGCTTCCCTGGCAAGCACAATGGTCTGAGTTCAATCCCTGGTTCCCAAAAAAAAAAAAAAAAAAGTGACCTGGGAATCCTATTTAATCAAGTGTTGAAACATTTTGACATTTGTCTTTCCAAAATTAAATCCTCAATAAAATATTAATCTTGTTGACTTTGATATTTCCCAGAAGACCTCTAGAAAATCTGAAAGTTTGTTCCTTCACTTTTTAAGAAGTTGAGATGCTAACCTAGGAAATGATGTGAGCAACAATGTCAAATAGGATATGTCAATCATACCTTTCTGGGTATGGTGATTGTATGCCTGTTGTCCCAGAGCTCTAGGAGGCAGAGGCAGGAGGATCAGTGTGAATTTGAGGTCAGAGCTAGAGATATAGTTCAGTTTGATGGTCCTGGATTTAATCTCCAATATCACAAAAACAAACAAAAAAGCATCTAGTCAATCCTCTCAGTTTGCTGCCCCGTGGAATCAGAAACTGCATTTTTATAGTCTACTCCAACCATTAATCTTTTCCTTTTCTCATGTTTTAAAGACCTATATTCTTTCCTTTTGTAGATCTCCTACCTTGAAATGTCTAACCTGAATACTTTTCTTTTTTTTTGGTATCATGGATCAAACTCAGGGCCTTGTGCTTGCCAGGCAGGCGTTGAAGCCACTAAGCTATCTCCCCCCAGATCCCTGGATCTTCTCTTAATGGCAATTAACTTTCTTTTCTTTTCTTTTCTTTCTTTTTTTTTTTTTTTTTTTTTTGTGGCCTACTCAGCCTGCACTGGGGACAGGGCTGGCGCAGCATGTGCATGTCCCTGCATTTACCTAAGCTTGCCTAAGTAGGCACTTTAGTCTGCTGAGCTGTCTCACCAGCCCCCTACTTTTTTAAAAAAACTAACATGAAAGTCTCAACTGACAGAAAAATTGTACCCACTTAAATATATTTACCTGTGAATGCTAATATGTAGGAGACCAAAATATACATCCCCCAAAATATGCCTTTTAGGCATAGGGATTGTTGAACTGAAGGCAATTAAGAAAAAGCAGGTGCAAGAGAGCTCTCTGCCTTCCTTTTATTTGCCTAAAGTAGGACACAAATTTACAAATACAAAAGATATTCTGCTCTATTTTCTATGATAAAGAACAGCAGGTGTGGTGGGGCACACCTGTAATCCTAGCACTTGAGAGGCTGAGGCAGGATTGCTGCAAGTCCAAGGCCAGCCCAGACTACACAGTGAGTCCAAGGCCAGCCTGAACTACATGGTGAGCTTGTTTCAAAAAAAAAGGTAGGTAAGTAGGTAGGAAGGAGATAGACAGACAGACAGACTTTAACACCTTTGTGCACCAGAGAGCTACCTCAACAAACTTTCTTAACTAGCTTTATCTACCATTTACTTCCTTCCTACAAGTTCCCACCTCTACATACTCAACATCCTTTTCCTTTGTCTTGTCAGTAATCTAAAAATAGATTGTTCTTTGTTGAAGACATTATCAGAATAAGACAAAACCACCTCTCTAAAAGCTATACATAGGGCTGAGGATATAGCTCAGTGGCTTAAGCGCCTGCCTGGCAAGCACAAGGTCCTGAGTTCAATCCCCAGTACCGCAAAAAAAAAAAAAAAAAAAAAAAGTCTAAAAAAAATAAATAAAAGATATACATTCCCTGACTTCTTCCATGTATGTATGAAAGTTAATAGACTTCTGGTCTTTTTCATGTCAATATAACTTGTTACAGGGATCCATTACCACTATGAACTTGTAAGAGTTGAATTTTTTCCTCCCTTACCTATACAAACAAGTGAATGTTGTACCACCTACCCCAGGGATAGCAAACCTTTAAGAGTGATAGCTGGCTGCAGCATCTATGCCACAGGTTCACAACCCTTGACTAGTCCTTTCTCCTTTTTGTTTATTTACTTCACATCCCTGGCCTTCTCACTTAATTGAAATTTTCAATCCATAATGAACTTATTAAGCTTTTTAAAACAGGGAAATAAATTTTATTTCCTGAGACAAAACTGATTTAATATATATGGGAAGGGGCTCTCTATAAAGCATGGCCCCCTGGGTACCTACCCCAACTATGCCACCCAAGAGTCCTATTAATAACTAAAATTTACTTTTCATTCTTTACTACCACACACACACACACACACACACACACACACACACACACATTTCCTTCTACCTCAAATCCATTCTATATTTTCACATATGGCTGGCTGGTGCTTATTCTATATTCAGGTATTTTTGGATTATACTTTTAAAAAAAACAGAGGACTTCTGGGGAGGTAGTAGAGTGGCGACAAGCAGAGAAAGAGCCTCTTTAAGATTTGGTGTCCAGACACTGGAATACAGCAACATAAGAAAGAGAGGGAGGAGGGATGTGGGTCCCCAGGACCTAGGAAGGATCTGGAGGGGGAATGGAAGCTCACAGGAAGAGTGAAAAGAGACTTCAATGAAGGAGATGGCAGGTGGTGCTTTCTCCCTGAGCCCAGACTCAATGTGTGGAGGGGCAGCTGGAATCTGCAGGCCCAGAGTGACTACCAGTGACCCCAGAGGCCTCCATGGAGACAATCCAGTGGAACTGAGCAGTGGAGGCAGGGACTGGAGTTGCTGCTGGGTTATTTGGGTTCAGACATACCTCAGGAGAAGAGGATTGGCCAGTAGCCTTCTTTGAGAGGAGCCAATTGAGCTTAGAATTCAAAATACCTATGGGCTGGCTCTATTCTAGTGGCTCCCAGTGACAAGGTCAGGCTGCTGAGTTCAAGTCACAGGAGGTCAAAAAGCTGAGTTCAAACTGGCAGGAAGTCAACCAAGTTCAAGCTGGCAGGAGACACATGAACTGCTATAGGCTGAACACAGCTGGTTGCAGCCTCATAGCCAGACACCAGCCTATACTTCAGTGGAACTAAAGGTGCCGCCTTGCTGGAATTATCCACAACCCTATTGTAAGGTTTTCTGGTATTAATCAACCTGGATCTGGACTCTGTTTTCCTCCGTTGTCTGCTAGTGACAGCAGAGATATACCTTAAAGCAGACATTTTTTTTTTTTTTTTTTTTTTTTTTTTTTTTTTTTTTTTTTTTTTCTTTTCTCTTGTCTTGTTTTCGCTTGGTCTTGTTTTTATATGAGTTTCTAGTGGGGTTTTTGTGTTCTGTTCTGTTCCTGTTTTTCTTTCTTCTCTCTTGCCATGGTGTTTCCAAAAGTTTCTTCACCAGTTTCCCAAAGATTCTGTGATCTTTTGTCCTCTAGCCTTGCTTCCAATCTCTTCCTCTTCTTCTATTTCTCTATTTTCCTCCTAACCCTTTTCAAATTTTCTCCCCTGAAGGTAAAATCACTATATTGAGGGTTTATTTACACCATACAATTATCTGGTTCATTTTAGATTTTGTTATATAACCACAAATCTAGTTCATATGGTTAAAATTGAAAAATTAATAGTTACTTCAGTCTGTAATTTTCTAGGCTGTTTCATGCTATTGTGATTGCTGATGATACCACTTTAGCCAAGATGACATATTGTTTTTATTAGTTGTTCTTCATAGTATATCAAGACTGAGATTACCTAAGGGTCATAAAAAGTACTATAGGTCAGTGTCAAAAAACCAAGGGCTGCATAGCTGAAGAGTAGCAGGGAGTGGTATTTGAAGATGGTGAGATCTCTGAGCTGAATCCTGAAAATCTGTAAAATGGGATCTTTATGCATTTCTTATTAAAATACTTATAATTGGGATGTTTGGGGGAAATTTCATTATGATGGAAAACCTGTATCTTTTTTGCAATGGTAGCACACTGAGGTGATTTAGTGGTAAATATATTTCCTAGCAGACTCAAAAAAAAAAAAAAAAACCAAGGGCTGGGCCAAGAGGGCAACAGCTTCTCATCCTCAACAAACTGAAGAGATAAGATCTTAGAACAGACACAAAATTCAAACACCAGCTACACCTGGAATGCACCACTGAAAAGCAGTGGTATAAAAATGAAGCTACTAGTCATAGGCAATTTACAAGCATTAACTCAGGAACTAAACTGAAAAGAAGAAAAAAATGAGAAGACACTTAAACAAGATGGACCCTCAGACATCCGGCTCACCAAAGTCAAACCCAAGGGCAATGAGGTGAGACAAGCTATCCACTTGGACTTTGTGAAGTATCAGCAGCAGAAGTAACAAAGCAGATAAAGGAGACTTTAGATGAAAATCAAACCAGAAATTTCTCAGATAACTACAGAGATGATGACCATAATGAAAGACATGCTTACTGAATATAAAGCAGACACAAATGAAAAAAAAAAAAAAAAAAATTAGAGGAGCTTAGGAAAATGATAGAAACCGTGATTGCTCAACATAGAAAAGAAATGGAATCCAGGAAATGGACTCAAACATATCCAGGAGATTAAAAATTCCACTGAAAAAGCCAATATGAGGACAGCATTTTAGATCTAGAAGATAGGATAACATTTAGCAATCATGAAAAGAAAGATTTCTTGAAAATAGCAAGAGACCATGACATTGCAAAGAATAATAATATACATTAATTGAAGTCAATGACAAAGCAGAGGATAAGGCAAATTATGTTTTAAAAGACCTGTTACAGAAGTTATGGCAGAAAATTTCCCAAGCAGGGGAAAAAGAACTTAGCATACCGATAAGTGAGGCATATAGAGCTCCAACTATGATTTTAAAAACTCAAGGCATATTTTTAAAAAAATACCAAGGCATATAATAGTCAAAAATCCACAAATACAACACAACTGCAGAATATTAAAAGCTGTTAGAAAAAAGAAACAAATCACCTATAAAGGAAAGCCCATAAGAATCACATCAGACTTTAACATAAACCTTCAAGTCAAGTACTTCAAGTCCTAAAAAAAAAAAAAAATTTAAAAAAAAAAAAAAAAACTCCAAACCAGAATGACGTAACCACAAAACTATCTTCAAAATTGATGGAGAAATAAGATACTTCTAGGACAGAAAACACCTGAGGAAATTCAGGATCACCAAACCAGTACTCCAAAATGATCTGAAGGATATTCTAGAAAGAGATAACAAGATCACAACTGCACAAACCCCAACAGAATGAATCCATCAGGTAAGGCAAGCATTAAACAGAAGGGAAAAAAAAGGAACCAATGACAGAAAAATCACATGACAAGGATAAGTTGAAACATATTAGTTATTAACCATATTAAGGGTCTCAATTCACCAATCAAAAGAAAGAAACTGGCAAAATGGATCAAGAAGCAAGTCCAACAATATACTCCATATAGGAAACACATGTAATTCAAAAAGAAATTCACAGACTGAAAATTAAAGGAAGGAAAACAATTCCCTGTGTAACAGGAACCCAGAAAAAGCAGGAGTATTCTATTTGCAAACAAAGTACAAGACTGACTGAGCAAGACAAAGAAGGTTACCACATCCCTGTAAAGGGAACAATTTAAGAGGTAGAGACAACAATCATAAATATAAATTTACCAAATATCAGCTTACCCAACTATACAAAGCAAATATTAACAGACATGAAAAAAATCAAAGCACCAGTCAATAAATAGACCAACTAGACAAAAAAAAAAAAAAAATCAACAATGAAATATTAGAACTAAATCAAATTTTCAAACAAGTGGACTTAGTAGATGTTGGACTATACTTATTCCAAGTCTTGTCTGGCTTTTTTCTTAAGTTTTTCAAGTCAAAGTCTCACTGTATATAGTTCAGGCTGGCCTTGAACTCACTACGTAGTCCAGGCTGGCCTTAAATTCATGGCAATCCTCTTGCCTCAGCCTCTCAAGTACTGGGATTACAGGCATGTGCCTCCACACACAGCTCATCTAGCCTTTCAAGTTTCCAAATTCCTCTCCCAAACCTTCAGTGTCTACAGGTAATCTATGTCCTACTTCATCACTAAAATCCAAAAGTACCAACCTCAACATCAGTCACCTCCCGGCAGATATAACAACCAAATGTAATTAAGGTCTGTAAGCAGATGCTGGTTTGAATAAGCCAGCAATAAAGGACATTTCTGAAGATGATATGGTGAACCCTCACTAAGGAGTTACTAAATTAATGTTCTATAATAATATTATAGTTATGTGGTTTTGAAGCCCCCACTACAAGCAAAAATGTCAAGAGACAGAATGTAAACGTTCCAGCCAAGCCAAAAAGAAAATATTAACCTTTGTTAAATTAGGTTAAAAGTACAATACTGTTTGTTTCTCATATGTTAGGCCACTGTTATAACTTAAATATTTCTAATGTTAGAAAACTGAAGCATAGGAAAAGTAACTCCCTTGCTCATAATCACAAGTGATTCTAATCCATTTAGCCCTGTTTCATGTGTAGGCTCTCAATTTCTGTACTGTAATGACTCTTTTTACATAGATCACAATTTGTAAGGCAGTAGGCTTGGGGTGAAGGAAAAACGCAAACAAGAAGCTTAGGAAGGGCCAGGGAGATGGCTCAGTGGAATAAGAGCTTCCCTGGCAAGCACAAGGGCCTGAGTTCAATCCCCAGTTCTGCCAAAAAAAAAAAAAAAAGAAGCTTAGAAAAAATTAACAAACTAACATATATAAAGCATTAAAACAGTGCCCAGCATATAGCAAAAACTATGTAAATATTAACTATTAAGACCACCTTTTCCACAGAAAACTATTATGGACGATTTATGGGGCTGAAGAGAGCAACTTCAAAGATTAAATGAGAGGCCCTGAGACAAAAAAAATTTCGATCCAGGGGCCTGTGTGTCAGCCCTGCCCCAGGGGCGCGCTGAGACAGCAACTGAGACTGGGCATGTTGGCATGCGCCTACAATCCCAGCACTTGGGAGGCTATAAACAGGCAGATCACTACTTAGTCCAATGTAGTAGTGAGACCCTGAACACCCTGTAGACCCTTCCCTAAAAATATACAAAAAAAGAAGAAGAAGAAGAAGAAGAAGAAGAATTGGGATGGAAGAGGGGCATAGGGACATGGTGGAGGAAAAGGTACTCCCATCACCACAGCCAGGAAGCAGAAAGGGAGTTAGGGACAAGAATACTGTACACATCCCCAAGGACAGAGATAGGTCATGCCTCCAGTGACTCACCTCCAATCAGGTGCTGACACTTGAACAGTATATTTAGTGCCTTAATTCTTCAATGGATGAACCTACTGACTGGTACAGTGCTCTTATGAGCCAATCACCTTCCACAAAACATATGACAATTTGGGGAAACTTTTTTTTTTTTTTTTTTTTTTTTAGTACAGGGTCTACAGGGTCTCACTACATAGATTGAACTCATTGTGATTCTCCTATTTATAGCTTCCCAAGCACTGGGATTATAGGAATGTGTCACCACACCCAGTCTCAATCACCATCTCAGTGCACCCCAGGGGTGGGCTGGCACGGCAGGCTTAGAATCGAACTTCCAGCCCCTGCCTCTGCCTAAGCAGGCACTTTAATCCACTGAGCTCTTTGGCCGGCCCAAGGGGGACATTTTAAATCTAAACCATAGCACGTATTAAAGGGAAAGGAATACAGAATACTCTATTTTCAAACCTTAATTATTACTAAATAGTCCTCCCCCCACAAAATAAAAATAATAACTTTGTTATCAAAAAGGTCCCAACAGACCAGGTTCAGCCACGCAACCCAATCAACAGAGACAAGTGGTGGTAAGGCAGGAAAGAAATTTATTCAGCTGTATCCAACACCGGCAAGAAATAGGGTTAACATTATACGCCCAGTCTTCCCACTAGCAAATTAGCTTTACTGAATAAATGGACAGATCCGATCTGCTAGGGCCCCAGAGCTAGGTCTCTCCAACTCAGGCCTCCAATAAGAATCCTACAGGCTAACATAAACATGTAGAGCTGGGGAGATAGCTCAGCAGCATAAGTGCCTGCCTAGCAAGCTGAAGGTCTTGATTTTGATCCCTAGTATGTGGGGATCAAAAATAAACAAACAAAATGAACAAGAACCAGCAAGATTTCTCAGTGGACTAAGTGCCTGCTTAGGCAAGCACAGGGACCAGGGTTCGATCCCCAGCACCACAAGCCTCACTGGGCCCACGCCCCAGCGCCAAGCTGGTCAGAGACCAGGTATGGTGGCGTACCCCTGTAATCCCAGCACGGGGGAGGCTGAAAACAGGAGGATCACTATGAATCTGAGCTGCGTAGTGAGACCCTGTATCAAATACATAAAAACAAATAAACAAATATATATTAACTCAAGACTAATACTTGCAATTAGATTCCATTCTAAGTAAATATACTGTATATGCTATGACAGATATTAAAACTATCTACAAACAACTGAGTAGGCTCTAGGACCTTAAGAAATAAGTTACCATGGCCAGGGAGATAGCTCAGTAGAATAAGTGCCTGCCTAGCAAGTGCAAGATCCTGAGCTCAATCCCAAGTACCACAAATAATAATAATTATAATAATGAAATAAATAAAAATTACTTAAAAAAATGTTACCAAATCAGAAATTAGCATCAACATACCTATTAAAATAGCCAAATGAGGCCGGGAAGATAGCTCAGTGGTCTAAACACCTGCCTGACAAGCACAAGGACCTAGATTCAATCCCCAATACCACATGCTGTGCCAGCTCCACACCATGCCCACCGAAACTGGTCATGGTGGCACACACCTGTAATCCCAGCACTGGGGAGACTGAGACAGGAGGATCACTATGAGTCTGAGCTACATAGTGAGACCCTGAGATAGATAGATAGACAGACAGACAGACAGACAGACAGACAGACAGACAGACAGATTAATCTTTTTAAAAAATGGCCAAATTCTAAATACTGATATAATAAATGTTGGGGAGGATGTGGAATAACAGTGAGAAAATGGTACAGCCACTTTGGAACAGTCTGGCGGTTTCTTTAAACACTTGAGGGCTGGGGATATAGTTCAGCTGCACAGCACCTGCCTGGCAAGTGCAAGATCCTGAGTTTGATTCCCAGGACCAAAAAAGAAAAAACTAAACACTTTAACCATGTTCTAGCCATTTGTTTCCTTGAAATTCACCCAAGTGAACTGAAAATTTATGTCCACATATAAACCTGTACATGGATGTTTACAGTAGCTGTGGTCATAATTTCTAAAGATTGGAGCAACGAAGATGTCCCTCAGTACGTGAATGGATAAACTATAGTACATACAGACACTGGAATATTATCCAGTGCAAAATATAAATGAACTATCACTACCATAAGAAGCCACAGAATACACATAATATCAGGTTACTAAATATGACAGTTAATCTTGATTGTCAACTTGAGAGATACCTAAAAGATTAGTAAAACCCACCAGGTGAGTCATGGGTGCATGACGTTGGAAACTACACCAGGCTTTTTCCTCTGCTCTCTGCTTCCTGGCTGGCATGATTTGAGAAGCTTTCCTCTGCCATTCCCCAGAGCTGTAATTTTGCCTTGTGGCCCACTGATGACAAACTGAAACTTTATTCCAACCCCCGCCCCCCAGTACCGGGGATTGAACTCAGGACCTTGCACTTGCCAGGCAAGCACTTATTCTACTGAGCTATCTCCCCAGGCCCTTGAAACTTCTGAAACCATAAGCCAATATGAACTTTTTCTCATTTAAATTGCATAAATTAAGGAGTTTGTCTCAGCAATGGAATCAGATCAATATACTAAGTGAAAGAAGCTAACGTGATAATGCTACACATTATGATTCTAATTATATAACATTCTGGAAGCCAGGAGTGGTGCCACATGCCTTAACCCCAGCATCTGGGAGACTGACAGTAAGACTGCTCTAAGATTGAGGCCAGGAGGACTACATCATGAGCTCAAGGCCAGCCTGAATTACAGAGCAAAAACCCTGTCTCAAAAAATAAAACGAAGGGCTGGGGAGACAGTCTAAGAGCCTGCCAAGTGCAAGGACCCAGATTTAATGGCTGCATGCCGCACCAGCCATTGAAATTGGGCATGGTGGCACACACCTGTAATCCCTGAACTTGGGAGGCTGAGACAGGAGGATCACTGTGAGTTTGAGACCAGCCTGGACTACAAAGTTCAAGGCCAGCCTGAACTGCATAGTGAGATGCTATCTCAAAAAAGACAGAACAGAACAAAACAAAGCCACAAGATTATCCCATCAAACATAAAACCTCACATCCTTTATGAAAGGGAAGGAGACCAGGAGATGGAGTGAAGGGAGGGAAAGGACATGAAAAAGAAAATGTGTTATGTATGTACAGGTACCAACTCCTCATGGTGAATGTAATTATCATTATCTCAGTTACTATTTTCTCATTGCTGGGACAAATACTCAACACCCAAAATGAAGTAAGGAGGGGCCGGGGAGATGGCTCAGTGGAATAAGCACTTCCCTGGCAAGTGCAAGGGCCTGAGTTCAATCCCCGGTTCCGCAAAAAAAAAAAAAGAAGTAAGGAAAGGTTTATTTTTTAGCTCATAGTTAGTAGAGGTTTCAGTCTATACTTGGCTGGCTCCAAGCCGGAGTGGCACACAGCACAGAGCAGCTGTTGATGGTGCGATGGCAAAGAGTGAAGAGAGCAAAAGCAGAAGCAGCAGCTCAGGCAGCTAGCTAGCCTCTCTCCCCTCCTTACATTGTAATGCAGAGTATCTGCCTCAGTGCACTCACACCCATAATCCCAGCACTCGATCATGAATCAATCAGAAACTCCAGAAGCTGCCCATGACTGCATGAGACTTTGGAGGGAAAACTAGACACAAACCATAACAATCATGTACTGCAAATATATTTGACAGGTTGCAGCTGAGTACAGACTGCTAAAGTATCATGGTCCAGATTCAACATGGCTGAATCCCCAAAACAAGAGCTTATCTTCCCAGCGACCACTTCCTCCTCCTTCCCCATTCCAATGCCGGACACAGCTTCGGTTCACCTTTCCCGCCCACACAAGGGAGCCTCCAATCAGCTCCTTGTGTGTTACCAAAGCTGCCCCTCAAACTTTGCCTTTAGCAGAAGTCCACAGTCTCACGCTCCTCTCTGTGTCTTCAGAGTTAATAAAGGCTCCTCCCTCCATTTCTGCTTCAAAACCTAACAATGTCAAATTTTTTAAAAAAATATTGTAAGCTCATAAATTAGCTTAGTTGATAAAGTACAAGGTAAAAACATGTTTTCCTAAAACAAAGGAAAAGATCTAGAGTTCAAGGAATGATTTTTTTTTTTTTTTTTTTCAGAACCAGGGATTGAACTCAGACGCTTGCACTTGCCAGGGAGGCACTTATTGCACTGAGCCATCTCCCTGGCCCCTCAAGGAATGATTTTAAATCAAGCATCTTAGATCAGCTATCCAGAAAGAAAAACAGATCAATGGAGCGCATACCTTTGACATGAAAAATAAGCCATTATCTTTCTGAAGGCAACACATCCCCCCAAAACCAATACCAGAAAGAACTTCCTACAGATCACAATTTCCACAGATTCTCACTACCAAAAATATATACACAGGCCTTGGGATTTGGCTTGGTGGTAGAACACTTGCCTAACAAGCTGGAAGCCCTGGGTTAAGTTTCCAGCACCAAAAATAAAAAAAAAAAAAAAAAAAAAAAAAAAAACTTCTCTAAGAAACAATTCAGGGCAGGGGAGACAGCTCAGTAGAATAAGCACCTGCCTGGCAAGTGCAAAGTCCTGAGTTCAATCCCCAGTACTGGAAAAAAAATTTCATCCAAAAAAATACAGTAAAATAAAAAATACATAAATAATCCCACCTCCAAATTAGCACACTTTTCCCTGGGTCCTTAATCCCCACAGAATAAAATTCAAATGTATTAGTAGAGCATTCTTGACAATTTGGTCCCCTTTTATTATCTTGTATCTCTCATGCTTTCTTATGACTTTGGTATCCTTGAACTCAACACATGTCTTAATACTATTCTCCCTATGTAGAACTACATAGTTTGCTTGTGGAAATCTTACTTTGTTATAATCTAGAAAATAGAATTAATTACAACTCACTCATAATGTTTTTCTATTTTGCTTTCAATTCTTTTTTTTTTTTTTTTTTGTAATCCCATGGTTTATTTTCATCTGAACACATTATTTTTGAAAAGAACCAAGGTTACCCAACTTCCCTCTCAGAACATTATGAATAAAAGTTTGCTAAATGCCAAACCTTCATAAAGCAGACCTTTATGACAAAGTAACAGACAGATAAATGTATATGTAACAGTCCAGTTAGTGGCCATTGCTTTCAATTCTTCTTCAGTTTACCTACCTATCACTTACATGCATATTCATCTTCCCTAGTAAACTATAAACTCTTTATAAAATATACTGTGTCCGATCCTGGTGTGCCATGGTGGCCCTGCCCCCAGGGCATGCTGAGACTGCAAATGAGACTGGGCTGGTAATCCCAGCGCTTGGAAGGCTGAAAACAGGAGGATCACTAGGAGTCTGATCTGCGTAGTGAGACCCTGTAGACAGTGTACTAAACACATTTAAAAAATAAAAATAAAATACACTGTGCTTTACTCATCTTTGCATTCCTCCGATGCTTAGCACAATAATATTTCCCAAGCAGTTTATTTTTGTTGTTGCTGCTGTTTGCTTTTTATTTGGTACAGGGTCTCATTACACAGCTCAGACTCCTAGTGATCCTCCTGTCTCAAGCCTTCCCAACATTGGAATTACAGGCATGCGCCACCATGCCCAGTTTTGGTGTCTGGCTTGGAACAGGCAGCATGGTATGCAATACCAGGGCTCAAACCTAGATCCTTGTGCTTGCCAGGCAGGCACTCAGACCACTGGCTGAGCAGATTATCTCTCTGGCCCTCCAAGCAGCTTAATGTATGTGAGAATGAACTGGGTGTGGTGGTGCTCATCTGTAATCCCAGCACACAGGAGGATCACTGTGAATTCAAGGCCTGCCTGAACAACATAGCAAAACCCTGTCTCAAAATATAAATAAACAAGGGCTAGGGAGATAGCTGAGCAGTCTAAGCATCTGCCTGGAAAGTGCAAGGACTGAGTTTGATCCCCAGTACCTTATGCCACGTCAGCCCAGAAATTAGGCATGGTGGTTCACGCCAGTAATCCCAGAACTGAGGAGGCTGAGACAAGAGGATCAGTATAAGTGTGAATTGCATAGTGAGACCCTGTATCAAATAAATAAGTAAATAATTTTTAAAAATAAAGTTTATAGGAATTAATGAAAGACTCCATATTTGCTATAATCTTTCAGTTTACCTACCAAGACAGAAGGAAATTAATGACTATACCTAACCTAATGGAAAGGGCTTACAATTCAATTAATACAGAATTCTTGACAGACATTCCATAAAAATGGTAGTGTCTATTTTCAAGTCCACTAATCAAACCAGCTTTCCAATCTTAATATTATGAACAACTAATAGAAAGCTTAGTATCTGCTTCAGCAAAATCTCTTGAGGCTAGATATCTTGAAAGCAATTTGCTGTTTCCACAGTACCCAAGCCTAATTATATACTATTACATTAGGATTATATTAAATTACATGTTATTTAATGAAATGATTTTAGTCACTCTGGAACTAATTTACATGCTAACCCTGAAAATATGTAAAACAAAGTCATTGGTAATTCTATGAATTTGATTCTTAATCATTTTTCTCCAAACAGATGCTTATTCTTGTATCTTTTTCCCACACAGGTAGTAGGTAATCTTTGGTCAAAAGCTTATACAAGGTGTTTTAAAATCGGTATAATTGGGCCAGGGGTATAGCTCAGTGGCACAGTGAGGTCCTGAGTTTAATTCCCAGTAGCAAAATCAATTAATTAAAATTAGTATAATTAATAATACCTCTGAAATTTATTTATTATTTTATTTTTTCGGTGGAATCGGAGATTGAACTCAGGCCCTTGTGCTTGCCAGCACTACTGACCTATCTCCCTGGCCCTGAAATTTATTTTAATTAACTATAACCTGTACAAAATTACAAAAGGGAAAACTATAAGCCTCTCAAATGTTTATAAAATAGCCACAAATCTAGAAGAATCTTTAAAACCAGACTAGGAATATAAGATTTTATCTTTAGAATAAATCTTTTGAATGCTTCCTGTGTTGGCCCAAATTCCTCCAAAACATAATCCTGTATCACAGTGAAATGCTCAAATCAGAAAGTTATCTAATGTCATAATAGAAAACATTATAAAACCAAGGCCTAGTTATTTTCTGTATTAAAGGAGCTATAAAACTAATTATCATTTCTAATTTCTTCTTGCATAGTCTGTTATTATAGTAAAATGGTAATATAATATTGAAATCAGAAATACCAAACAGAAGACATCAAAAGAAAAACAAATGGATAAAGAAGGGTGTAAAAAAATCAATTTTTCTGTTTGTAACTACATAACTCAGAAAGTACAGTAAACTAATAAATAAAATAGCAGTATCATTGCCAACCTCTAAATTATACTCTAGTAGAACAGGCTCAAGAAATGACTCACATTCTGCCAAGTTCCTTTTTAGACTTAATTTACCTTCCTTCGATGTTCTTAATATTCTAAGCAGGATGCCCATCTCTGCCAACATGGGGAAAAATCCATCCTGAAGCACAAGAAATGTTTCCTGCTATTAAACACTCTAACTGATCAGCATTTAGCTTCATGAGGAAAGAATTTACCTTTTTCTAAAAGAATTTTTTTGGACAGCTCACAAATGTAACTGCGAGTAAAGCTCCAATAGAAAGGCAAGAAAGGGAAAGGGAAGGGGGAGAGCAGAGGGAAGAAGGGATAGAAGAAAAAGTCCATGTTCTTTTCTTCCCCTTTCATTTTTGGAATTATTTCTGCAGTATTACTAACACCCCATAAAACCTTTCCTTGGGAAAGAGTACATAAGCAGTGTAGTACTCAAGTGCATAAGTTAACATTTATGTTCACACTATTACTGTTCAAGAATTAGAATTGTTTAGAGGTCATCTCTTATTCCAACCAAAGTTTCACTACCTGCCTTAATTCATAGGTCTACAATAGGAAAATACAAAACCTATGGAAATCCAAAAGACGTAATATTGAGGTGTGGTGGTGCATGCCTGTAACTCTATATTATAGAGACTGAGGCAGGAGGACCACTGCAAGTTTGCAGCCAGGCTGGGCTACACAGTGAGTTCAAGGCCTGCACTGTGTAGCAAAACCCTGCCTAAAAA
>NW_004524654.1:7447325-7458875 GCF_000260255.1 Octodon degus
TATATATATATTATACACACACACACACAAAGAAAAGGGCTGGGCATGTAGCTTAGTGTGAAGGCCCTGGGCTTTGCTCCTAGCAACAAAAAAAAAGTATGCTAAGGGATAGCAAAATTATAAAAAACATAAAACTTGAAGAAAATATAAACGTATTTAATTATGTCTTCTAAGAAAACATTTCTCAGCTTAAAAAGGGTTCAAAAGAAATAGAAATCAGTGCACAAGTTCCTATCTTTCAGTTTATCTGCAAGCTGGGTAAAATGTGTGCTTGTCTACACTCTGGAGGCTGAGGCAGGAAGATCACTGTAAGTTTGAGACCAGCCTGGGCAAAACAGAGATCCTGTCTCCAAAATAAACAAACAGACAGGCATGGTGGAGCATGCCTATAATCTTAGCTCTGGGAGGTTGAGGCAGGAGGATAGTTGTGAGTTTGAGACCAGCCTGGGCTACAAAGTGAGCTTAAGGGTAGAAACCGTGTCTAAAAAAACCAAAAAATAAATAGCCAAGGGGCTGGTGAGATGGCTCAGTGGTCTAAAGCACCTACTTAGAACAAGCTAAGCAAAGCAAAGGGACCGCGGTTCAATCCCCCAGCACCACATGCCAGCCAGCCCCGCCCCCTGGTGGGCTGAGCTGGCCACACACACACACACACACACATAAATAAATAAAATTTTTAAAAAATTAAATAAATAAATAAATAAAATAAATAGCCAAAATAAACTACACAAAAACTTGTTTAAAAGGGGCTGGGGAGATAGCTCAGCCTTCTAAGCACTTGCCTGGCAAGTGCAAGAACCCAGATTCAATCCCTGACACCACATGCCTTTTGGCATAGCAGGCACTAAAACTGGGCGTGGTGACACATGCCTGTAATCCCAGTGCTGGAGAGGCTGAGACAGAAGGATCACTATGAGTCCAAGCTACGTAGTGAGACCCTGTACCAAATTTAAAAAATTTTAAAAATTTTTGTTTTTAAAAAGGATGAAATGAAGTAATCTATAAGATTAAAAAATGGTTTTCTATTCAATAGAAGAGACACAGTACAAAAACAATAGGTAAATGTTAGAGATAAAAGTAGGATCCTAAGCCTGACATGTGCCTGTAAATTCAGTGCACAGACTGAAGCAAGATGATTACAAGTTTGAAGATAGCCTTGGCTACCAAGTGAGTTCAAAACCAACCTGGAGGATTACAGTATCTCAACAAAGCAAAACAAAAGACAAAAAGCAGGATGCTTCTTTGTACCATGAAGAGTAGAATCAGAGGGCTGGGGAGATAGCTCAGTGGAATAAGTGCTTCCCTGGCAAGCACAAGGGCCTGAGTTCAATCTCCAGTTCCGCAAAAAAAAAAAGAGAGAGAGAGAGAAATTATCTCTGCCAGGGAGATGGCTCAGTAGAATAAGCGCTTTCCTGGCAAGTGCAAAGGCCTGAGTTCAATCCCTGGTTCCACAAAAAAAATTTTAAAAAAAGAGTAGAATCAATAAGCATATTCTGATGTATACTTAGCAATGGTCCATAAAATTTCATCTGTAAAGAGCCAGAAAATAAACTGTAGGCTTTACCGGCTATCTAATTTGTTTTGGGATAAAAATTATTATGGACAACGAAAATGGAATTTTTTAAAGTGTCTCTAAATATTATTTTTAACTATTTAAAAATGTTTTTTAAAAAACATTCTTAGGCCAGAGAGATGGCTCAGTAGAATAAGCGCTTCCCTGGCAAGCACAAGGGCCAGAATTCAATCCCAGTTCCACCAAAAAAAAAAAAAAACTTTCTTAGGCCGTGCCAGCCCCACGTGCTGAGACAGCAATTGAGACTGGGCATGGTGGTGCACCTGTAATTCCAGCTTTTGGGAGGCTGTAAACAGGCAGATCACTAGAGTCCAATCTAGTAGTGAGACCCTGAACATCCTATAGACCCTTACCTAAAATACAGGAAACAAACAAAAAAAAAAACTTTCTTAGCTCAGGTCCACCATTGAATGCATGCTCTCACCTCCTACCCTAACTATGTCTTCTCACAAGACTTTCAGGGGAGATAGTTTAGTAGAATAAATGCTTGCCTGGCAAGTGCAAAGGCCTGAGTTCAATCCCTGGTTCCGCAAAAAAAAAAAAAAAAAAAAAAAAGACTTTCAGAATCAAACAATTCCTGGCCAAGAAGCAAAAGCAGAATCACCCCATTCTTCAGTGGATTCGTATGAAGACAGGTAATAAAATCAGGTACAACTCCAAGAGGAGACGAGGAGGACCAAGGTAGAACTGTAAGGAGTTGCACATGAGCTGCAACATATTTACCCTCTGGGAGGTCACAGACGATGCAGGAGACACTTCCAGGTCCTCGTCTTGGTCCAAGAAGCCAATATTTGTAATCCCAAAGGTACGTTAATGGAATCCCATCAAGTTGATTCCAATCTACCACTTACAATGCAATCCATGGTGAAAATAAAGACATTAAATTATATTTTCAATCATCAGGGAGTCAAGGGGCTCTAAGTCTAGCCACGAAGATGGCTTTCTGGAATCAAGAGAGCAACCCAGGGCCTCACCCAATTTTATTCAGTGGGGGAGTGGCTTGAGGAGGATTGACTGAGAATTGTGGGAAGGACACTACTATGAGCTGAGCTAGATGGGTGGCCTCCATTTACCTCTGCAATATGCAGAGAGGATATGCAGAGAGAGTAATCTGCATTATATAGTATCTAATGTTTTGGTAAGTCTGGTGCTTCAGCTTTGATGTAGTCTTTCAAGCCCCAGGAAGTCACAGCCTCTGTCTAGAGGCTCGATCCCAGCTGGCTCAATCCCAGCTGGCATCGTGGAGCATTAGCTCTACCATCCTGTCTCCACCCAGCTCACATTAAAGAGCAGCAGGTATAGGTTACCAGGGAAACGCGCACACCACCTTCAAAGACTATCACCAGCACCACAGGTAGACCAATACACATTGCTTAAGGCCAACCGAAGGATAAACAGAAGTCCTAGCCAGCTCTGTACAGAACAATACAAGGAAATAGGATCAGGCTCAGTCAAAATGGAGACAGTCACTCTTCTTTCAAGGAGAGCTGCTCAGGTGGCCCTCCACAAGACGATGTCCTCTTTTAATCATGGTCAAGACAATACTGAAAAAAGTTTTAAAAATAACCATTGCCTGGACAGTGGAATACACTTAATCAGGAATCTTGTTTTTTTTTTTTCTGTGATCAGTACTATTGAATCTATAAATTATTTATTTATTTATTTTTTGCGGAACCAGAGATTGACTCAGGCCCTTGCACTTGCCAAACAAACGCTTATTCTACTGAGCTATCTCCCTGACCCCAAATCAATAAATTTTTGAAACCGTAAAAAAACTTTCTTAGCTCACTGGCTGTACAAAAAACAAGCAACAGGTCAGATTTAACATAGGGGGTGAAGTAGCTTGTAGAGCAGACTCCTGCTCTACAGCAATGACAATGAATGGTCTATAATTACAAGTAATAATACTAAATCTTATACCATTGAGTGAACGAAGACACAGGAATGAGTACTACTGTAATTATGGTACTATTAAAAAGTAGTTCCCTTGAGGTAGAGTCTTTGTGACCAAAAGAAAACATAAAAGAGCTTCTTCTAGTGCGCTGGTAGTACTTGGCTTTTCAGTTTAAGTGCTGGTTGTCTGGGTATGTTTGTACAGATTCACTAAGCTGTGCATGCGAGATGTGCATAATTTTCTTTTATACTGAGAAACAAGCAATAAGACAGTTTCAAAATTGATTAATAAGACAGTTTAAATAATTAATACATTGTACATTGTTATCTTCTTAGTGGTTATCCATAGTACAAGATGCAGACAGGATATCCTCTCCAAACACTATTAATACAAATCTTTCTTCTCACTGAATTAAGTGAAAGGAGCTATATATCTATCCTAACTATTCTGCATATACAGACACAAAATGGTCCTTCCTCTGTATCCCTTTTTTTGTTTAGTCCTGTCAGAAATGGGTATTCCACTGACATCTAAATACTACAAGTGCATGAATTGAGCAAAACAATCCAATACAGTCCAGTTCATAATAATAGTGGGTTATCCACCAAAATTGTTGACTTGCGCCTTTCACAGCTCAGCATATTAATATGGCTGTACTTTATATACCTCATTTTTATACTTTTCTGCTGGATGGTTAAGACCAAGATAAAGCAAGACCTATATAACAAGAAATGTAACTTTTGTATCTGATAAGTTCGGTCAAGTACACTCAGAATTTATCCTGTAACCCTGTACCACACTTTGTAGATCCTTTGTCAGTGTCAGCCATGTGGATGAGTCAAGGCCATTGCTTGACCAATTTGTTCTCTGTGAAAGCCTGAGAGAATGTTTTCTCTCCAGGTAACTCTCCTTAGGCACACTCTAAATCATCAATCACATTGCTCTGTAGCCCCATAATCTCCTTCATCAGAAAATTTGGGACACAATTGAGTTACATGATGTTACAGTATAGGTTCTCCTACGTACTGAGTCTTCACTGACCTTGAAAGGCTATGGCCAAAATGTTGGCTGTCCTTGCAGCCCTTCTATTTCTCTAATTTTTGGTCTGCAAACTTAGGTTGTTAACCCTCTAGAACAAAAGCTGATTATTACCCTACAATATATGCAGTTGGGTTTAACTTCACCTGTGTGAATATAAAACATCTTAGGCATAACATGGAACAGGTATTTTCCATCAAGTATTGATATGTTAAACAGTAAGTCCCTACAGAATATGGAGATAAAAATTTAAAAAATGAAAAATATTTAAAGAATATGAATAAACAATTACATATTTTTACACAGAAATTTCAAAATCTAATCATATACAGCATTGTAGCAGGACAGTCCTGTGATTTTTTTTTTCCTTTTTCTTGTGTCTTTTTTTCATTTATTATCCATTAAAAGAAAAAAAAACCTTTTACTTGTGACACAGTATGGTAATAATTGGTATGTCATGACAAGAAGTACATATTTAGGAGACCAGAATGGGGGCTGGGAGATGGCCTTGTAGAATAAACACTTACCTGGTAAGCGCAAGGGCCTGAGTTCAATCCCCAGATCCACCAAAACAAATAAAATAAAAATTAGAAGACCAGAATGACAGGCATTCTAAGCATGACCCTTCTATTATACATAGCTATCTTCAGTGCAGTTGCTTGGTTCACATGTATCAGCATAGTTAGGGTGAAAATCCTACCAATTAACTGCCAGTTTCAAAAACCTGCTGATGTTTCTCAGGATCAGTGCCTTGCCCATCTTGTGTGTATAAATGTATGGTTTTGCCCCTGTCCTGTTTCCCAGCTTTTCTCCTTGCCCTCTCCTTGTCCAATCCTCAAGTTCTCGCTTTCCTTTTAATTGTGTTATACCTTTCTATTTGTATTTCTTCTCATAATTTTCTGTATATACCAATAACAAGCTTTTCCCCCCCCTTGGTTTTCTGAGTTAAGATCTCTCACAATGTAATTCAGGTTGACCTTGAACTCAGCTATGTATCCCAGGCTGACCTTGAACTCATGACGATCCTCCTGCCTCAGTCTCCTGAGGGCTGAAATTATAAGCATATACCACATGCCCAGTATTGACAATTTCTAATGAATTAACTTAAGAAGCAAAAAAGAAAAATATTTATTGTAAGATACAAAATTAAAGTGAAGTCAGATGGGAGGGAGTCCTCCTGTAATCCTAGCACTCAGTCCAGTCATTTCATAACTATGACACCAAACAGAATGTTGAAGATTCTGTTTTGTTTCTGGTTTTGAGTTTGTTTGTTTTTTTTTTTAGACAGGGTTTCACTGTATTGTTCAGACTGGCCTTGAACTCCCTACATACCCCAGGCTGGCCTTGAACTCACTGAAATCCTTTGTCTCAACAGCTTGAGTACTATGATTATAGGTGTGCATTACCATCCCTGGCCTACACTTCTGCATTTACTGTCAGTACTTTCGATAACATTTTCCAGGTATTCAGATACAAGGATCATACTGTACTTTTAAAATAACATACACTGCAGCATACAAAACATTAAACTATGAGAATATTTAAAAGATTAAGCGGAGTGTCATTCCATAGGCATTTAACCTCTTCTATTTGAATAATATTCAAAAATAACTCTAGCAATACAATGTACATCAAAAGAATGTACTAGGTATAATTTACCAGTTCTAGGTACAACTGGCAAAATTCTAATACTGAAAAACAAAATATCAAAAACTCAGAGTTGTCAGGACTGTTGGTGCACGCCTCTAATCCCAGAAAATGGGAGGGAAAGGCAGGGAGATAGTCTGGAGTTTGAGATCAACTGGGGTTATACTGAGTTCTAAATCAGCCTGAACTCCATAGCCAGATGTCTCAATTTTAAAAAAGTCAAGATAGGTAATTTAAGTAGAGCATGGTGGTATATGCTTGTAACCCTCACAGTCTGGGAGGCTGAGGCACGAAGATCCCAAGTTCAATCCTAGCCTGGGCAACTCAGAAGACCTATCTCAAAATAAAAAAATAAAATAAAGGGCTGAAAATACAACTCAGTGTGAAGGTCCTACATTCAATCCCCAGCGACCCCCCCCCCAAAGAAAAACTTCATATTTTTTAAAATGTACTTTATTAATGTTATAAAATATTGATTTCAATGTGCTATTTTCACACATGAATATACATATTTTGATCATACTCATCCTCTTTCCTTTATCCCCCCCTCCCTTTCCTTCCTCTTACCTAACAATAGTCTCAGCACTCGGAAGACAAACACCTGTAATTCTAGCACCTGGGAGGTTAATGCAGAAGAACCACCTCCACTTCAAGGCCAGCTTGGGCTACACAGTGAGTTCAAAGTGAGCTGAACTATTTAGCAAGACCCAATCTCAATCAATCAACCAATAAGTAAACACACCAAGCACATAAAATTACGTACACCTTCTCTTATTTTTAAAAAGATTGTTAGCTAAACATAGTATATTATTTATACAAAAAGAGAACTCTCAGAAATTAAAAACCTGATCAAATAGCAAATTTAATTAAAAGCCTAGAAGAAAAAGGTGAGAAAGTCTATAAAGGAATAAAAAACAAAGAAATAGAAAACAGAAAAATCAGTAGATTCAGTCTACAAAGTCTGACATCTGAAAACTCTGAAGGCTAGAAAAAGAACAGAAAATAAGGTAAGAAAATAAAGTAATAACAGTTGTTCTTGGACATCTATAGGGGATTAGTTCCAGGACCCCACAAACACCAAAACCCATAGGTGTTCAAGTCCCTTACATCACTTAGAATATCTAATGCAATGTAGATGCTCTATTGTTTTAGTCACTTTTTTCACCACTGAGACACAATACTGACACAATACAACTTAAAGGGGGAGAGGTTTACTTTGGCTCACAGTCTGCAGATGTTTCAGATGATATCCTGGCTCCAATGCAGGGCATGTTGGCTGAGGGACATGGCAGAGGAGAAGCCAGTCCATGGCAAAGCAGCAAAAAAGCAGGGTTAGGCAAGGTAGAGCCAGGAAGGGAGCTATGCACTTCCAGCTCATGCCCACAGGAACTCAGCTCTTCAGAATCAGTCCAGTCCAACCTCCTAACAGAAAGTCGGCTATAATGCCCCTCAAAACCAATCATCTTTCAGAGGTCCTGCCTAGGACTGCATGACACTTTAGGGGGACATCTAGATATAACCCAGGACATATACAAATAGTTGCTACACACAATATTTACAAAATAATGACCCCTAAAAGTCTACATATGTTTAGTACAGCCATAGTATTTTTTTCTTCCCCTTTTTAATCCATTCAGTTGAATCCTTGAATGTGGAACCCAAGTATACAGATAACTGACTGTACAATTTTTCCTAGAATGAAAGGTCATGAGTCTCTAGAGTGAAAGAACACACTGTGGCCCAAATAATGAAAGCCAAGACACATTCCAATGACAAGGAAAAAAAAGGTAATGAAAAAATGCTAAACATTTTCAGGGAGAGAGAAAGGTCACAGGCAAACAATGCCCTCAAAACTGTGAGTCAATTATTTCACAGCCTAGGAATATATTGACAGCTGAACTACTAATTAAATGAAACAAGAATAAAAACATGTTTTAATAGCTAAAAAAGAAAAAGTTATCTCCCACTCATCCTTTAAGGAGTTACTTAAGAACATGTTTCAGGATCTGACAAGAGGGACATTAAAGTAAGATGAGCACAGGAAGATGCAAGTGCTGTGGTGGATATCTTAGCCTGTACAGCTGATGCTTTCAAACTGAATGTGGGCCAGGCAAGGTAGTGCATGCCTGTAATCCCAGCACTCAGCAGGCTGAGGCAAGATGCTCCAGAAGAGTTCAATGTCAGCCTGGGCTACGCAGTAAGTGCAAGGCCAGACTGAACCATACAGAGAGACCCTGTCTCAAATAAAACAAAACAATATGGCCCCTAAGAAACTAAAAATGAAATTCGAAAGCAATCAAGTCCTTATCTAGGAATGACATTGTTATTGTTGTAGGCAGCTAAATTAGATAGAAATAGTATAGGCAATCAGAGGGCCAGGCCCTCAAGAAGACAAGGTGACTTTGCAAC
Organism: Octodon degus; assembly: GCF_000260255.1. Classification (NCBI taxonomy): domain Eukaryota; kingdom Metazoa; phylum Chordata; class Mammalia; order Rodentia; family Octodontidae; genus Octodon; species Octodon degus. Next base: position 7,455,887 of record NW_004524654.1, read on the forward strand.
TCTGCAAGAGACAGACACTCCCTCTGGGCCAGACCTCAAGACAAAAAGTAAACAAATGCAGCCAAATACTTGCTGAAGGCTGGACATCAGGGATTGACATTCTAAATAGTTATCAATCACCTTGAAAGAGCACAAAACAGTCACTAACCTATCCCCCAACAGGAAGAGACCTTATTCTGTATTCATGCCCACTTGCTACTTGAATTACTTCATCATTTGATTCAGATTTAACCAATTTTACTTGAGCAATGTTAGCTGACCATAGCACTGTTCCACCTCATGTCCACCTATCTGAGTTCCCGTTTCCACCTTAGACCAACCTCATCGCATGGTTTTACTCTATAGAAGTCCCTGGAAGACAGAGCTTCCCAGGGACAACCCACTCGGGCCCCCCTTCTGTCCTTCTCTCAGACAGGAGCTCTCTTTCCCCAATAAATATTTTCTGCTCTTAACCTCCATTTGTTCCTAGAATTCATTCTTCAGTTTTAGAGAACATGAACTTGTCCCAGGTACTTTTCAGTTCAGGAGTTTCAAATCCCCTATATCACTATGATTCCAGTCAGTCATAGAAACCTCTAGGAGTAGACAATAAGGAAAAGTAGTTTTATGCTGTTTCTGTATTTTCTTTTTTATATATACTTAATTTTTTATTTATTTTTCTCCTTTTTTTCCCATAATTTTATTGAGAAACAAATAGCAATGAGACAGTTTCAAACCAAATTGGTAGGACAGTTTCAACAATTAACACATTGCATACATTCTTCCTAGTGGTTAATTGCTGTACAAGATGCAGACATGATATCCTATTTACAAACACCATTAGAACAAATCCCTCTATTCATTAAGAGAATGTAACTATATATCTATCCTAACCACTTTGAATACACAGATACAAAATGGACATTCATCTATATCCCCTTTTTTTGTTAAGTTCTGTTATTTGAATATTATAGGTGTGTAATCTCAGCAAAATAGTCTAAAAGAGTCCAGTAGCCCTTAATAGTATTGGGTCTTCTGCTTCACTGGCAATGTCAGAAATTGTTGACCTGAGTCCCCTACAGCTCAACATAACAGCATGGCTTTACTTTCTTACAGTCCAAACATACACTTACTTTTTTAATTTCTCTTTCTTTCTGTTATTCAGCGAGCTAGGAATCACCCTAATTATAACTAACAACTGCTGTTTTAATGTGCACATTCTCCAGAAAATACGATCCAGAAGCATGGAGACTATAGCTCTGATGCTTACTGCTGTATTCCAAGCACAGGTAAGATGCCTGGTAATGTTGCAGGCAGCAGAGTTAAATAGAACTATTACAAGCAGTCAGACAGGGCTAAGCCCTCAAAGGAGATAACACAGAAGACAAGATACCACCTTACAACTGTAAAAGGTACGGATGCTCCCCCTGTGGGCCAGACCTAAAGACCAAAGATCAAACAACTGCTTACCTCCCTAAAGATAAGCATCTGGGATTAATCATCATCTTGAAGAAGCCAGGAAGAGTCACTAATCCAACTGCTATCAGCTAGCTAATGGACAAAGTCCTGCTCTGTATTTGTGCCCACTTGCTATGTGACTCGCTTCCCCATTTGGTCCTAGACTTAATAAATTTTAACTAAGCAACGGTACTTGTAATCTCATTGGTTGACCACATTCGCTTAAACATTTGGTCCGGGACTTAATTTTACCTGAGCAATGGTGTTTACAATCTCATTGGTTGACCATAGTTTCATTCTACCTCATACCCACCTAAGCAAGCTCCCATGTTCTCCACCTTAGACCCACATGATTTTACACTATAAAAGTCCCTTGGGGATCCCTCCTGCCCCTCTCTCAGACAAGAGCTTTCAGTCCCTCAATAAATATATTCTGCTCATAACCTCCGTTTGTTCTTAAAATTCATTCTTCAGTTTTAGGGAACACACATACATCTCAGGTACCTTTCAGGTACAAATACAAATTGAGCCTACAAATACAAGACTTGTTCAGGCAACACAGTGAGCATATATAACAAAACAAAACAAAATTAAAGCCAACATCCTTCAGATATTGCAATATTGGGATTTTCATTTTTCCCCTATACCAGTAAGCATCTGTGAAATGAATGCACAAAAATATTAACACTGGCTATGTTAGCACCATAGTATTATAAATTTTCACACATCTCAAATCTCTACATTTTTAATGTAACTAAGTAACATTTATAATAGAAAATAGGGAAAATAACACAGCTGGTTAATGTGTCTAATAAAAATTAGCTAGGCACAGGGGTACATACAAGTAGTTCCTGCAATGTAGGAGGCTGAGGAAACTGAGCCTACAAATACAAGACCTGTTCAGGCAACACAGTGAGCACATATAACAAAACAAAACAAAATTAAAGCCAACATCCCTCAGATATTGCAATATAGAGAAAGGAGAAGAAGGAAAAAAAAAAAAAAAAAAAACAACTGTGACCATGCAGGGCATGTTGGCTCATGCCTGTAATCTCAGTATTTGGGAGGCAGAGGCAGGATAGTTGGAGGTAAGATAGTTAGTTGAGAGTTTGAGACCAGCCTGAGCTACAAAGTAAGCTCAAGACCAGCCTGAACTGCATAGTGAGATCCTGTCTCAAAAAGACAAAAAATAGTAATAATAATAAAATAAATGCAAAAATTTTACAACCTTCGAGCATAAGCAAAACTTTCAAATACATGTTATATATTTGTCTTACTAAGATACATAGAGCCAGGGCTGGCGAGAGAGCACTGCAGTCTAAAGCGCCTACTTACGCAAGCTTAGGCAGGTGCAGGGGACTGTGATCAATCCTAGCACCACATGCTGCACCAGCCCCACCTTTCACGCAGGCTGAATCTGCCAAAAAAGCAGCTTTAAGACACACAGAGCCGGGGCTGTTGAGATGGCTCAGTAGTCTAAAGCACCTACTTAGAACAAGCTTAGCAAAGCCCAGGGACCACGGTTCAATCCCCCAGCACCACATGCCAGCCA
>NW_004524654.1:7460040-7471313 GCF_000260255.1 Octodon degus
AAATAAAAAAAAATTAAAAATAAAAATAAAGGAGAAAGCAATAAAAAAAAAAAAATACTAGATCAGACTCGTAGTGATCCACCTATTTACAGCCTCCAAAGAGCAGGGATTATAGGCACGCATGTGCCACCATGCCCAGTCTCAATTGCTACCTCAGCATGCCCTACGGGGTGGGTCCGGCACAGCAGGCCTGGGAATCGAACCCCTGACCCCTGCGCCTGCTGACCCCTGCGCCTGCTTGCAGGTGCTTTAATCCACTGAGCTACTTGGCCAGCCCCTGTTTGTTTTTTTTTTAAAAGGGGTCTCACTATGTAGTCCAGACTGGCCTCAAACTCAGGCACTCCTCCTTCCTCAACCTCCCAAATGCTAAGATTACTGGCACAAGTGCTTTCATGGCTGGTTGGGGCCCAGTTTTTAGACAGCTATCACTGAACCAATTTCTATGCGTAATTTACATAGTTCCAAATATGAAAATTATGACTTTATTTTAATGTAGAGAGGGTCTACAGGGTCTCACTACACAGATTGGACTTGTAGGGATTCTCCTGTTTTCAGCCTCTCAAGGGTCAGATTATAGGTGCACCACCACGCCCAGTCTCAATCACCATCTCAGGGCACTGCAGGGAGTGAGGCCAGCACAGCTAATGGAACCCCAGCCACTGAGCTCTGCCTGAGCAGGCGCTTTAGTCTGCTGAGCTATCTGGCCAGCCCTGAAACATGACTTTAACAACAGACATTTGGGGCAAAGGCAGGCAAACTTCTTGTGAACAAGCATTAAGAGGGTAAATATTTAAGTATTCTGGGCTGGGGAGATAGCTCAGTAGAATAAGCACTTGCCTGGCAAGCACAAGGTCCTGAGTTCAATCCCTGGTACCACCAAAAAAAAAAAAAAAAAAAAGGATTCCACACTTTTTTTTTTTTGTCTTTTTGAGACATGGTTTCACTGTGCAGTTCAGGCTGGCCTTGAACTTACTTCGTAGATGAGGCTGGCCTCAAACTCTCAGTGATCCTCCTGCCTCAGCCTCAAGAGTGCTGGGATTATAGGTGTATGCCACCACACCTAGCTCAACTCTTACTATAATTGACTAAAGCTGCTACAGACAGGATGTAAATGAACGCATACGGCAATATTACAAAAAGACTTTATTAAAATGAATGCCATGAAGGTTTAACTTACTGGCAGAACAACTGTCTAATATGTCTGAGGCTCAACAAATTTTTATTAAATGTCTTCCATATATCAGGAACAGTATTAGGTATTGCTAAGGTTTATCTCTAGTTGTTCCCCTCAAAGCATCATGTAGTGATAGGGCAGCCAGCTTCTAGAGTTTGTGATTAATTCATGATCCAATGTTGGGATTATGGGTGTGAGTGATACACCTAGCCTAAGGCACACAGCCTGAAGGTAATACAAAGAAGGGAGAGGCTATTCCTCTGCCCCTGCTCCTTCCTTTTTGCTCTTGCTGTTTTGCAGTTTTCTGCCACCATGAACTGCTGCCTTCTGCCATTTGCCACCTGTCTTTGAGCTAGCCAAGTATGGACTGAAACCCTCACACAGGGCTTCCTTAATTTTGGGTGTCAGGTATTTTGTCCCAGCAATGAGAGAAAAGTAACTGAGACAGGTATTAAGAACAGAGAAAAACATAATAAGGTCTTGCACTTTTAATGTTTGCATCCCAATAAGAAAGTCAACAAATAAATTAACATAATTACATTTAGTAGTAATTTTGAAAATAGAGCATGGAATGGAGCAGGAGAAAGTAAGGTTCTTACTAGATCAGGAAGTACTCATAGGAAATGACTTTCGGGTAGAAAATAAATGAAACAAATGAATTATCCATGTGCATGTCTGAAGGAAAGGCAGCACAGGCAAAGACAAGTACCGCTAAAAGGATGAAGAGGTTCACAAAGTAACTAACACATATAAATAAAGCATGCTAGAAACCACAAAGTGAGATCACAGAAGGGTGAGGTTATATAGGAACTCATAAACTAATGCCAAAAAGACTACATTTTATTCTAAGTCTGATGTAAAGCCATGAACAAGAAATGGGATGATCATCCGCACTCACTCCATGGATAAAGGGGGAGACCTGGCTCCTCCACACTCTCCTCCTAGCTGACAATAGGTGTATTAGACAATTACAGCCCCACATGGTTTGGGACTTGTGCTCTCTTCCATCCTGTCACCCTTGCAGAGCCACGCTCAATCTATACACTTGCACGCATTTCTAGATTTCTATATTAGGATGTAACATAATTCAAAAGTCATATTATAATGATAGAGTGAAATGGATAAACTGACACAACCAAGGCAGAACTGAGGGGGGAAAAAAAGAGTACATTAAATAACAGAAAATAAGAATTGTTATTAATAATTTTTGGGGCCTGGGAGATGGCTCAGTGAAATAAGTGCTTCCCTGGCAAGCGCAAGGGCCTGAGTTTAATCCCTGGTTCCGCAAAAACAAAAAACAAACAAATAAATAACAGAAGAAATAAAAATTTTTATATTAGGAAATTCCAGCAAAGATATATAAAATCACCAACAGAGGGCAGTAATGAGTAAAGAATAAAAATGAACAAAAGTTAAGGTATCCTCCTGTTACCAGCTTTCTCTATAATTCCAATAAACTAGAATTTAGAGATATATCTACAAGTTTAAAACCAGTGACAAATAATGAAAACTCATACCTACAAGAAGTTTAAATTCAAAAAAGATTAAAATGGCAGTGTATAGCAATCAAAGTACTGTATTTATATAGGATGTCATTTCTAACTCCTGATTTCACTGCTTGAGTGCTTATCAAAATAAAAACTAGAGGCAAATGGCCTGCTTCATATATGTATGAACAAATGAAATGTTTGCCCTTTTGTGATTAAGAGGCAAAGCTAGAAAAGTACCAGTCAGGTCAGGCAGAGACCATTATTCTAAGAATACCTGGTATGCTGGTTTGTTTATTTGTTTTAATGAGTTTAGGACAGGGTGGACAGGGTGCACAAGGTGTACAGGGTCTCACTACATAGATCAGTCTCATAGCGGTTCTCCTGTTTTCAGCCTCCCAAGTGCTAGGATTACAGGCGCACACCATGCCCAGTCTTAATCGCCATCTCATCGTGCCCCAGGGCAGGGCCAGCACAGCATGCTGGGGATCAAACCCCAGCCTCTGTGCTCTGCCTGAGCAAGCACTTTAGTTTGCTGAGCTATCTGGCTGGTCCTTTGGTGTGCTGGTTTTTGTTGTACCAGGAATCAAACTCAGGACCTTGTGCTTGCCAGGCAGGTGCTGCGCTACTGAGCTATATCCCCAGTCCCAGGGAGCTCCATTCTGAGTAGAAAGCAAGGGTCAGTACAGATGCCAGGAATGCATAGTACTAGGTTACAACATGAAAAAAAAGCTACAGCCCAACAAGCACCTGAACCTGAACTATAACCTCTGAAACATATTCCCAAGCAGCTAGCAACAACAAAGCTGTTAACAGGATTGGAGTTTGGCTTAGTCATAGAGTGTCTGCCTGGAACATGAGGCCCTAGGTTTAACCCCCATCAGTCCTCCCCCCAAAAAAGGCTACTACAAAGTGTGCTGTAGTCCCTGCTGGTGATTATACATCCTTTCCTTCTTTTCCTCCTACCCGTTATCTTTATTCATTTTCTTCACAGATGATGATTTTCCACAGATGATTCAATGAACTCTGCTGTCATCTAACCATAAATATCCATACTCTGTGAAAATAAAGGTGGCTTCATTTTTTTCTTACCTCCTCCACCAATCTTTCAGTATCTCCACATTGTGATCAAATGGGACTATCTACTATTTCCTAAACATGCTCTACATTTTCCTGCCCACTTCTGCTATTTTTTTACTCTAAAATGCCCTTCATATTTGATCCTAATCTCAGTCTAAAATATTCTTCCCAGGGCTGGAGAGATAGCTCAGCAATCTAAGTACATGCATGGCAAGTGCAAGGACCCGGGTTCAATCCCCAGTACCGTATGCCATGCAGGCCCTGGAACCACTGTCCCAGCGACCAAAACCAGGCATGATGGCACACTCCTGCAATCCCAGAGCTGGGGAGGCTTTGAGACAGGAGGATCACTACAAGTCCAAGCTGTGTGTACCAATAAAAAGATTTCTGGGGTCGGGGAAATGGCTCAGTAGAATAAGCACTTGCCTGGCAAGCACAAGGGCCTGAGTTCAAAACCCCAGTTCCACCAAAAATAAATAAATAAATAAATGATTTCTTAAACATAATAAAGTAACATAGTCTTCACATTCTTTAAGAACAGTAAACATGACATATCCAAAGAGATTGCCAGGAACAATTATCTCTTTTCTGTCCACAATTGCTTATTCATGCTTTTTACAAATACTACAGCACTTTTTTTTTTCTCCTGAGTCAGGGTTTCACTTTGTAGTATAGGCTGACCTTGAATGCACTATGGAGTTTAAGCTGGTCTCAAACTCACTACAGTCCTCCTGCCCGAGTCCTAGGGTGAAAGGCATGTGCTAACACACCTAGCTATAGCATCTTTACATCTTATTTATTTGTGCATCTTTCCTCTTATTGCAGATGGACATTCTAGCTCTGCTCAAAGATTTTTTGTTTAAAAATGTTTGTAAGCGCTGGCCAAATAGCTCAGCAGATTAAAGCGCTTGCAAGGGATTCAATCCCAAGGCCTCCATGCCGGCCTCACCCCTGCAGCATGCTGAGACAGCAATTGAGACTGGATGTGGTGGTGCATGCCTGTAATCCCAGCTCTTGGGAGGCTGTAAACAGGGGGATCACTACAAATTCGATCTAGTACTGAGAGCCTAAACATCCTGTAGACCATTCCCTAAAATACAAAAAATAAATAAATGAAAATAAAAATGTTTGCTACAGGAATAGTAGCATATATCTGTAGGACAAGCACTCTGGGGGCTGAGGTAGGAGGATTATGAATTAGAAGCCAGTCTAGGGTATGAGCAAGTTCAAGGCTAGCTTGGACTAAGTAGAACACTATGTATACAGACAGTATAAACAATATCTTCTTAAGATCTGTTCCTCAGGGGAAAAAAATCATGTTTGCTTCCCTAAAAACATTTCTTTCTTTTTCTTTTTTGTACCCTTATCTTTATTTGGGAAGAGGAGAAGGAAATCCCTGGGGTGCCGCCCCCACACTGCTGGTCCCAGCTAGACTGACTTCCCTCCTTTAGTGCTGGGAATTGAACCCGGGGCCTTGGCGCTGAGCCCCATCCCCAGCCCCTTTGTGTAGTTTCTACTTTGAGACAGGCTCTTTTAAGTCACTAGGTCACCCAGCTTGGGCTGGACCTTGAGACCCTCCTGCCTCAGCCTCCCAGGGGGCTGACAGGCATGAGCCACCATGCCTAGCTCTGACCCCTTCTTCCATGGGGCAGGGCAGAGGATGGGGTGGGCTGGGAGCGACTCCAGCTACTGGAGCAGTTGTAGGGAGCAGAGTGGTCCCAGGGCAGGGGCAGATTCGGGTAGCCCAGGTGGGGAAGGGGCTGGTAGCATCGAGTACATGCAGTGCCAGGGTGGGCGCTATAGCTTCATCTGAGGGCCTACATGAAGCCAGATTGTCTGGTGTGCGCCGTAGGGGCGTGTGGGGCACCAGGATGCTAGAGGCTTTGCTCTGCACCCTGCGGGACAGGGTCTGGTCCCCAACTCTGGCCAGCCCTCAGCTTGCCTCAAGGGAGTGGGGAGAAGAGTGGGAGAGCCGGGATGGCTGAAGAGGAGGAGATCTAAGGGTGGCTAGCAAGCAGCCGGCAGCGGCGGCGGTGACCGTAAATACTACCAGTGTCGCCCATCCCGAGCGGAGCTGTCTGGCTGGGGCTCTGCACGCCTGTCTCTCTGTGCCTCAGTCTCCCCTCCTGCCCTCCCGATCCCAGCCACCGCAGCCACCGCCTAGTCAGACTTCTTGCCATCATCCTCCTGGTGGGTGTCGCCGTCATGCCCGTTCTTGTCTTCCTTAGACAGGTGAGCCTGGGAGCCCAGCGCCGTCAGTGACAGCAACCCGGTGCCCGCGTTCACGGCTGGCAGCGACGGCGGCTGCAGCCCCACGGGCAGGGGCATCAGGGGCGTCAGGGGCAGCGCCAACGCCTGCAGCTGCGACAGCTGGTGAGCCTGGAGCTGCTGCCGGATGATGGAGTTCAGCTCCGGGACAGTGACCTGCTTGGCCCTCTCGATGGCGCCCAGGACCTGCTGTTGGTGCTACTGGGAGACGTAGGGCAGGACTTGGGCACAGATGCCGTTCAGCCTCTTGATGATCTCCGCCTGCTTGTGCATCTCGATGTTCAAGCCGTAGGACATCTCGTATGACGCAGTGACGCTGCATCTCCGACTTCTCACTGGCCAGCTTGTCACATTCCAGCTTCAGGCTGTGGTACTGAGCCTGTAGGAGCTGGAACTCGTCTTTGATGCAGTCGCAGGAGTCCAAGGCGGTGAATGTGAGCTGCTGGGGGAGGTGCGAGGAGCCCAGCACATGGGGAGGGGGCGGCCGGGGTCACGCACTGCCCTCCCTGCTAGTCCTGTCCTACGCAGCTGCGCCACCCACCTCAGCTGCGCCACCCACCCTCGCCGCCAGCACCCCACTTCCTGGGCCCTGTTTACATTTATTTCTTGATGTTACTTACAAGGTAAATAGAGATTAAAAACACATGTTATGGCTGGACAGGGTGGTGAGTGCCTGTAATCCCAGCACTCAAGAGACTAAGACAGGACAATAACTGTGAGTTTGATGCAAGCTAAGGCTATATAAGTGAGTTCAAGGCCAGTCTGCATTAGATGGTGAGACCCTGTCTCAAAAAAATAATAAATAAATAAATAAAAATAAAATAAAAATAGATGTCATCCTTAGCCTATGGTCTGATCCTGCAAATCAAATAGCTGTGCAAATCCTATGCCTCTCGGCAAAGGCAAGTGGTCTGAGGCCTACTGTCAATACCAAGAGCCAAGCCAGCTTTGCAACCCAGAACCACTCAAAAAGCTTAAGTATCCTGAATTTAACTCTGTAATGTACTTCAAGGGAAATGAAGAAAGTTTTCAAGGATTCTCTTCTGGGCATCTCACAATTTTTATCTCATAATAAGACAGAGCTCAGGGCTTGGGAGATGGCTCAGTGGAATAAGCACTTCCCTGGCAAGCACAAGGGCCTAAGTTCAATCCCTGGTTCCTCAAAAAAAAAAAAAAAAGCTCAAAATATGTTCTACCTAGAGAAGAGTATGAGTTCCTAATCTCTGGAGATCCTAAGACATTGTCTACACATATGCTGTTCTTGGACTGTCATTCTTCACCTTTATCCCCATGAGCCTAGAAAATACCTCAAAAAACTGTACTTTTTTTTTTTTTTCAGAACCGGGGATTGAACTCAGGCCCTTGCACCTGCCAGGGAAGTGCTTATTCCACTAAGCCATCTCCCTGGCCCTCCTATACAATTTTCTAAACATCCTCTGATTACTTAAGAATAAGATTTGAAAGAAAGAGGAGGTATTCAATAGTGATTTATGGGGCCAGCCAAATAGCTCAGTGGATTAAAGTGACTGTTTAGGCAGACACAGGAGCCAGGGGTTCAATCCCTGGGCCTGCTGTGCCAGCCCCACCCCCGGGGTACATTGAGATGGTGACTAAGACTGAGAATGGTGGCAAGCGCCTGAAATCCCAGCACTTCAGAGGCTGTAAACAGGACCACTACGAGTCCGGTCTATGTACAGTAGTGAGACCCTGTAGACCCTGTACTAAATACAAAAAAAGTGATTTATGATATCAACTAATATTATTTAGAATGTGTACAATCATACCTATCACTACTTACATTTCCAGGAAACAATGGTTTCTGTGAAGTAGCTGCTCTGTTGTTTTTGTTTCCTGCATTCAAATCCTTTATACAAAAGCAGTTAAAAAAATAATTTTTTAAAGTAAGGGTTGAGGATGTAGCTCATTGGTATAGCATATGCATGTGCAAGACCATGGGTTCAAATTCAAAACATCAAAAACAATATTACAGAACTGCCTTTTAAAAAAAATATAAACAGTATGGTGGGCACACACTTGTGATCCCAGCACTTGGGAGGCTGGAGGTAGGAGGGTTACCATGAGTCCAAGGCCACAGTGAGTTCAAGGCCACTCTGAACTACATAGTCAGACCCTGTCTCAAAAAAACAAAACAAACAACAAAGGCAACTTTAGCTAGGTATAGTGGTCCACACCTGTAATCTCAGAACTCAGAAGGTGGAGTCAGAAGGATGCCTTCAAAATTCAAGGGCTACATAGTGAGTTCAAAACCAGCCTACATAGTCAGCCTACTGACTATGTAGTCAGCCTACTGTGTCCAAAAAAAAAAAAAAACAAAAAAAAACAAAAAATAAAAACGTAAGTAATTTTGAAACAAGTAGCAAATGTAGATGAAATTCCAACACTGACTTTAAGCTAAATGTGATTTGTGGCTGTTTATAGACTCACAGAAACTTTTTCCTAATCTTCAAAGGACAAATAAAATGGTAATTTCCAAACAGACCAGAAAATAACAAAAATCACTATTTTTACAGTACATCTTTACAGTACAGTTTGGCACTACTGTATTACAATGACTAATTCTCCCTTTGAATCTGAGTGCTCCAATGCTATGGGCATTATCTAAATGTGCCTATGGAATACTTGAAATGTGGGTAATTCTAAATAATGTGTAATTGAAGTGAAAATTACACACCCTACTCCAAAAATTTAGTAAAGCAAATAACAAAAGCTCAATACTTTGTATACTTAAATACGAAGTGACAACACTTGGAATACACTGAGTTAAGTAAACATTAAAATTCATCTTACCTACTGTCTGTCTTGAATCCTTTCACTGACTGGTCTTACCTGATATATACTTTGACTTCCAACCGTTAAATATAGTCTCTTAAACCTACAGCACACTGCTTTAACAGGTGTTTGCTCTAATACTAATACAGCACTTATCCTAGCAAATACTAGCTCACTTTACTTCCACCACCCAGGAAAACTGGTGGACGACCTATTGCTCTGTTCACAGCGCTCGCGCGCGCACACACACACACACACACACACACAGTAAAGGAAACTGGAAATTGTTACCCGCACAACAGATAGGAAAGATGTGCTGTTGGGGGGTAAAAGGTGTTGGACAACACTGGAGATGGTGGATCTTCAGCAGAAGCATCACCCTTAGGAAAGTGGAGACAACGCCGCGAGTTCCTCAGATCTGAAGGGGGGCAGCGTGGAGGCCTCGGAAACAGCAGTGAGAAGTGAACCCTCTTAGAGGGGTAAGAGAGGGGAAGGGGAAGAGTCTGAAAGCTGGGGCGAAGGGGCTGGTTCAGCGGCTTCAGGCCAGTACCTTAAGAATCCCCCTCATTTTCGCCAGAAACGGACGGAACTCCTCGGGCGACACCTCTGGATAAAGTTGGCTCCGCAGCAGCTCCTCTGTGATGCCTGGGTGTCCATGGAAAGCGTCCTGGGCCAGGCCGCTCAGCAGCCCACTCAGGGACTTGCCTCCCTCAAGCTCCCCCGCCATGGTTTGCGAAGGCCCCGCCCCCAACAGCTGAGCGCGGCGGCGCCACGGCGGCCGAGAGGAGCCTAAATAGGCTGGGCAGACACGCGAGCACTAAGGAAGTGGAATCTTCCAGGGAGGGTGTCGCCCTTGCGCTTCTAAGATTTCAATTAGAATAATCTTGCTTCCGCTGATTTCCTTCATCACTCCAAAACTTACTCAAAGGAAATGTTGTTTGATGGCAATCACTTGAAATGGGGTAGCATCCTGTAAGTGTGAGTCTAACTTTTGGACGGTTGTCTCTGGAGCCAGGATTTGCCAAAACATTAAGTGAATAGGATCCACCACTCAGATCTAATCACTGCCTACTCCTTATCTATTGACCGTTTGTTTAAGAATACTTAAGTAACTCCTGATACTGTAACTCACTTGCTTACTTCCTCCCTCTTGCCCCCTACGCATACTTCACCTCCATACCACGGATTGAACTCAGGAGAGTTCTACCACTGAACTATATCTCCAACCTTTTGTTTTTGTGTGTCGGTACTACTGGATGTTATGGTTTATGTCTAGATGTCCCCCCAAAGTCCCGTGCAGCCATGGGGGAGGCAGGTTTTTCAGAGGTGCCTGAATCTAGTTTGTGGTCGATTCATGGGCCAATTCTGGAAGTAAGATTGTGTTACACCACCCCTAAGGTATAGCCCTAGGGCAAGTAAACTATACACACTATAAGGGACAGAAAGTGTCTTATCTTTTCACCTGTTGCTTTGTCCGTCTTCCACTGCCATGAAGAGTTGCCCCTCTGCCATGTGCCACCCTGTTTTGGAACCAGCAGATTATGAACAGAAACCTCTACAAACTGTGAACTAAATAAACCTTTTCTCCCTTAACTTTAGGGTGGCAGGTATTTTGTCTCAGTAAGGAGAAAATTAACTAAGACATTGACCATTGAAATCAGGACCTCCTGCAAGCAAGGCACGTATTCTTCCACCAAACTTATGGAGCTACACTCCCAATTCTTTCATATTTAGAGACAAGGTCCCCCTAAGTGGCCCAAACTGAACTGGAATTTGCAATCTTCCTGCCTCCATATCCAGAACAGCTACAATTGCAGGTGTGTGCCACTACATCTGGCTTAGTTTTTGTTGTCTTGTTTTGTTTCCTTTTCCTAGTATTTTGACATAGGCTGTATGTAGTTCAGACCCAAACTCACTGTGTAGTTCAAGACTTAACTCAGTGCTCACTTCGGCAGCACATACACTAAAATTGGAACGATACAGAGAAGATTAGCATGGCCCTTGTGCAAGGATGACACGCAAATTCGTGAAACGTTCCATATTTTTTCAGCTATAAAGAATGATAAACTCGAAGCCTTCATATTGAAGTGGATGCCACTTGAACATATACTCATAAGTGAAATAAACCAGACACACATGTGTAAATATCGTATAGTTTCCCTAGTATAAGAACTCAAAAGAAGAAATACAAATAGAAAGGTATAATACAAGTAAAAAGAAAGCAGGAACTCGAGGACTAATTAAGAGAGGGAAAGGAGAAGAGCTAGGAAACATGACAGTGACAAGTCATACAGTTATATGTACAAGATGGGCAAGACAATGATCCTGAGAATCTCCAGAAGATTTTTGTTTTATTTTGTTTTGTTTTGTGGAACCGAGGATTGAACTCAGGTCCTTGTGCTTTCCAGGCAAGCACTTATTCCACTGAACCATCTCCCTGGCCCCTCCAGAAGATTTTTGAATCTAGCAGTTAA
>NW_004524654.1:7472208-7500833 GCF_000260255.1 Octodon degus
CTTTACCTTGGTCTTAACCATCCAGCAGAAAAGTATAAAAACGAAGTATAAGAAGTAAAGCCATGCTGTTATGTTGAGCTGTAGGGGACTCAGATCAACAATTTCTGACATTGCCAGTAAAGTGGAAGACCCAATACTGTTATGGACTACTGGACTCTTTTAGAATATTTTGCTGAGATTACACAACTATAATATTCAAATAACGGAACAAAAAAAGGGGATACAAATGAATGTCCATTTTGTATGTGTATTCAAAATGGCTGGGATAGATATATATATTTGCATTCTCTTAATGAATAAAGTGATTTGTTCTAATAGTGTTTGTAAATAGGATACCATGTCCACATCTTGTACAGCAATTAACCACTAAGAAGAATGTATGCAATGTGTTAATTATTGAAACTGTCCTACCAATTTGGTTTGAAAATAAATAAATATTTTTTTTTAAAAAAAGAACTCAAAAGAAAAAATACAAATAGAAAGGTATAATACAACTAAAAGGAAAGCAAGAACTTGAGGATAATTAAGAGAGGGAAAGGAGAAGAGCTAGGAAACATGACAGGGGCAAGCCATACAGTTATATGTAGAAGATGGGTAAGGCAATGATCCTGAGAATCTGCAGAAGATTTTTGAATCTAGCAGTTAATGGGAATGATTCTTACCCTGACTAACTATATATACTCACACCTGTGAACTAAGCAAGTGCACTGAAGATGGCAATTTGTAATAGTAGGTTCATGCTTGGAGTGCCTGTCATTCTGGTCTTCTGAATACGGGCTGCTTGTCATGACATGCCAGTTGCTGCCATGCTTCCTCTCAGGTAGATGACTGTTCAAAAAGAAGAGGGTGGTGAATGAAGGCAGGAGACAGGAAAAGGAATGTTGCAGGACTGTTGTGCTACAAGGTTGTATATGATTAGATATCTGGACTTATGTGTAAACATAAATATATAATTCTTTATGCCTATTTTCAAAATATATTTTAATTTAAAGAAAAAAAGACTTAACTCATAGCAATCCTGCTGCCCTGGCCTCCCCCAACTGCTGGAATTACAGGCATGCACTACCACACCTGAATTGATTACCTTTTTAAATATATGTGCCTTGTCTTCACAGTTCGATCAGTGGCTTTGATCTAAGCTTCCTTTTTAAAAAAAAAATTTTTACAGTTCTCCTCCCTCAGCATCCCAAAGTACAGTATCTCTTTCTATAACAAATATTTTGTTAATATCTTTTGAAATGTATGACTGATACAACTCTTGACTTGTATCTACATGTCCCTCTCAAAGTCTCATATGGCCAGTTATAGACTGGGCTTTTCAGAGGTGGTTGGATCCAGGGTGTGGATGCTGGGATTAAAGATGTGATGCTGGATGGTACTGGCAAAGAACAGACCTCAGGCTCAGTGGAACAGATTGAAAGATGCAGACACAATTACAAATACATTCAGCTACCTTATCCTTGACAAAGGGGCAAATATGTTCACTGGAAGAAAGAGCCCCTTTAATAAATAGTGCTGGAGAAACTGGCTTTCCTCCTGCCAAAGACTAAAACTAGACCCATGTCTATCACTGTGCACTAAAATTAAAGTAAAAAGATTAAAGACCTAAATATTAAAACAGAATCAATCTACTGGAAGAAAAAGTAGGTAGAAATCTTGGAAGACATAGGTGTAGGCAGAGAGTTTATGAACAAAATCCAAACCACACAGGAAATACTGCAGAGTCAACAACAGGTATTTCATCTATTAAAAAGCTTTTTCATGCCAAAAGAATCAGCAAGAGTGAAAAGACAGCCCACAGAATGAGTAGTCCCTCAGAAAAAGAACTTCTATCTAGAACCTATAAAGAACTGAAAATCAGGCCCCCAAATTCAAAGATCCAGTTCAAAAATGGGCATCTGAGATGAATATACACTTCTCAGATGAAGAAATGCAAATAGTAAATAAATATATGAAAAAAAAAGTTCAACATCATTAGTCATTCAAGAAATGCAAATTATGGCACTGGGGAGATGGCTCAGTGGAATAAGCACTTTCCTGGCAAGCACAAGGGCCTGAATTCAATCCCTGGTTCTGCAAAAAAAAAAAAAGAAATGCAAATTAAAACAACACTGAGATTCCATTTCACCCCAGAGAGAATGACTATCATCAAGAAATTGATAACAAATGCTGGAGGAGCTGTGGGGGAATAAGGAACACTTTTCCACTATTGGTGGGAGTGCAGACTGGTGAAATCAATGTGGAGATTCCTCAAAAAACTAGGATTAGAGTTCCCATTTAACCCAACCATTCTCCTGGGTATTTTACTGGAATAATTAAAAACATCATAGGGGCCGGGGAGATGGCTCAGTAGAATAAGCACTTGCCTGGCAAGCACAAGTGTCTGAGTTCAATCCCCAGTTCCACCAAAAAAATAAATAAAAAATAAAAAAAATCATACCACAGTGATATATGTGCATCCACATTTATTGCAGCACAATTTGTAACAGATCTTGAAAACAACCCAAATGCCCATCAATTAAGGAATGGATTTAAAAGATGTGGCATTTGTATGCAACAGAGTACTACTCAACTATAAAGAAGGGCATGGGACCAGTGAGATAGCTCAGTGGAATAAGCGCTTCCCTGGCAAGCACAAGGGCCTGAGTTCAATCCCTGGTCCCGCCAAAAAATAAAAAAATAAAGAAGGGCAAACTCAAGGTTTTTCTAGGTAAATGGATGCAAGTTGAAACCATATTCATAAGTGAGATAAATCAAGCTCACGGGGCTGGAGAGATGGCTCAGTGGTCTAAAGCACCAACTTGGAACAAGCTTGGCAAAGCACAGGGACCGTGGTTCGATCCCCCAGCACCACATGCCAGCCAGCCCCGCCCCCTGGTGGGCTGAGCTAGCCACACACACACAACACACTCTCTCTCTCTCTCTCTCTCTCTCTCTCTCTCTCTCTCAAATAAATAAAACAATTAAAAAAAATTTAAAAAAAAATCAAGCTCACATGTGTAAACATATCATCTCCCTAGTGTAAGAAGCTAAAAGAGTAAGATCCAAAATGTACAATAGATATTCTGAAACGCTTATATTGTTTTGCTGAGGACCAGCTTGACATGGTACAAGAAGGCAATAATTAATATAAATTGGCATAAAAATAAATTGAGAGTCTGTCCTAGCCCTACATGGCTTGTGTCAAGGCCTGTAGCTGGCTTAAGGATACATTAATCTTTAAGCCAATAGCCAGAGCCAAGGCCAGCTAACAGTCTATGAAGTTCTGGTACCTCAAAGCAAGATACTACAGCAGCCGAGGACTTTGACTCACACAATTCTGTCTAGCTCAGTAATCCGGTTAGCAGACAAGCAGGTTACCAGTTAATCATGATTTGTTATTGTGTGATTGCCAAAAAATGCATCATTCCTCAATTCTTTTTTTTTTTTTTTTCTTCTTCTTTCTGGTACTAGGGATCAAACAAAAGACCTGGTACTTGCCAGGCAGATGCATAGGCCACTGAGCTATATCCCTGGCCCCATAATTCCTCAATTCCTGAACCTTGACCATGTCAGCAGTTCACCCCCACCACTTTCTACAGCCTGCCAGCACACCCCCAGTCATACTGTGTACCTAATAAAAGTGAAAGACAGTGTGCCCCATGGTTTTAGCCTATTGCTGGACTTTGACCATCCTGGTATTCCTTGTAACTAAAATATATGTTTTGTCTGTGTTTTATTCTGTCATTGTACCTGGTTGCACCTCTGAGCAGACTGGTGGTCCTAGGCTGGGACCCCATATCGTTTGATCAATTTTTCATGCTTTTATCTTTTTCTTTTTTGATGCTTTTTTTAATCTGAGCACCAAGACGATACAATTCACAATACATGAACCATTATCACTCTCCTACTGTCTTGTTTTGAAATTCTGTATCATGTTTATTGGTTTTTTTCTCTTTAAAATAAAAAAAGATGTGATGCTAAGATTCATGGTGGGATACTATTAGTAAGGTTGCCCTACCCTGTAGCTTGGTCAAAATATAAGTGAGAGAAACATATCTACAGCTATCACTCATTGAGGCTGCTGCTTCTGTTGCTGCTCTTCGTCTTCTGCTCATGCTGCCTGTCCTGCAATGCCCCTCAAATACTTTCTCTCCAAAATGCAAGTACAGATTCAATACAGCCTACAATTTCTGTGGTTTAATTTACTTCTCTAAAGCCTTTTGGTAAACTCTGGTTTTCCATGGGTCCTAAGAACCCCTTCTGAGTACTCCCAGTTTTTATTAAACTTCACAAAAAATACTTTTTTTTTTCTTTTTGGTGCTGGAGATTGAGCCCAAGGGCTTTGCCGTGCTGTCCATGTGCTTTACCACTGAGCTGCACCCTCAGCCTCAGAATACTTTTTTAGAAGTAGGGTGACATACTACACACCACTATTATTTAACTCTTATTTAAATATACATGTAGGAAATGCAAAGTTTACTTCTACCCTTCTAAGTATTTTCTTTCTTTTTTTTTTTTTTTTTCTTTTTTTTTTATTTTAGGGAAGGGTCTACAGGGTATTCAGGGTCTCACTACTACATCGGACTCGTAGTGATCCACCTGTTTACAGCCTCACAAGAGCTGGGATTACAGGTATGCGCCACCACAGCCAGTCTCAATTGTACCCCGGGGGTGGGGCCGGCACAGCAGGCCCAGGGATTGAACCCCTGGCCCCTGTGCCTGCTTGCAGGCGCTTTAATCCGCTGAGCTATTTAGCCAGTCCTCCTTCTAAGTATTTTCAATGGGGCCTGAAAATAAAAGTGATGTAAAACAGATTAACAGAAAAAGTATACACTCTTAATGTCAATTTTATATAGTATGGGAGCCCTCATAAAGAAATATAAACCCAGAAGAGTAGCAAAACCTAAATGATTTTTAAATTAAAAAGTAGTTGTGGAAAAGTAAACTATCTGGAAAAAATTGAGGAAATATTTTAACAAGTCCTGTTTATATAAAATTTCTGTGTCTCACTCTCCCATCCTTAAGAATCTTTACTTCTGGTATAAGGAGGATATCTTTCAGTTGTCCTGTTTTGTTTTGTTTTGTTCTGAGACAGGTCTTGCCATGTAGTGCATGCTGGCTTGGAACTCACGAGGTACCCTAGAAATTCTCTGGGATCCTCCCACCTCAGTTCCGAGTGCTGGGACTACAGATGTACTCTAGCATAAAAAGTACATCTTTACATCAGGGTTTCTGCTTTAAGGGAAAAAAGGAGAGGCCTCTCAGCACACTTCTAGCACCTTCTTTTGGCTCAAAATAACCTTTATGCCAAAGTGACATGTTTGGGGATGACATTCTGTCACATCTCTGGACATATTACCACCTGACTGGTTTATAGCAAGTTCCAACACACCAAGTTGGCCATAAAAGCAATTCATTTCTGTGCCACCAGAGGCTGCTATCGCCACTACTTATGTTAAAGGTTGGTCCACTACTAGCTGCACTTTTAAAATAGTTTTCAAACAAAAGGCCCATATTACAAACTTATTTTTATAAATTTCAGAACACATCTTGTAGATAATAAACTTGGACATGGAGCTATTAATAAAGCTGCCAAAGACGATGCTTAAACAAGATAAAAGAACCTGAAGCATATCAAATGTGAACTTAAATAGTGTATAAGTACAAAGGCCCCAGTTTTCCAATACACACTCCCTGACCTGTCTTGTCTGTACCTTTTTCAATTGTATAGATATGGGCCAGCGAGATAGCTCAGCAGTCTAAAGCACTTGCCTAGGCAAGTTTAGGCAAGCACCCAGGGACTGACTGCGGTTTGATCCCTGGAACCACATGCCTGCCACACCAGCCCCGTTCCCAGGGTGGGCTGGGCTGGTCAAAAAATATATACATATATTTTTTTTTCATTCAATTGTACACATAGAACTTTGAGCCAGCCTTTCTGCTATGCTCTAGGAAGTACAGAGATTAATGAATTCCATAAAATCTTGTGCTACATTACAATGAACCCAGAATTACTACTTCATACACAGAAGTACCTACTTGGTGAGAGCAAAAGAAATTATCTCAGTTTGAAGAGATGCAGAAGCTTCATAGTGAACAGCTGAATATGCTTTAAATGAAATAGCAAGTTCCTATAGAAGGGAGAATGAAACAGAATGGTGTGTTGAAGCATCCGTAAGTAGTGAAGCAGGAAGGAAATCAATACCTTACGATATTAAGTCTGAAAAGAAACCCAGGGCCTAGACCATATAGATGGAATTCTACTTATAATGCTAATTTTTACACTTGGCCATCCATGGAGGATTGCAGAGAAGGGAGAGTCTTTCCTTCATTTATTGGCTGGAGCTCTGTATTAAAGATCAATTGACAAGAGAAAAGCACATACAACACAGAAGCCTGCCTGAAGAAGCCTACACAAACACCCAAGAAACAGTTCCAACCAGGCAATTACATGCTAAATTGCACAGAAGAATAACAAGACAAGGAACCTGGAAGACGGCAGTTCACCAGAGTAGACTCACAGCTTTCTTTCACCCACTCCACTTCGTCTCTGATGGTAAGGTATTCAGATACAGAGAAGTCACCTTTCACACATTTTTAAATATATTTAGTACAGTGTCTACAGAGTCTCACTACACAGATCAGACTCGTAGTGATCCTCCTATTTTCAGACTCCCAAGCACTGGGATTAAAGGTGTGTGCCACCACACCCAGTCTCATCATGCCTGGGGCCTGGGCCAGCACAGCACGCCAACGGGGGTCCCTGAATCTGTCTAAGCAGGCATTGTTTGCATTTTAATCCACTGAGCTGTCTGGCCGACCCTCACAGGTAAACTTTACCTCCTGCTTTCAGGGTTTTTTTTCCCTGTACTAGGTAGGGATCCAACTTGGAACCTGTCACATGCCAGGCAGCCATTTGCACAGCTGAGCTGTCTCCCCAGCAATCTCCTGCTTTCAGGAAGAAAAAGTCAAAGTGCACTTTCAAAAAAAGAATAAAGATTTAGCACTTTGTGATAGGTTGTACTGCTAAATTATGGTTGTCATCTAATATGGCTGAAGCCCTTAAATCAACTTATCTTCCAATGACCTCCCCTGCACATACACACAGGAGAGACCCCAATCAACTCCCCACATGTAATTGAAACTGATCCTCTAACTCCACCCCTAAGAAAAGTCCATAACAGTCTCAGCTTTCTTGGTCTCAGGTCAGAGGACTTTCCCATCTGCCTTTGATCCTCTCCGCATCTTCAGAGTTAATAAAGGCTTCTTGTATTTTTCCTATCTCTTTACTGCACTGCTGAAAAAGCTCTCACTTTGCTTAGCAGATAACTAAATTATTATTAATGATATTTAGTCCCTTAAGAGTCACTGGCGAGGTTATACAGGAGACGAATGGGCTGTAATAACGACAAGCAGTCCTAATTTGGTAGGTAGTCACAATTACAAAACTTTCTAATTCTCGGCATTTAACACGGGTCTATTTAAACCACTTCCTAACACCCAGCTTTCAATACAAAATTTGGTGGTGATACTAGGTATTGAATTCGGTGCCCAAATCTTCGGGCACTGAGCTAGGTCACTGGCCCTTTTTACTTGGGCCACAACACCCAACTGAAACAATCAACGTTAACACTTAAAAGAAAGCACCTCCACCTTCTTTCAAAAAACCAAAACTAGGGCCGGCGGTATAGCTCAGCGGATTAAACGCTTGCTTCGCAGGGGTCAGGGTTCGAGCCCTGGAACCGCGTGCCGCGCCAGCCCCGCCCCCGGGCGCCCTGAGCCGAAGATGGAGTCCGGGCGTGGTGGCGCACGCAAGTAACCCCAGCACTAGGGAGGCAGAAATCAGGAAGATCACTACGAATCCGAACTGCGTACTGAGACCCCTGCACAAAAATTAAAAACAGAAAAAAACCCTGACAATCCAGTCCCCAGTTCAGCGCGAAAGCCAGACGAGCAACGCCCGCCCGAACGCTCTACCACAAGTTCTGCCTGGATAATTAGGGGTCCTCACAGCCGTGGAGCGGCGGGGATATAGGTGTCTCCCAAATCCGCCTATAGAGATATGTTTATGTACCAATTCCATGAGATGAATGTAATTGTTGTATATCACAAATATATACAATAAAAATCTTTTAAGACCCGCATTGCCATAGCACAGTTTTCCACTGCCCCAGGCTACAGCTCTACGGGCTAGGCCTTTCCGCGCAGCCACCTCATCCGGCACGCAGTGGGCAGCGTCCTACGTCACGCCAGCGCCGTGCCTCAAAATAGGACCTTTTCTCCGCCTCTGCCTCCTCCCGACGCCGGCGCCGCTTTCTGGAAGGTTCCTGAGGGCGGTGTTTGCCTGCCGTTATCCCAAAGCGGACCATAATCCGTGTCCATCCGTTCCTGCTGAGCCCACTCCTACTTAATTAAATTTGCCATGCCAGAGAATGTGGCACCCCGGAGCGGGGCCCCCGCTGGGACTGCTGGCGGCCGCGGGAAAAGCGCCTACCAGGACCGCGACAAACCGGCCCAGATCCGCTTCAGCAACATTTCGGCAGCCAAAGGTATACCCCTCCTCCATCCGCACCCCGGCTTTGTGGGGTGGGCCTCTGCACTCACTTTGTTTTCTAGATGGGTATGGCCCAGTCCCTATTCGTTCAAGGTGGTTTTCTCCCAGTAGAAGCTTTGTAAAGGGTTTCTTTGTGAAGAGTTTCTGTTGCCAGCGATTCAAGACCTCGATATGGAGGCTAATATCTATACCATTTGGGATGTTAGACGCTTGTAGTTCTCGGCTGTGCAGTCATCACGTGGGAGCCCGATAGCGTTCTGACATACCAAGGGCTGCCTTGAGCTGTTCCCTGGGATTAGATACAAACTGTCGTTTATGTGCTTATTGGACCCAGTGGTACACTGTTGCACATTACTTTTCAGCATTTACAGTCTCCTAAAAGGCGATTTTAAATAAGCTTCTCTTGGTACAATTACTGGGACTAATTGGGTGATCTGTGCGTCTAAATTGGAGCAGGATTTATCCTTCTTGTTTGGGAATAATTAGGGACATTTGACGTACTCTTTATGTCGATTCTTGCAGCCAAGAAAGAGTATGGGTTTATTTTTGTGGAACATTGGCATGTGGTGGAAATAAAAGATTTGTGTCCGATTTTGTTAGCTTTGTGATCTTTTACCTCTGAGCCAGGATTTCCTTATCCTTATAGTTGAGAAAAATACCATTAGAACTGTGGGGATTCTCTGAGCCAGGGTTTCCTTATCCTTATAGTTGAGAAAAATACTATTAGAACTGTGGGGATTAAGAGAATTTGAGTTAAAATAGAAAAACATAGACGAGAACAAAGGTTTAAAGAGCTTGCTTGGGTGTGTATTGAGTACTGTATTTCTCTTGGGTTGGAGAATAAAGTGCGTGAAGAAGTGAGATTGTAAAGGTAGGATGGGGCTGGATAGATACAGAAGGGAGTGGTGACTTTAAAAACAAAAAAAAAGTGCCTGGCTTCATATCTGGTAGCTATAGATTATCCTAAAGAGAAATGAGGTAGCAGCTACTTTGTAGAAACGTTGTCAGAATTAAAGGAGAATGTTATGTAAAGATTCTTGTGTATCTTTATAAACCTTGCAGATATTTGCAGTCATCAGCCCAAGAGACTGGGAAGGTGGACCAAAAGATAGGCTCCTGGTAGTTAAATACAGTAGTGTCCATCCATCCGTCTGTCCTACTTTTCTGTCTTCCTTTCTTTTTTCCTTCCTAAGGCAGGATCTTGCTCTGTAGCCCTGGCTGACCTCAAAATCATGGTAATCCTCCAGCCTCAGTCTCCTAAGTGCTACTATACCCAGAGGGATTGTTACGTAGGGAATAATTGCTGTTGGTTACATTTATTAGATTGGAATGAAGATGTTGAAAGAAATTCTGGGCCTTCAAGATGGTCAAGAGAATGTATGCTGTGATTAATTTTCAACAAACAAAACAATTTAGGGCCTGCCAGATAGCTCAGCTAATTAAAGCACCTGCTTAGGCAGACGCAGGAAACTGCAGGGTCTGGGGTTTGATTCCTGGTGCCATGGTGGTGCATACCTGTAATCCCAGCACTTGGGAGACTGAAAAGCTGGAAGGATCACTACGAGTCTGATCTGTGTATTGAGACCTTGTGTAGACTCTACTAAATACATTAAAAATTTTTTTTTTAGAAAATTGAAGCAACGTAAGAGACAGGCATCTTTAGATCTTCTTAAATCTCTGAACCTACCCACGTGGAGCATTGAGGTGCACTCATAGAGCAAAAAGGCCCTGAAGCAGTTTTCCTTAGTCAGACAAAACCATACCAAGTAACTGAAAAAAGCTTCTGCCAGGTGCAATTTTCATTTAATACTGGAAATCAGCTTATAGTATTTTTTTTTTTTTTTAAATGTTGTTGATGAGGAAAACCACATTCGAGTACTTTGGAGCATGAACAATTTATTATTATTTTTTTATTTATTTTTTTGGCGGAACCAGGGATTGAACTCAGGCCCTTGTGCTTGCCAGGCAAGCGCTTATTCTACTGAGCCATCTCCCCGGCCCCTGAGCATGAACAGTTTAATCAAGATTATTATCATGCCTACTATTTGCCACACTGAATGTTAAAGGCATTTGCATAGATATAAGAATCTTAAAGTGCTGTATTTATTTAAATAGTTATCTTTTTAGTCTTGACATTTGTAAAGAGCATTCTTGAAATGCAATGCTTGGAGAATCATCACTGTTTAGAACAATTAAAATTTTTGAAAGTGGTAATATTGATAAGATAATTAGAAACAATAGACCAGAGTTAAGAGATTCAGGTAATGTAATTTTTAAATTCCACACAATATTTTTTGTTAAATTCTTTAACAAAATGTTATTTTTCCCAATATGGGCAAAATCATTGTTGGTTTTGGTTTTGTTTTTGTTTCGGGATCCAGTGGAAAGGCAGACCCTTATGCCCCTGAGCTATATCCTAGGCCCCTGGGCAAAAACATTGTGCTAGTGACAAAATATGCAAAAATGATTGGGGCACAGTTTATCCTACATATGTAGTATGGTGGTAATGGTTTATCAGGAAGAAGATAATGTTTTTTGCATTTATTGATACATTTTAGATATACATAGTAACACTTAGCTAGAGAATTTGTACTTGTACATGATACATCTTTTCCCATTCCACTCCCTCCCTTCCACCTCTCATTTACAAAAGCTTTTGTTTCTATTTTGTCCTTCTTTCAGCCCCCCCTTTTTCCTGCTCATTTGAACATTGTCTTCCTATTTCCCAATATATATTACATGTTTTGGTTTTTATTTATACTTTCCATGTCTCACACTAGAGAAATAATGATTTTTGTTTGTTTGGTTCTTCAAGCTTTGCTTTTTTTTTTTTTTTTTTTTTTTTTTTTTTTTTTTTGCAGAACTGGGGATTGAACTCACACTCTTGTGCTTACAGGGAAGTGATTATTCCACTGAGCCATCTCCCTGGCCCCCATTCAAGCTTTTATTGAAGTGCAGTGATCTGGGTTGAATTTTATTTATTTATTTATTTTGGTGGTACCAGGGATTGAACTCAGGACCTTCCACTTGCCAAGCAAGCACTTTCTCCACTGAGCTATCTACCCCGCCCCTGGGTTGAATTTTAGATCTTGTTAAACACAGCAACATCCATGGACTGCACATAGTCCTCAAAGGTAGTGATCTCCTTCTCTAGTATATCTGTTCCAACTTTATCATCTTCAAATATAACTACTGTATTTACAGTTTAATTCCATATTCCCCTGGAAGTAGTTTAGAGGAGCCCCAGACCAAGCTATCTGCTTGAAAGCTTCAGATGCGCTCCTCTAATTTTACTCTGCCTCATCATTTCAAGGTTTCATATCTAGCAAGGTGGAAAACTTGGCAACAAGTGTATGTCTTTGACTTTCTTGAACTCATACTGTGCAAGTTCTTCTCTTATCCTCTTTGCTTCATTTTCCTCTTCATCGTTAGCTCCAAAGAGATCAATATCATCATCTTTCTCTGCAGTTCTATTTCTGGTAGTTATTGCACATAGGCAGGGCCATACTTGCCTAAAACTTTCTTCACTCCTGGCAGGCTGACATTTTCCTTTTCATAAGACTTGAATGTGATTGTGCCAGTAAGGACTGTGGCTGGTTCAAATACTGTAACATCTGACTGGGAGAACACAAAGCCCTCAGTGTAGCTTTTGTCCACCAGGTACTTTTGGTCCAGGCCCATGCTGGCCTCAGTTCTCTGTGGGAGTTGGGCACTGGTGGAATGAAAAGCACCAAAGACCCACCCCAGTGCACAACATGGTGTTTTTGTTTTATCCTGGTTTGGGGGATTGAACTCAGGACCTTGTGCTTGCTAGACAGGCACTGTGTCACTGAGCTGTATCACTGGTCTACACAATGTGATATTTAAAAGTGTGTCTGTGTAGGGTAAGCGGCTGAAGCAAGAGGATCCTTGTAAGTTCAAGACCAGCCTGGGCTACAAAGTGAGCTTAAGACCAGACTAAACTGCATAGAAACTGAGTCTCAAAAGACAAAAAAAAAAAAAGTGTGTCTGACTTAATTCACCTAAGAGTATAGTCTTTTTTTTTTTTTTTTTTTTTTTTTATTTATTTGTGTGTGTGTGTGTGTGTGGCCAGCTCAGCCCACTAGGGGGCGGGCTGGCTGGCATGTGGTGCTGAGGGATTGAACCGTGGTCCCTGTGCTTTGCTAAGCTTGTTCTAAGTAGGTGCTTTAGACCACTGAGCCATCTCACCAGCCCTAAGAGTATAGTCTTAAGATACATCCATTTAAAGAGCCAGCCATATAGCTCAGTGGATTAAAGCTCCTGCTGAGGCAGATGCAGGGACCGGGGTTCAATCCCCGGTGTGCTGGCCCCAACCCCGAGGCTGGGCATGGTGCACGCCAGTAATGCCAGCGCTTGGGAGGCTGAAAACAGGATGATCGCTGAGTCCAATCTGTGTAGTGTGACCCTGTAGATCCTTTACTAAATACATAAAAAAAGAAAAAGGATGCATCTGTTTAGGGGCTGGTGAGATGGCTCAGTGGTCTGCAAGGCCTGCTTAGGCAAAGTTCAGGGACCCCAGTTTGATCCCTGGCACCACATGCCGTGCCAGCCTCACCCCTAGGGCTGAGATGGCTGCCAAAAAAAAAAAAAAAAAAATCCATTTAGCTATAAATAAAGGGAAAAAATGAATAAATTTTTCTGGACTTCACAAAGAAAAGGGGTTGAGTACCGTTCATCAGTTCCAACTTTTGATAGAAAATAGGAAAAAATTGTTAGTGAATTAACAAAGCCAGGTGTAGGGGTTCACATTTGTAATTGTAGCCCTCAGGAGACTGAGGCGGAAAGAATGCGACAATTCCAAGCCAACTAGGACTACATAATCAAAAATAAAAACAAAAAAACCCAACAAAAAGTAAATTAACAGAACATTCTAAAACATTCTCGTGGATAATTAAGAACATAGCTAGTTGTGTTTGGCACATGCCTGTAATCCCAACACTGAGGAAGCTGAGGCAGAGGTTCACTTTTGACAAAACAAGAACTCTAAAATCAGGGAGTTTAGTCATTGCCATTATGTTATCCGTGGTGGTGGTGATTTTGATGGTTTTGAGATAGGGTCTGCTATGTGTAGTTCAGTCTGGCCCCGAACTGACTATGTAGCCCAAGCTGGCCTTGAACCCAGGGCAGTCCTCCTGCCTCAACCTCCTGAGTGCTGGGATTATAGGCATGTGTCACTATGGAGTTCTCTGGGGAATTGAACTCCATGTGCTGCTGAGCTATAACCTGGCTAGGATTTTTTGAGACAGGATCTTGCCATGTGATTCAACCTGGCCTTGAACTCACAATAGGCACCCAGGCTGGTCCCAAGATCATAGTGCTCCTCCTGCCCCAGCTTCCTGGGCTTCTGGGGTGAGGTGTGTGCCACCTTACCCAGCTGCTGCTTGTCCTATGTAAGTCAGAGGTTCTAAGTAGATTGTATTATTTCTCTTTTTGAGACACCTTGAGCTCACTTTGAAGCCCAGGCTGGGAATTACAGGTGTGTACTGCCACAGCCAGCTAGATTGTGTGTGTGTGTGTGTGTGTGTGTGTGTGTGTGTGTGTGTGTGTTTTAGGAACGGGTCTACAGGGTGTTCAGGGTCTCAGTACTAGATCGGATTTGTAGTGATCCACCTGTTTACAGCCTCCCAAGAGCTGGGATTACAAACGTGCAACACCATGCCTAGTCTCAATTGCTGTCTCACCATGCCCCAGGGGCAGGGCCAGCAAGGCAGGCCCGGGGATCAAGGCCCCGGCCCCTGCATCTGCTTGCAGGTGCTTTAATCTGATGAGCTATTTGGCCGGCCTTAGATTGTACTATTTAGATAAAGGTATTTCCAAATATGTTCAACCAAAAGGCAGAGCACGTACCGTATAGTGACTTTTAATAAAAACTTATCCTAAATTTAAAAGATGTAAGATAATTACTATTTTCTATAGATTGTTTTCTAAACATTAATTTTCTTTAGTGGAAATGGTAAATTGCATAGCATACCCTAATAAGACAAAATAATCATTCAAGGGAAAAATACCTTGGTTTTTAGAAGAGTCTTATTTTTTTTTTTCCTCTTACAGCTGTTGCTGATGCTATTAGAACAAGCCTTGGACCAAAAGGAATGGATAAAATGGTAAAAAGCTAACTTGCTCAGTAGTAACAAGTGCCACTGTTCCTAATAGAAGGTGTGATAAAAGATTAAGACGTACTGTTTTATAAGTGTTAGGTACTTTAAAAGTTTTTGATGTATTTGGTACAGAGTCTCACTGTACAGCTAAGACTTGTAGTGATCCTTCTGTTTCAGCCTCCCCAGTGCTTGGGATTACAGGTGTATGCCACCAATTGACAGGCTGGCTCAGCACACCGAGGGGGCAGGGCTGGCATAGGATGAGGTGCCAAGGACTTAGTGCAGGCACTTAGTCCACTGAGCTATCTCACCAGCATTAAGAGTTGAGATTACTTTGAAGTGAATGGGACTTAACTATTTTTTTTAATCCTTTTAAAATTCAGAGTAATATAGCTGTTTATATAGTTCATTAAGTCTAAATATACATTTTAATTCAGATGATCTAATAATTCTTTGGTAGTTTTAAACAGTGCATACACAAAAGGATAGGTAGAGTTAGCTGGCAAATGTAGTAGTCCAGATGTCAGGTTAATTTTAAATGCTAATGACAAAGACTGTAAAGTTTCAAATTTGCTTCTAGCTTGGTTGATCAGGACCATAAATCAGATATTTTCCTCTGGGCTATGTAACAAGTTCGGGGCTAGCTTGAACTGTATAGCCAATGTGTCTCCCCCCCCCCCAAAAAAAAACCAACACACTCTCTCTCTCTCTCTCTCTCTCTCTATATATATATATATATATATATATAATTTCAGAATCTCTTGTGGAGAAAGGGTCTTGTAAGTCAAGGTCTTGCTATGCAATTCAGGCTGGCCTTAAACTTGCAGCCATACTCCTGTCTCAGCCTCCTGAGTGCTGGGTTTGCTGTGGTACACCACCAATGCCCTGCTCAAAACCTTTTTGATAACAATGCCCTCAATTGCAGTCAGTCACATAGGACCGTGGTTTGATTCCCAACTCCAGAAGCTGCACCAGATCTGTCCTTGAGGCAGCCTGAAATAGCCAAAAAGAAATCCTTCTCAAATTTTTACGGCCAAGATGGCTCATTAGAATAAGTGCTTCCCTGGCAAGTGCAAGGGCCTGAGTTCAATCCCGGTTCCCCCAAAAGAAAAAAAAAATATCCTCAAATTCAGATCTACTTGATACCCCAAAATAAGAGGCAAAATAATACGAATTATTGGATGATATACTGATAGAATGATCTAAAGTCTGTGCCTCCCAGTGCTGTTGCCTTTTTGAGGATATTATGAAACAGGTTACCATGTTGACTTAGAATTATGTCTGTATTATATGGTACTGTTTTGGAACTTCCTGGTGGAGATTAGTTTGGGTTATTTTGGTACTGGGGATCAAACTCAGGACTTTGTGCTTGCCAGGCAGGCACTTAGGCAGCTGAGCTATCTCCCTGGCCCAACAGTTGTGTTTTTAACAGTATGAAATCAGAAATGACTTTTTCCCTTAAACTAAGAATTGAATTTGGGGCCTTCTTTACACTGAGCCACATTTCCCAGCTCTTTTATTTTGAGCTAGGCTCTCAGTTGTTAATTTGCCAGACTAGACTTGAAGTTGAAACCATCCTGCCTCACCTGGCCTCACAGTGCTGGAACTACAGGCAGGAAACACCACACCTGGAAATAATTAATGCCTACTATTTTCTAATAGTGTGTTTTCTGTCTTTGCGTTTATCTGTATTAGTTCACATTTAAAATACCTTGAACAGGGGGGCCTGCCCCTTCGCTCAGTTCTTTAAGTGGCTGCTTCAACAAAGCATCAGGCTTAGGTTGCTGTGGTTCAATCCCCACAACTCAAGCCAGCCAAACCTGCCCTGAAGGCATTTGGAGCAAAAAAAAAATCTTTAAAATACCTTGAACAAAGCCATTTGTTTATTTTATAAAATTAAATTGTTACTGAATATTAAATTATTGTAATAACCATTATGTAAGGAAAGAAAATTTGAAATTAAGTGCTATGTGAACAAATTAACTTACTATGAAGTATTAAAATTCAGTGGTGCTTTAGATGTCATGTTGAAATTTTTTTTTCCCGCCAGATTCAAGATGGGAAAGGTGATGTGACCATTACAAATGATGGTGCCACCATTCTGAAACAAATGCAAGTGTTACATCCAGCAGCCAGAATGGTAAGGGTAATTATAGGTGAAGTTTGGTTTTCAAGTATATTTTTGAATATTTGACAGTACATTACTGGAGATAGAACACAGGGCCTCTAACATGCTAGGCAGGAGCTGGGGAGATAGCTTAGTAGAATAAGTGCTTGCCTGGCAAGTACAAGGGCCTGAGTTCAATCCCTGGTTGCGCAAAAAAAATAAAAAACATGCTAGGCAAACAGTCTACCACATCCCCAGCCCTTTATTTTTATTTTGGGACAACATCTCACCAAGTTTCCCAGAGTGGGCTCAAGCTTGTGATCCTCTTGCCTCAGTCTCCTGAGTAGTTGGGATTATGGGTGTTTACCACTAGGCCCAGCTTTTGTTTGGTACATGATAACAAGAGTATTTTGTTGGGCTGGGGAGATGGCTCAGTGGAATAAGAGCTTCCCTGGCAAGCATAAGGGCCTGAGTTCAATCCCCAGTTCTGCAAAAAAGAAAAAAAAAGAGTATTTTGTTGATCATGTAATACCATTTGAATGCAGTGAAGTTTTTCTTTATGCTAAATAGACATTTTTAGGATATATATTATTTTAGCATAAACTAATAATAAAACATGAATCACCAGGCTGGGGAGATAACTCGGCAGTCTAAGTGCATGCCTGGCAAGTACAAGTACCTGGGTTTGATCCCTGGTACCACATGCTGCGCTGGCCCCAGAAGTCTGGGTGCGCCATGCTGGCCACTGAAACGGCATGGTGGTGCACATCTGTAATCCCAGTGCTGGGGAGACTGAGACAGGATCAGTAGGAGTCCAAGCTGCATAGTGAGACCTGGTACCAAATAAAAGGTTAAACAAGAAATTTTTAAAAACATGAATCACCTTGTCTATAGGAATGTACTATACAGTTAAGAGTAAACATAATCTGTAAATGTCTCAGTTAGTGGGGCAAATATCTTAACACCCCAAATGAAGAAAGGAACAGTTTATTTAGCTCATTGTTACTGAAAGTTTCAGTCCATACCCAGCTGGCTCCAAGGCAGAGGAGAATATAGCAGAGAGCAATCTTTCATGGCAGTGGCAAAAAGAAAGCAAGGGAGAAATTAGCAACAGTGGCTACAGATAGCAAGTCTGTCTCCCTTAAGTTGCTTTCATGCTGCCTGCCTCATGAGTGCATCAGGCTTTGGAGGGAAAGTAGACACAAGCCATAACAGTAATTATTTATTTATTTATTTATTTATTTATTTATTTATTTATTTTTGCGGAACCAGGGATTGAACTCAGGCCCTTGCCCTTGCCAGGGAAGCACTTATTCTACTGAGCCATCTCCCTGACCCCCATAGCAGTAATTTTTTATTGCACATTAGTCTTAGTATTAGATGGAGAACAAAATAATTTTGTTTTCATTTTAGGAGTACTCATGATTGTACTCATCACCCTGCATATGTTAAACGTTCTTTCACTGAGCTCCACTTTCATGACCTAGACAATAAAATTGTTGTATATAAGATAAATGTTGAAATTTGCACTCAAATTTGTTTTTTAAATACCAGTTTAAAGATCATAGGTATGATTTCAGGTGTCAAGGAAAAAGTCACCGTATCATTCAAAACAAATGCCGTAGAAATTCCTGTTTTGAAACATCATATTGGGTGTAGCAGCACAGGCCTATAACCCGTCCTAGTCAGGAGGCTGAGATAGATAGATCCCTGAGCTCAAGAATTTGAGGCCAGGCTAGACAGTGTATTAAGACTCTCATCTCAAAAAAAAAAAAGTCCTTTTAGGCCAGAGATATAGTTCAGCAGCGTATGTGCTTGCCTGGCAAATGCAGAGTTCTAAATTTGATCTCTGGTACCACAAAAAAAAAAAGTCCTTTTTTATGTAAGTATGACTTAAACTGATACTCAGGAGTGTTTTGCTTTACAACTTCTAAATCTATAGGGTACCTACCTACAATATGTTAGTGCTTTCTAGTAGGTCCTTTTGAGATAACTTTACATTGTATAATATGAATCAAAAATTGTATCTCCATATTTTAAAAAGTTCGTAAGTAAATTTTATTTTATTTTATTTATTTATTTTCCGGAACCGGGGATTGAACTCAGGCCCTTGCGCTTGCCAGGCAAGTGCTTATTCTACTGAGCTATCTCCCTCCGGTTCTTCGTAAATAGATTTTATATGCCACAAATACATCCCTATGTTTAGAGGGGAGTGGCTTTGGTGTTTTGAGATAGTGTTTGACAATAGTTCACACTGGCCTTGAACTCACTGTTCAGTAGTCTAGGATGGAGAGCTTGTGATCTTCCTGCCTCAGCCTCCTGAGTGCTGAGAGTATAGGCATGTGTCACCAAATCTGACCAATTTTCATTTTTAAATGAAACTCAAGGTAGATATAAATCAGAAATCATGAATTATATTAAGTCTTCAAACTGCTTTTAACAGTGCTGATCTGAATTAGATGTTATTGGGTACACACATTTCTCAGTGACTGCTCCATGTTCTGTTCATATAGCTGGTGGAATTGTCTAAGGCTCAAGATATAGAAGCAGGAGATGGTACCACATCAGTAGTCATCATTGCTGGCTCTCTCTTAGATTCCTGTACTAAGCTTCTTCAGAAAGGTGAGTAGGAAATGTTTTGTTGCTGAATGAAAGGGCAGAAAAGTTGTGTGTGTTTTATTTTGAAGACAAGCATTAGGAGCTAGGTGTGGTGACACATGCCTGTAATCTCAGCACTCAGGAGGCTGAGATAGGATTGCTGTGAGTCCAAAGCCAGTGTGAACTGCATAGTGACACTCTGTCTAAAAAAGATACGCATTAGGAAAATCAAAATTTTTAAGTGATCTCAGATCTAAGGTAGAACAACTTTACTATGAATTTCTTAAGGTTTTGTTGCTTTGCTTTAAATTTTTACTGTGCTTTTTGTATGGTTCTCATTAGAATTGTGCTTTTCAGAAATGAATGATGGTGGGGCCGGAGAGATGGCTCAGTGGAATAAGCACTTCCCTGGCAAGCACAAAGGCCTGAGTTCAATCCCCGGTTCCACCAAAAGAAAAAAGAAAAAGAAATGAATGATGGTATTACTAACCTTAGACTGATTATTTGGAAGAGAAAGAGTTTGGTTTAGTAAAGAATGTTTAGTCATGGTAGTGACTTCCCACTCTGCTTACACAGGCATGATGTTTTGAAAAGTATAAATGTGGTTTTTAATCTTAAGTATCATGTGCATATCTAATTGATCTATCTCAGATTAAGTAGAAGTAAATTATTAGCCATGATTAGAAGTAAAGGTTACTTGAGCCTTTAATTTCACAACTGATACATATATTAGTTTGTATTAAGAGTATTCATGGTTCCGTAATGACCTAGGGACGTAGGTCAGTTATACAGAGCATTTGTCTTACATGTACAAGGCCCTGAAATCCATCCCTAGTAGTACCACACACACAAAAGGAAAAATATTTGTGACAGCTTTGACATTTTAATGAACATTTTTAAATTGTGACAAATAAGTGGTTTATCTGTTTATTTAGTTAAATAACTACACTTTTATAAATAACAGGAATTCATCCAACCATCATTTCTGAGTCATTCCAGAAGGCTTTGGAAAAGGGTCTTGAAATCTTGACTGACATGTCTCGGCCTGTGGAACTGAGTGACAGAGAAACTTTGTTAAATAGTGCAACCACTTCATTGAACTCAAAGGTGAGAAAAGCCCTAAGAGATAGTTGACATATTCAGTTTAAGGTGTGTTTCTTTTTGTTGTGATGATTCTTGAAATCACAGTAAAGGAACATTATCTCAGGTGGAAAGGTAACTAATTAAATGTATGACAAATTGGTTATGAGGTGAATGACCTATAAAGCTAATAAAGGAGCTAGAATATTTGATAGGCATTATATCCACTTCCAGTATTTCATTTTAACAGTGGTTTAATATGCCTAAAGAGTTTCCAAGCCTTAAATTTGCCTTTTGCAAGCTTTTCCATGCATTTCCCTTAAGGACTGCCATAAAGTTTCTGTAAGCATATGGATTTTTTGTTTTTGTTTTTTGTATGTACTAGGGATTGAGCCTCTCTAGGATATAGTTCTGAGCTACATCCTTGGCCCTCTTTTTTGTTTTACTTTTTGAGGTAAGATAGCAAGTTGCCCAAGCTGGACTCAAAGATTCAGGTCATTCTGCCTCACCTTTCAAATAGCTGGGATTATAAACATGTACCAGGCTGGCAGTATAGCTCAGCGGACTAAGCACTTGCTTAGCTAAGCGCAGGGGCCAGGGTTCAATCCGTGGCTCTGCATGCCGCACCGGCCCCGCCTCCAGGTGCGCTGAGCCAGCAGTGGAGTCCGGGTGCAGTGGCGTGTGCCTGTAATCCCAGCACTTGGGAGGCAGCAATCAGGAGGATTGCTACTAATGTGGGCTATGTAGTGAGACCCTGAACAACAACAACAAAAAGTGCATTTTTAAAAATATAAACATGTGCCACCATGCCCAGCTACTTTTTCCTGAATGTTAAGTGTGCTAAGCATTGTCATAAAGTTAACATTTACATGTGTATATGTACACATGGATGTAATCTTCAAGACTTTGCAGAATGGTAGTCCTCTAATTTATAAGAAAGTAGATCTGGAAAAGTTAATTTACATAAGGCCAGCTAATAAAGAGGTGTACTTGGGCCAGGGAGATAGCGCAGCAACATAAGCACCTGCCTGGCATGCACAATGTCCTCCTGAGTTTAATCTATAAAAAAAAGAGGTGCACTGAATTTGAACCCAAGATGTGCTGCCCATCAAGACCTATCTCTTTAACTATTGTCTGTGCTGCTTTTCTTAGTTATGAAACTAAAGCAGTGATAAAATTTTTTAAGTTTCTTAAAAAATACAAAATGAAGTAAAAAAATTTTAATAAGTCTAATCCAAAGCATTTGAACAATTGAAAATGTTAGATATCTGTTTCTATCAATATTTGTCATTCAGCCATCCTTCCTCCCTTTTTTGTTTTCCCCTTTACTTTTAGAGTGGTAGGGGTCAAACCTGGGCCTCTCCCATGCTAGGCAAGTCAGTATTAAATCTGTATGTTGCTTTTCTTTAGATGTTAAATGGAGAGTTAGTTTTAAGTGATACTAAACGGTGCTTGTTCAGTTTCCCCAGAACTTAAAGATAGCATGATGATTACTAGCTCTAGTCATAGACTTTACATTGTGTTTAGTGTTCCACTCTTCAGGTTGTATGACTTTGGGCAATTGGTTTAATCTCTCTGTTGCAGTCCATATAAAAGTTGATTAATACATGGAAAGTGTTACATCCATAAATGGTTAACAAACGTTAGCAGCCATTAACTTCATCAGACCCCTAAATCTCCTGAGCCCTCATTCACTAAGGTGGAAAAAAATCCAATAAAATTAATTGGATGCTTTTTTTTTTTTTTTAAACTGTTCACAATTTGCACAGCCTGAAAAGTAAGTGAAAGAAAACCTAAGTATGTATTTTTACTTTGTGGATCTGCTCACAATCTAAGTAGAAAAGGTAGTATGTAGTGTCTTCATGTGGCTCCTTCTTATTCAGAAAAGTAATCAGAACTCCTGAATATCTTTGTCTTTGAAAACTTAGGACATTTTCTGCTGTAAAGATAACATTTTTTTCCTCTAATCTAGGTGGTCTCTCAGTATTCAAGTCTACTTTCTCCAATGAGTGTAAATGCCGTAATGAGAGTGATTGACCCTGCCACGGCTACTGGTGTAGATCTTAGAGATATTAAAATAGTTAAGAAACTTGGGTAAGCATTTCTAGTTACAACCTTAATATTGACAAAAGAAAATAGGTTAACAGTGTTGCAGCTGCTCACGATGAGTAGGTTTTTTTGGGGAGCAGGGTTTCTATTTTTGTTTGTTTTGTTAAGGAGAGTTGAGTACTGGGTATTGCACTTGGGGCCCTGCGCTTGCCAGGCAGGCACTTATGCTGCTGAGCTATATCCCTGGCCCTCTGTCTGTAGTTGTTAATATACTGCAAGCATGTACTACTAAGATTTTTTATTTTATTGTCGTGAGGATTTTCTTTTTTTATTTTTTTAAAAATTTTTATTTATTGATTGATTGATTGATTTTGTGTGTGTGTGGCCAGTTCAGCCCACCAGGGGGTGGGGTGGGCTGGCATGTGGTGCTGGGGATTGAACCGCGGTCCCTGTGCTTTGCTTAGCTTGGTTTGTTCTAAGTAGGTGCTTTAGACCACTGAGCCATCTCACCAGCCCTCTTGTGAGGATTTCCGTTTGGGTTTTTGAGATAAGGTCTTGCTCTGTAGTCCAAGCTGCCCTTACAATCTCACTGTGTTGCCCAGGCTGCCCTTGAGCTCTCAGTGATCCTCCTGTCCCATTGTTCTAAGTGTGAGCATTATAGACCTGCACCATAACAGTTGGCCAGAATTTAAGAATTTTTATTTATTTATTTTATTTATTTATTTATTTATTTATTTATTTTGTGGAACCAGGGATGGAACTCAGATCCTTGAGTTTGCCAGTCAAGCGCTTATCCTACTGAACCATCTCCCCGGCCCCTAAGAATTTTTAAAATTTAAAAAGAAGGTACCTAGATGAAAAACAGCTTTTTTTTTTTTCCTCCTTTTTTTTTTCCTTTTTGAAGGCATGGTTTCACTATGCAGTTCAGGCTGGCCTTGAACTCACTTTGTAGCCCAAGCTGGCCTGGAACTTGCAGTGATTGTCTTGCCTCCGTGTCCTAAGTGCTGGGATCACAGGCATGCGCTACCATGCCTGGCTTTTTTTTTTTTTTTTTTAATCTTTATTTGCTTGGTACTGGGTCTTGCTACACAGCTTAGACGTGTAGTGATCCTGCTATTTCAGCTTCCCCAGCGCTGGGGTTATAGGCATGTGTCACCACACCTGGTTCTGGAGCTGGCACAGCATTGTGATACCGGGATTACAGGTCCTTGTGCTTGCCAGGCAGGCACTTAGACCACCTAGCTATCTTCCCATCCCTGCTTTGTTTTTTTAAAGGATTTGTTTTCTTGTAATGTCTGTTAGTATGGAGTCTCCAGATTCTTTGTATTCTAGTAAAGTGTGAGGCTGAAGCGCATTTTTCATTGGACTAATGATTTTTAATCTGTTGTTAAATTCTCACCACCTTTTAATTATACCCTTCTTGTTTTCTTTTCTCTTAGTGGGACAATTGATGACTGTGAATTGGTGGAAGGGCTAGTTCTTACCCAAAAAGTAGCAAATTCTGGCATAACCAGAGTTGAAAAGGCTAAGATTGGACTCATTCAGTTTTGCTTATCTGCTCCCAAAACAGATGTAAGTACAATCCAGCCAAAATTGGTTTTCTGTTTATTTAACTTCTGGTAGATCAGATAATTGTTCATTAAAATAAAAATGAAAAATGCTGGTACTAATGAAAAAATGAGCCAGGCAAGTTGGCTCATGCCTCTAATCTCAGCACTGTCAGTCAAATTTGAAAAAAAGTAGGAAGTGTTGGTTCCACAATTGTTAAGTCTGTAGACTATTGTATGTTCATTGAAATTATGATTGACTTCATAGATGAAGATTAATTAGAGTTATGTAGGAAACTAAATGATAAGTGTTGATGGATTTTTCATTTTCTTTGTAACTTTCTA
Organism: Octodon degus; assembly: GCF_000260255.1. Lineage (NCBI taxonomy): Eukaryota > Metazoa > Chordata > Mammalia > Rodentia > Octodontidae > Octodon > Octodon degus. Next base: position 7,496,590 of record NW_004524654.1, read on the forward strand.
GCCCTGGGGATATAGCTCAGTGTCATAAGTACCTATCTGTGGCAAGCTCAAGATCCTGAGTTTGAATCCTTTTGAAATCAGAAACTTAGTAGCTACAGATGGTTTATATTTGTACAAATGGAAACCTAAACTAAAATTTCTGTCCATACTGTATAGCAAATTGCTTTTACTTAGGTATTCCTGTGTCTTAATATATAAATGCCATTATTTAGAGGAGATTGCTGGTACTTCAGATTTTTTCTCATACTGCCTTATGCATGTTAATTATCTTGTTTCTCAAAAGTTTAATCCATTCAAAAATTGTTGGCTGGGCACAGTGGTCCAGGCCCCAGCCAAACATGGATAACTCTAAAGGCGTTGGGTTCAATCTCTGCTACCATCCTCCAAATGTTTAATATTTTTTATTATTTTTATGTTTGTGTATTTCGTACAGGATCTCACTATGCAGTGTGGGCTCAGTGATCCTCCTGTTTTCAGCCTCCCCAACACTTAAGATTACAGGCGAGCACGACCATGCCCAGACTCAGTCCGATTCAGCCTGCCAGGGGGCAGGGCCGGTGACGGTGCCAGCGCAAGCGCAGCATATGGTGCCAGGGATCAACACCCTGGTCCCTGCACTTGCCTAAGCAGGTGTTTAGCCCACTGAGCTATCTCGCCAGCCCTTGTTTAAGATTTTGATATAAACAAAACTTGTCTTCTCAGCATACCATTTATATAACAAGCAATAGAGTAAAAAAGGATTGAACTGAAGTTATCTCTATAATATGTATATTGTTTGTATGAGAAAGACTGACATTCAGGAAATGTGTGTTTTGTAGTTTAGGCTGGCCTGAAACTCATGGTAAACCTCCTACTTCACTGTTCTGAGTGAACCACCACACCTGACTCATTTTACCTTTTTTTTTTTTAATAAAATAGACTGGGCACGGTGGCACACACCTGTAATCACAGTGCTTAGGAGGCTGAAAACAGGAGGATCACTACAAGACTGATCTATGTAGTGAGACCGTGTACACCGTTTAGACCCTGATCTAAATACATTATTTTAAAAAAAGTATTTGCAAAAGGTTCAGGTAGACCAGGTATGGGGGCACATACCTGTGATTCCATCACTCTGGAGGCCAAAGGTAGTGGGACCTCATTCATGAGTTTGGCAACAGCTTAGGCTGCATAGGTAGTTCAAGCCAGCCTGAACTACATAGCTACATCCTGTCTCCAAAAAAAAATTCCAAATAAAGACAGTAGTGAATAGAGTTGAAAGTAGATGTGAACATATATCTTTGCAAACGTGTATATATCCTTTTGTTTCTGTATGATAATATAGAAATACTTTGTTTTAAATGTACATTTTCAGTTAAGAATCTTTCAGTCTTCTTTCTTTAAAAAATAAAAACATAAAACTCACTTTTCACCTAAAAACTTTTGTTCTGAGAATTGAACCTAAGACCTCAAAAATGCATAAGCACATATGTTACCACTCTGAGCTTAACAATGTGTTATTGTTTTCTTTTTCTAAACAGATGGATAATCAAATAGTAGTTTCTGACTATGCCCAGATGGACCGAGTACTGCGAGAAGAGAGAGCCTATATTTTAAATTTAGTGAAACAAATTAAAAAAACTGGGTGTAACGTCCTGCTCATACAGAAGTCTATCCTAAGGTGCGGGAGTATGTTTTGTTCAGTCTTAATTACAATTGATTTGGGATACCCACCTGCAGTTTTTTAAGGAACAGTTGTCTGTGTTTTGTAGCATCATTCTATTTTGATTAATAAAAAGTGGTTTGTATTTCCTTTATAATTATTTATTTATTTTCCGGAACCAGGGATTGAACTCAGGCCCTTGCACCTGCCAGGGAAGCACTTATTCCACTGAGCCATCTCCCCAGCCCCTCCTTTATAATCATTTAAATGTAAGATAATAACTTTCTAGACCAAGATTTAAATAACAAGGGCCGGGGAGATGGCTTAGAATAAGCCAGGCAAGGGTCTGAGTTCAATCCCCGGTTATGCCAAGAAAAAAAAAAAAAAAAGATTAAAATAACAAATAAGTGGAAAGCCTTGTTTTTTGTTTTGTTAAGTATTTGGTACAGGGTCTCACTATGCAGCTCAGACTCATAGTGATCCTCCTGTTTTCAGCCTCCCCAGCACTGGGATAATAGCTGAAATTTTAAAAATTCTACATAATTAGCCATTTGAGCAATAATAAAATGGTTGAAAGTCTTAACAGTTGTTGAATAGCAGTGTTTTTTCACATAGTATTAACATAAACACTGATTTTATATTTTAGAGATGCTCTTAGTGATCTTGCATTACATTTTCTGAACAAGATGAAGATTATGGTGGTCAAGGATATTGAAAGAGAAGACATTGAATTCATTTGTAAGGTAAAATATTAGCATCTGTTATATGTAAACAAGAATGTCCATTAAGCAGGTGACTTTTAGTTTGTGGTTTATATTTTCCCAGACAATTGGAACCAAGCCAGTTGCTCATATTGACCAATTTACTGCTGACATGCTGGGTTCGGCTGAATTAGCTGAAGAGGTCAATTTAAATGGTTCTGGCAAACTGCTCAAGGTAATAGTATAATTAAACTTTTTTTCCCTGGGTTTTTGTTTAATCTTTACCTCAGGTACCTAATTTAAAATTTAATTATTAAAGATTACAGGCTGTGCAAGCATTGGAAAAACAGTTACAATTGTTGTTCGAGGCTCTAACAAATTGGTGATTGAAGAAGCTGAACGTTCCATTCATGATGCCCTGTGTGTTATTCGCTGCTTAGTGAAAAAGAGGTAATAAAAATTTTAGATCATGAAGTAATTTTTCTGGGTACTGGTACTTGAACTCAGGGCCTCACACTTGACGGGCAGGCATTGTACCACTGAGCTATATCCCTAGCCCTCAACTAAGTAATATTTTAAACATTAAGCCTTAAATGTTTTGACCTTTCTAAATATAAAAAGAATAAATTATTATAAATGCTTTTCTGTTGGATAAAATAACCTAAAACTATTTGTGTGTCTCAGAGCTCTTATTGCCGGAGGGGGTGCTCCAGAAATAGAGTTGGCCCTACGATTGACTGAATATTCAAGAACACTGAGTGGTATGGAGTCCTACTGTGTTCGTGCCTTTGCAGATGCTATGGAAGTCATTCCGTCTACACTAGCTGAAAATGCTGGTCTGAATCCCATTTCTACAGTAACAGAACTAAGAAACCGGCATGCCCAAGGAGAAAAAACTACAGGCATTAATGTCCGAAAGGTACTAATTTATGAGAACAAAGTTGATACCTTAGTGTGAGCTTTTGAGAATAAAGGTGATACCTTAGTGGAAAATAATGTTCATTAACTCTTCCACTTACTGACTTTAACGTTTAACAAGTTAGGTTATGTTGCTCAGTTCTTAAAGTAGAGATAAATGTTACCTCATACATCTGTTGTGAAGGCCAAATTCGTTACTGACTTGTGTTCTTTTGTTTTTGAACTGGGAACTGAACTCAGGACTTCGTGCTTGCGAGGCAGGCTGTGCCACTGAGCTATATCTTGGGCTTTATTACTGATTAATGCTATAAATATTAACCGTATTTCCTGTTTGGAGCATGACCTGGTATTGTGTGGTTGCATGGAATAGCAGAAACATTCCCTAGTTTGTTAATGTTTTATTGAGGAGAGAACACATAAAGTGAGAGAAGTAATAATTCACAGTGTTATGTTGTGAAGCGTATGGAACTCTATAGGATGGCAGTTCCTATTTAGAGAAAACAATGAAAATGCAACTTTGATTGATAGGAGATAAGGAAGTTATGTATAAGGAAGCAGTAGTTTAAGGTAAGGAAGCCAAGAGGTTATTCTGCTTGTCTAGAGAGAGGGGCTCTTACGTTAGTAATGTGGATTTTAAGGTAAAGATAGATAAAACCTAGGATGAGGAGGTCTTGAGGAGGGCATATGTTTTTTCATCTAGTAATTGAGGTCCACTAAATTTTTTTTAAGCAAGAACTAAAGCAAAAAATATTTTTGGTACTAGAAATGTAAGTCGGCCTTGTGCTTGCCAAGCAGGTACGGTGCTGCTGAGCTGTGTCCCTGACCCTAAAAATTATTTTTAAACATAGAATACTGGAGCCAGGGAAACATCATGGCCCTTAGCAGTGTTCCTTGGATAAAGGGAACAAGAGTATTAATGCAGTGAAGAATTTTTTTTTTTAATTTTATTTATTTGTGTGTGTGTGTGTGTGTGTGTGTGTGTG
>NW_004524654.1:7501318-7519238 GCF_000260255.1 Octodon degus
GAATGCCTTCAGGGCACTTTTGCATGGCTGGAGTGTTGTGGGGATTGAACTACAGCAAACTGAGGCTGCCAGCATTGTGGAAGCAGCCACTTAAAGAACGGAGCTAGGGCTAGGCCCCCTGCAGTGAAGAATTTAACATAGGAAATATAAGAGGTATAAAGGAGGAATAAGTGATAATTAGAAGTTGTTGGAGGGTTAGGATTGGGAGAATCTAGCATTCTGTTTTTCCAAATTACAGTTGGAATGCAGCCTGCCATGTAGAGAAGAACTTACTAGAATATTTTAACCCTAAGCACAGGGGTGCTTCAAAAGGTCTTGGGGCACTCTGGTTACAAATAATTGGTGATATTTATAATTACAAATACTAAAAGCCAACTGTGTTGATTTGCAGGGTGGGATTTCCAACATTTTGGAGGAGATGGTTGTCCAGCCTTTGTTGGTTTCAGTCAGTGCTCTGACCCTAGCTACAGAAACCGTCCGGCATTTTGAAAATTGATGATGTGGTAAGTATACTGGTTGCAAATTCTCTACAAGGCCAAACTGCATTTTTTAAAGTTTTGTGACAGTGGTGTTTTAATAAATATTTGCTTGTAATCAAAAGTAGTAACAGATCATAATGGGTGTTTTCCCATCACTAAAAGTGAGAGAATTTGGATAATTACCTTTGAACACCTTCCAGTCTTAAGATTCTAAAACTAGAATCCAAATTTTTCTCTTTATCAGGTGAACACTCGATAAATCTGAATACACAGGCTGACTGGCAGCATTACACTGCCAGTACTGCAACTCAAATGTAAGAAGATCTAGTCCTTGTTGTTCAGAAGATTGTTTTCCTCTGTGAATTCCTGGACTTGGTCTTCGGGTTGGTGTTTGCTTGAAATTGTATTGAAACAACTAAATATTAAAATATCTCTTTTTCAAAAGGCTAATTGGTTTATCCCTCAGTTTGTTTTTTGTTTTGTTTTTTGGCAGAACCGGGGATTAAACTCAGGCCCTTGCGCTTGGCAGGGAAGTGCTTATTCCTCTGAGCCATCTATCTCCCCGCCCCCCCCCCATTGTATTTGTGATACTTTTGCAAAGCTATATAAGCAATACTATACAAAGATTTAAATTTTTTTCTTCGTTTTACTGTCCACACAAGTTATTTATTTGTCATGAGAATTAAGTATTCCCTAGCCCACATATTCATGTTCATAGTTCAGGAACATTGATCAGTGACAAATGTCTGTAGAATTCAATCCAAAGAAACCTTGTTATTCCTACATCACCTCACACTCTGAAAGATACCAGCCTTCCTCATTTCTTCAAAATCTTTCATGGAATCATAATTTCTGTAGAAATTTGCATATGCCTTTTTTGGTTCAGCCATACCCAACTTCTAGAGAGCTGCAACCCCCAGTGAGACATCAAATGCTCCAGCAGTATGAATCTGCAGGCGCCTGGTCAGAAGCCCCCACATCTGAGGTTTTGCCAGCACACTGAAACTCATGGTCGTTACTGTTCTCAACACCAGTTTCCTTTCCTTACATGTATTTTACTTAGCCACTTGCCCATTGTATTTTAAGCTTTTTAAAAGTAGAAAACAGCACTCAAGAGGCTGAGGCAGAAGGATCAATGCAAGTTTGAAACTAGCCTGACTACAAAATTAGTGTGAGGCCAGACTGAATTGCATAATGAGACCCTGTCTCAAAAAGCTCCCCCCCCCAAAAAAAAAAAAAAAGTAGAAGAGTAGACCAAAAAATGACTGATAACATGCCTATTAGCATTAAAAGAGGATAATGCACATGCTGTTTTAGACAAAAGATACAAAGATTAAGAAAAAAATAGGGCCAGCCAGTTAGCTCAGTGGACTAAAGCACCTACTTGGGCAGAGCACAGCAGCCAGGGTGCACTTAGACTGAGATTGAGACTGGGCATGGTGGCACATGCCTGTAATCCCAGCATTTGGGAGGCTGAAAACAGAATCATTACGAGTCCAATCTGTGTAGTGAGACCCTGTACTAATACATAAAGAAAAAAGCCTCCCTGTAATATTTCTCTTTAAGAATACTGTTGTGTTACTTGAGATCTTTCTACAAATTCAGAAGTCAGTGCTGAGGTAGGGGAATAGCTTGGTGATGGTGTTTGCTTAGCATTCCTGAAGCCCTAGTCAATCTCAACCCCCAGTATGTTTCTACCAAAAGAAAGTACTCATGTAGCACAATTTTTTTTTTTTTTTTTGCTACAAAAGATATTGACCAATACATCTTGGCTACAGGTGTCAGCTCTTGCCATGAATAGTGTAAAATCACCTAACCCAACCAATGCTGCACACATTTAACCTAGGAGTTTTGTTTTGTTTTTAAGAGATTTGCTGTGTAATTTAGTCTGGCCTCAAACAGTGATCCTCCTTAGATAAATGCCATCATGCCAAGCAAATTGGTGATCATTTTGTATTTATCACCCAATCTACAAAAGCTTTATGCAGCTTTTAAGTAAAAGGTATAAGATAGAATACAAGTTTGGTCTGCATTATATTAGGGTTTTTGAGATGGTCTATAATTCAGGCTGGCCTGGATTTAACTCATGGCAGGCCTCCTGCCTCAGCCTCCCAGATTTTGGAATTACAGGCATACACCATTACTCCCAGCTCCACAGAATATTTTATATCATGAAATAAAACTAAGATTTAAGTAATTAAAATTCTTAAAACTCTTACAAGAAATGTTTCCTAACTGGTTTTTTTTAATTTATATTGGAAGATTTGACTTGGGTTTTTAGAAATTTATAGTACTTAATCTAAGCCAGTTCTGTTTTAGGGGATAGAAGGCAAATGAGAAAGTTTGTACAAATAAGGTTTGATACATACATTACATGAGGATATTCCTGGAAAGGCAGAAGTTTTGTATGGGCCTGTTTATTCCAGGGTTATTCATTACAGGTTTTTTTTTTTTGTTTTTTTGTTTTTTTTTGTTGTTTTTTTTTTTAATAGCACAGGCTCTATAGGATCTGTTTTCAGCCTCCCAAGCGCTGGGATTACAGACCACGCCCAGTCTCATTCTGTCTCAGCATGCCCTGAGAGCTCTCAGGGCAGCACAGCTTTTGTTAAACTTGTGAGGGATGTAGCAAAGTACAGTGAGGCATAGTAACACATGCCTATGATCCCAGCACTCAGGAGGCTGAGGCAGGAGGAGGATAATTGAGGGTGTGAAGTTGGGCCACAAAGTCAATGAGCTTACCGCCAGCCTGAACTCCATAGTGAGACTGCCTAAAAAGACCAAAAAAAGAAAGAAAAATGTTTTAAATAGTATAAACATTGGATGTACTCTGTTTACATTCAACAGTTGTTAAATCTTGTTTGATGGTGCATGCCTTTAATCCCATGACACAGGAGGCAGAGACTGGAGGATTGTTGTGAGTTCAAGACCAGCCTGGACTACAAAGTGAGCTTAAGGCCAGCCTGAACTGTATAGTGAGACCCTGTCTCAAAAAGACTGGAAAAAAAAAAAAAAAAAAAAAAGTTATTGGCACTTCACCACTCAGTTTTTAAGCATGTTTATGTCAAGTAACTCTAGTATGAAAATGCTGTGCATAGAAATCTGTAGAATTTCAGTTTAGTAAAACATTGTATTAATGTTTTGTTTTTGTTCTTATCTTTTTGAGATGGTTTCACTGCACACCTGAGGCTGGTGTGGAACTCAACAAATCTCCAGTCTCAGCCTCCAAGTGCTGGAACTGCTGGCATGCACCACCATGCCCGGCTTTTGCTGTTAATGTTTTAAAAGTTAGATCTCCCCTCTAGTGACACACACATTTTGGAAAAGATTAGATTATGGAATCTAGTGATCGTGCTGCTGGGAGGTGGTGCCTACCTGAGGGAGGCAGGTTCTTAGCCACCAGAAAAGTGGCAGCTTTTTCTCTGCTGTGCCATTCTCCCCTGAAACCTGCCCACTATGGACCGTAACCAAGTCAAAGTAAACCTCAAGTTGTGGGTGATAGGTGGCTCTCAGCAGTGAGAAAGTGACTCAGGCCAAGCACGCACACAGGTCTTTGAATTTGATCTCCAACACCACCATCAAAAATATCAGGAAGTGTGCTTGGGATGCAAAACAAGGAACCTGGTAAAACCAGTTAGTCTTACACATGTTGAATGGCTAAGAATTACTACATTAAATATGGTACTTATGCTCAAAAATACCTCAAGTTTGCTTGCTCTTACAAGTGTTACATGTAGTTACTGCGGAGTCAGGTCATCTGAAGAAGAGTAACATTTGGTATGGAAGAATTTTAGGGGGTTTTTTTGGTGGGCTTCCATTACTGGGGGTTGAACCCAGGAGTTTCAAACTGATTTACATGGTACATGCCCAGCCCCTTTTTCGATTTTGAAACAGGATCTTGTTACCAGGCTTCACTTGAACTGGTAACACTGAGAAGGCTGAGATCACCAGTATTACCTCCATACCTGGCTAGGACTTACTTTCTCAATTAAGTACCAATGCCAGTTTCATGCTTAAGAAAACATGTAGCTGGTACATGCCTGTAATTTGAACTCTTGGGAAGCTGAGGCAGGAGGATCATTGCAAGTTCAAGAACAGCTGGGACTACAAAATGAGCTCAAGGCCAAGCTGAGTACATAGTAATATCTTGTCTCAGACAAAACCAAAAAAGTACCTAGTACTCAACCGATGTTCAGATTTTCCAACTCATCCCCAGAATGTCTTGCATTTTTAAGACCTCTTTTGATATACATACTGCATTTTTGCCTTTCTAGTATAATTTACATTTACTCTCACATTTTTTTTTCACCTTTTTTTTAATAGTATTGACTTCCTGAAGAGTCCAGGACTATTTTGCTATGGATTTCCTCTTTCTTGTTCCTCCAGCTCTAAATAGGCTTAGATTAAACATAAATCTTTGAAGAAAGAAAAAAAAAAAAAAAAAACATATATATATATATATATATATATATATAGTACAAGGTCTCACTATACAGATCTAACTCAGAGATTCTCCTGTTTTCAGCCTCCCAAGCGCTGGGATTACAGGCATGTGCCACCAGGCCGGGGATTAAACCCTGGTCCCTGCATTTTCCTTAGCAGGCAGTTTAACAGTTTAGTCCACTAAAGCTATTTGGCCAGCCCCTATCTGTCCATTTTTAACTCCCATACATCTTAATACCTAAATCCCCCAATGAAGACATAATTCCGCTGAATGTGATACAACCTGTGTACAACTAAAACGCTACACCATTTCTCAGAAGAGGAGTTAAAGCCCTTGAGTGATATTTATGCTGACTTTCCCCTAACTTAAATTGTGTGATGTATGATGAATATAAAATCAACATGCTATATGATAAGGTTATACACATGTGTATATTATAACCATAAAATGAGAAATGGGCTTGTGGCAATTACAGTCTCACATTTTTCCTCCCATTTACTGGGGATTAAACCCAGAGCTTGAGCACTGAGTTGTATCCCTAGCCTTCCTCTCATTTTTGGAAAAGTTTTAATATTTCATCTCCACCCCCACTTTTTAAAGTGTAATAGTAATTTTGAGACAGGTTCTTACTGAATCAGAGTCGCCCAGTTGGGCTGGAACTTGCAATCCTGTTTTCGCCTCCCAGAGTGCTGGATTACAGGGGTGTGCTACTATGTCTGGCACAGTATCCACTCTTCTTACAACAAGCACATCAGCTGGTCCTGGTAACTCAAACCTTTTTGAAGGGTCATAAGTATTAGTCCTGCTTGAACTGGGTTGCAAGATATCCTAAGGGCTCTCTTCAGTGCATTATTCTTTGGAATACTAGTTCAATTTTTCATGGTCATTCAGTCATCTCATTCAGAAACATAACTTCTTTGTTAATTCTGAGGCATGAGGAGTCAAGAGTAGCTGGATCTTTTTTTTTTTTAATTATTTATTTTTATTTATTACATTTATTTATTGTGTGTGTGTGTGTGGCCAGCTCAGCCCACCAGGGGGCGGGGCTGGCTGGCATGTGGTGCTGGGGGATCGAACCGCGGTCCCTGTGCTTTGCCAAGCTTGTTTCAAGTAGGTGCTTTAGACCACTGAGCCATCTCTCCAGCCCCTGGATCTTTTTTTAAACTGGGAAAAAAAAATGTATATATATATATAGAATTAGCCAGCTGGACTCAGTTTAGATGATCCCAGTTTTGTTGGCAACATCTAATGCATCATAATCAGGAGCCAGTCGAAGATATGCCTTCTCTCCATCAGGCCTGATTAGGGTATTGACCTTGGCAACACTGATGTCATAGAGCTGCTTTACAGCTTGTTTGATTTGGTGCTTAATGACTTTGACACCCACAGTGAACACGAATTTGTTGTCCTCAATCTTTTTCATGGCTGACTGTGGTCAAGGGGAACTTGATGACAGCATAGTGGTCAAGCTTGTTTCTCCCGGGGGCGCGCTTCCAAGGGTATTTGGGCTGCCTCCAGAGCCGCAGTGTCTTGGGACAGCGGAAGGTGGGTGAGGTTTATATTTTCTTTTTGTGGCTGTCGATGCCTTTCAGCACAGCCTTCTTGACCTTCAGAGCTTTTGCTTTGGCTTCAGCTTTGGGAGAGGTAGGGGCTTCCTTTTATGCCTTTGGTGCCATCTTGGTAAAAAGTCTGGATCATCTTAACCTTAAATGAAATTAAATTCTTGGTGGAAGCATTTTTCTGGAACTAAGCAAACCACAGTCATGAGAATAAGCTAAATTATTGCTAGCGGGTCACTGAGCATAGTAGTGGTACCATTCCCATCTTCATCTTTGATGCTCAGTAGGACAAACAAGACCATATTCTGAATGCTAGCTCAGTGTCTGTGACCTAGAAAACCTTGTCCCAGTCCTCTAAGGGATTGCCTCCTGGTTAGTACTTTGAATTTTTAAAAAGGCATTTATTTGACTGTTACATCAAACTTTCATAATGGTGAGGAACATGGTAATATTAGTTATATGAGCTTAGTCCCACTAAGAGTGAATTACTTGATCAGAACCAAGGCTATGACAATTGATAAAGCATTCTTTAAACCAAGTGTTGTGGCATGTACATGTAATCCCAGCTACTCAGCACTGAAGCAAGAGGATCACAAGTTAGAGCCCAGTGTGGACAATTTAGACCTTGCCATAAGAAATGAAAAGGGTTGGGATGTAGCTTGGTGGTAGTGTCACTAGGTTCAATCCCCAGAACCACAGTTGATCAACCAAAAGTACTGGGAATGTAGTAACTTAGTGGTAGTGCTTACTTAGGCCCAGAGTTCAATGCCTGGTACCAAGTAAATATTATTTATTAAATTGATAGATAGTAATTCTAGCAGAAATATGGAGGAAAGAGAACAACCCAGAGCCTATCCCACTAAGGACAAAAGGACTCTTTCCAAAATGTAGTGCAGTGTAATCAGTGTGCCACCAGGTAGCTGAGGCTTGGTGCCATTTCAGGAGCTCAGTGATGGTCTCTGCTGCTGGCCGGATGCGAACTTAACAGGGTTAGTCACATCCCTATCACTCTGGTTAAGTAAAAGTCCATGTGTAAGCTTGTGCGTAATCTGCATCCCTGCCCCCATGACCATTTGGAATTCATCATTGAGGAACATGGTAGTACTAGTTATATGAGGATGGTGGAGGGGATAGAAGCTGACTGGGCTCCAGAGAGCAGGTCATCCTATCTACTTGATTATTTGAATTGTCTGCTGAGGTCACAGTTTGGTGAGCATTCACATGGGACACAAATATCTTCATATTGTTTTACCCAAGGTGTTCACAAGCCACTTCCCTAAATTTCTTTTTAGCAGTTTTCTATTTTTCTTTTTTGGGGTGCTGGGGATCAAACTTTGGACCTTGTTCTTGCCAGGCAGGCACTTAAGCCGCTGAACTGTGACTTAGGAAAGATTATTACTTTATTTTGGCTCACATTTTAGCCCACAGTTGTCTGGCTCCGGGGCTGGAAGGCCTGGTGGAAAGCTTTGGCAAAAGAAAATTGCCCACCTCATGGCAGCCAAGAGCCAGGGATTCAAGGAAGTGAGGTAACACCTGCCAGGTCAGGCCCATCCATAGTGGCGCATCCTGCCACTCCCCACATCCTACCAGCGAATCAGCTGCAATATTCCCATAATGTAGTCACCTTCCAAAAACTTAAGGCTTTGCTGTTTTAGACCTAAACTATGACTTACCACTTCACTGTACATCTGGCATCCAAAGTGCAGTGTCAGAAATCCCACCCACTGGAAGATTTCCTTGGGGTGGGGGTGGGGGCTGTAGTGCTACAAATACCTGCATGTGATGCAGATCCACCTGTAAGCCAGGCCAGCTCCTCTGCCTTCTTTATGTAGGGAACTCCCAAAGAAGCCATCTCCACAGATGAGGAGAGACTGAGCAAGAGAAGGGACAATAAGCATTTAGGCCTTTTTTTTTTTCTTGTAATTTGTACCTTTAGGACCTATTCAGGTTCAATCATGTATATATCACTTTTTTCTTTCTTTTTTTTGAGACAGTCTCACTATGTAGTTCAGGATGGCTTTGATCTCACTATGTAGCCCAGGCTGGCCTCAAACTCATGGCAGTTCTCCTGCCACAGCCTCCAAAGTGCTGATATTGCAGGCATGTACCACCACACCTGGTTCTTATCACTTATTTGATGCTATAGTGATACTCTGCATGTCTTTTGGCTTGTTGGATCAGATAACACCATTTGTGACAGACAGCTTGGCAGCTTCGTTACCCTTGTTTAAATGGTTTATTTTATTTTATTTTATTTTATTTTATTTTATTTTTTTTAATGGTTAATTTTAGCTAATAACAGTAACAAAGTTTTTTCTCAGAAGAATGAATGGATGGCAGAACTTTGCTCCAACATCCTAAAGGCTATACAGTTCACAAATAGGAGCCTGCCAGTGTCCAGACAACACTCAGCCCTGTCTGCCATTGCCACTGCATGTACATGCACTGCTGAATCTGCTGAGTCATATGACCCAAGCAGCAGAACAGCTCATACAGCAGTCTGGACCTGTTATAGAACTCTCTGTTCCAGGACCTACTCAAAAATAGCAGTATTTTGAGTCATTCATTAAATGGGTCAGTATAACACAACCAAATGAGGAACAAGTTGCCTTTAAAATCCAGAGGCCCACTGGATGCACCTTTTTTTGGTTATAGAAAATTCTGGACATGGCAACTTACTGTTCACCTTAGAGAAGATATCTTTTCTTATTTTAGTTTTTAATTAAAGTTCTGTATGACATTACTCCTGCATTTTTTTCAATTGTTTCTTCTTTGTGTTTACCCTTTTCCTTGCCAACTTGGAGACAGGATCTTCTTGTGGTCTTTGTCCAGTTTTAACCTGGTGATAACCACCTTGCTGGGGTGAACACCCACATGGATGGATTTCACATTTGCCTTTTTGCGCTGCATCTGTTCAGTGTAGATGGCCTATTTCTTCTTGTAAATCTGGACTACTTTGCCAGTCTGCTGACCTTTATAGAACTCTCATACGACCTGAACTTCATTATACTTTCAGATGAGCATAGAGCAAACTCTGTACTTCTTGCATCAGCTCTTTGAAAGAGGGGAAGACACAATCTTCCTGTGGATGTGGGAAGGTACATTTAATTGCCATCTTGAGTTTGTGCTTCAGTATGAAGTCATGCAGGGATTGAATATTTTGGCCCCTACAGCTGTAGCAATGGTCACAAAAGGGAAGAGGTCTGCATGCTGTTTCCAGTTTTCTTTTCTTTCTTTCTTTTTTTTTTTTTTTTTTTTTCAGAACTGGGGATTGAACTCAGCCCCCTGCGCTTGCCAGGCAAGCGCTTATTCTACGAGCCATCTCCCTGGTTCCCTGTTTCCAGTTTTCAAAACAGACTACCAGACTCAGAAATTTCACAGAGATAGACATCTCCCTCATAATCATTCTCCACCCTTTGGTATGCAAATATTTTATCAATGCATCTACAGTAGCTGCTGTACACTAGGTCTAATCAACTTAGTGTCATCAGTATAATGGGTGAGTGGAATAGGTTGTGAGCGGGAAAAGCAATCACGATCCCTTCAAACAGAATTATGAGATAGGGCTAGAGAAATTGTATACCCCTGAAATAAGGCAATGAAGATACATTACCAACCTTACCAGCTGGATGCAAATTGCTTGTAGTGAGCCTTTTGGACAGGTATGGAAGAAAGGCCATTTGTCAGCTCAATAGCTGCGTACTATGTATCAGAAAGTGGGTTAATTTGCTCAAGGGATCAAACCACATCTGGTGCAGCAGCTACAATTGGGAGTCACCACTTGGTTGAGCTTACAATAATCCTCTGTCATTCTCTAAAGTCCTTCTCTTCTGGATGGGTCCAAAAGGAAAGCTGGGTGGAGCGGTGATGGCAGTCATCTTCTCTGTGTCTGCAAGTCTTCGATGGCAGTACTAACCTCATAATCCCTCCAGAAGCACACTGCCACTTTCCATTTAGTATTTTTCCAGGTAAGGGCAGTTCTAGTGGCTCCCATTTGATGGTCCTTCCCATGGTAATAGCCCTTGGGCCACAACATCAAAAGCATATAATTTCATCTCATGCTAATAATACTAGATTTGATCACCTAATTAAAGTGATTGCCAACAGCTCCCCCCCCCCAGCCTTTGTGGGTACACAATAAAACTCTGGACCTTGCACTTTCTAGGTAGTCACTGTGCCAACTGAGCTATATTCCAGCCAATGAATTATATCCCCAGCCCTAGATCTCTCTTTTTAAACACATTTTCCCCTTTTGTGGTTATTAACCGGTGGGTCATACTTTGGTACTATACAAATATTCTGAACTCTGAAGTATGTGTGCTTTTTAAAACTTAGCTGCTCTTCCCATAGTACCTTTTTTTTTTTTTGTATTTAGTACAGGGTTTCACTGCATAGATTGGACTTGTGATCCTCCTGTTTTCAACCTCCCCAAGTGCTGGGATTACAAGTGCATATATCACCATGCCCAGTCTCATTCGCCATCTCAGTGTGCCTGGGGTGGGGATTGAACCCCCAGCCCCCGCTTCTGCCTAAGAAGGCGCTTTAATCCGCGGAGCTATTTGGCTGGCCCTTCTATAGTGCCTTTGATTAGCAATTTTTAAGTATAGCAAGGACATATTAGGTAGCAATTAAAATAACTTTTAGAAACTGAAAATGCTAATTTTTGTAACAGGAATAGAATTTAGAACCTTGCACTTGCCAAGCACGCACTTGCGCCACTGAGCTATATTTGGTCCAATGCTTTTTTGTTTTGTTTTGTTTTGTTTTGTATTTTAGGGAAGGTTCTACAGGGTGTTCAGGGTCTCACTACTAGATCTGACTCATTGTAATCCGCCTGTACAGCCTCTCAAGAGCTGGGATTATAGGCATGGGCCACCACGCCCAGTCTCAATTACCTTCTCAGCCTGCCCCTGGGGGCGGGGCCAGCATGGCAGGCGAGTGGGGGGGCCTACACCCACTTGTAGGTGCTTTAATCCGCTGAGCTATTTGGCTGGCCCCCTGCTAAATTTTTTTTGCAAAGGAAAATTCATAACTAGAAAAAAAGTGTCATATCTTCCTAAGCAGGATGTTGTAGCTCAAAAATTGAATGACAACGAGGCAAGTCCAAAAGTTAAAAGAAGCGCTTTATTTTAGCTGGTACCCAGCGGCAACACCTGGCACAAAGTGCCTAAGTGCGCCCCGAGCATTGACAAGGGTCGGTATTTAAGCTTGAAAACCATAAAAACAGGGAAGGGGTGGAGGTGCTGAGTTGGCAGCATTGAGATAAGGTTTGGGGAACAGATATCATAAGACTTGAGTCACAGGGGTGAGGAATTGGGAGGGGTCGGCACATACAGAACAGGAATTCAGTGAGGTTAGAAGGGCAACAAAATGGAGTCAATTTTGACAGGGTACAACACAGGAGAAAAACGTTCGTGAGCTAAGTGAAGATGTTATATTTGCTATGAATTGACTGACAAGATGTCAGTGTCTCTACTACATAAAGAAATCTTTCAAGCCAGTGAGAATAAAAGCTAATCATGCTAAATAGAAAATCAGGCAAAAAACATGAACAGGTCTTTACAAAAGAAATATAAATATACTGAGCATGAAAAAAAATTTAGTATTGCTAATATTCCAAGAAATACAAAAATAAAACCATAAATCAGATTGGCCAAGATTAATAAAACTGACAAAGGTAGTGGTGAAGTGTGGTTGGCATGCAAATTGGCATACACTTTCTGGAAGGTAGTTTGACAATAACACAACAACAAAAAAAAAAACCCTTTAAAATATACCTAAAGCTAGACATACTGGTTTATGCCTATAATTTCTGCAGTTGGGAGGCTGAAACAGGAGGATCTTGAGTTTGAAGCCAGCCTAGGATACCTAAGGAGACCCTTTCTAAAAATAAATAAAGGTCATAAGCTGTTCATAACAACAGGGATGTAGTTCTATAGCCTTTGATTTCCAACATCACAAAAAAAGAATACACAAAATCTATCTATTCTTTTCATTCATATTTGTCCTAAAGAAATGGTGTACAGCAGAAAGATAGATATATGCATAATGACAAGTGTGTAAGTATGCAATAATTGCTATAATCAAAATGTTAACACAGTAAATTATGCACTGATAAAATTTTTTACAGTGAGATTTAGTTTTTGTTTTTTGAGAGAGGGTCTCATTGTAGTTCATATTGGCCTTGAACCCACTATGTAGCCTAGGCTGACCTCAAATTTACAGCAGTCCTCCTGCCTCAGCCCCCCAAGTGCATAGGGGAGTACAGACATGTACCAGTACACTCATCCAAGAATATTTTTAAGGAGCTGACGAGATAGCTCAGCAGTCAAACGTGACTGCTTAGGCAAGCTTAGGCAGGTGCAGGGGACCACGATTCCATCCCTGGCACTGCATGCTGGGCCAGACCAGCCCCCAGGGTGGGCTGAGCAGACAAAAAAAAAGTTTTTAAGAAACAATAGTTTCAACTTTGGGAAAAAATAGTAACAACCCTCAAAATTATGTGCTGAAAAATTAGTTTTCAGCCTTCTCTATAATCAGTGAGTTAAGGCTGAGGCAGTAGGATGACTGTGAGTTTGAGGCCAGCCTAAGTTACAAAATGAGTTCAAGGCCAGCCTGAACTGCATGGTGAAACCCTGCTCAAAATTCATTATGATAAACAGGTATTTTTTTTTAAAAAGTATAGTATTTCAAAGAGAAAATATGTTAAGTTCTCAGTTTCTTTCCTTTCAAAATACTCATGACCAAATTTTTTTTTAATTTTATTTGTGTGTGTGTGTGTGTGTGTGTGTGTGTGGCCAGCTCAGCCCACAAGGGGGCGGGGCTGGCTGGCATGTGGTGCTGGGGGATTGAACTGTGGTCCCTGTGCTTTGCTAAGCTTGTTCTAAGTAGGTGCTTTAGACCACTGAGCCATCTCACCAGCCCCTCATGACCAAATTTATAAATTTTCCATAAGCCATGCCTACATTACCAAAGGGAATTATGATGTATTAAGTTTTGTTTGTTGTTGTTTGCTTGTTTTTTGAGACAAGGTCTTACTATCTACCTCCAGGTAGTCTTGAATTCACTGTATATCCCAGGTTATGCTTGAATTTGTGGTGATCCTCCTGCCTCAGCATCCTCTGGGCTGGGATTACAGCTGTCTGCCACCACACCCAGCCAGAGGCCTGTTTTATAAAGACACTAATCTCAATCATGAGTGTGAAGTCCTCATAATCTAATCATTTTCCAAAGGCCCCTACCTTCTAATACTGTCACATTGGCTATTAGGTTCCAACATAAGGATTTGGGGTACATCAACATTCAGATGGTAGCAGAGAATCAGGTTTTTGGATAGACAAATAAATGTCCATTTTGCTTTTCACAGATGCCATTTTTATTGTTCAGTCTGCTTTATCTCTTCTTTCTTCAGCTCTAGGAAAGCATAGAGCCCACCCATGTTTTCTTATGCATGTAATAGCCATGCCACCAACCCTCCATGAAGTGGTTGCAGAATGTAACCCACCAGCAGTGTGGAGAATGCAAATATCACCCAGAGGCAAAGCTTAGTTCAGGCACTGAGAGGCCTAGAGAGGGGTGTCTCCAGCGAGAGCACCCAATAGTCAGGAGACTGGGAAAAGAAAAAAGCCACCAAGCCAAGTTCTCTAGCTTTTATTTAGAATATCACCATAAATATTCTAAAAATGAGAAGGTTAGGCAGTTTTTCTTGGGAAAAGGGGAAGGGCAGTGCCAAACACAACAGGCTTCACTGATCTAAACTACTTGATGTTTAACTGTTTGATTCTCACACAACTTTGTGTGCTTTTACCCCACAGTGGATTCTCCCAAAGCCTGGGTGCTTTGAGCCTCGCACCTCAATTATTTGTGTGCCCAGTCAGGTTCCTTTGCACTGTTTTGGATTCTTGATTCCTAAATATACACAAAGGAACTGAGTCAGAGTGGCACTGAGACATTCTGTTGGGACCTAGCAAAGAGACAATGTTAGAACTTAGATGCAAGGAATCATTTCCATTTAGGTTCTCTCCAGCTGGTTGAATAGGAGACCAGTGACAACATCCTCTTTAAACCTAAAGATTTTTGTTACATTTTTAACCTCCAAGTTTGCTTTGCTAATTCCTACTTCTCCCCATATCCCTGATCCCAGTTCTGGGAATTAAACCCAGAGCATTAGCCCTAAGCTACATCCCCAGCTCTTTTTTTTTTTTTTTAATTTATTTTAATTTTTTGTTTTTAATGTATTTTGTGCAGGGTCTTACTATGCAGCTCAGACTCATAGAGATCCTTCTGTTTTCAGCTTCCTAGCACTGGGGTTACAGGCCTGTCCCACTATGTCCGGACTCACTCGCCAGCTCAGCATGCCGGAAGGGCAGGGCCAGTGCGGCATATAGTGCCAAGGATCAAACCCCAGTCCCTGAGCTTGCTTAAGCAGGCACTTAGTCTGCTGAGCTATCTTGCTGGCCCTGTTTTTATTTTTAAGTCACTAAGTTGCTCAGGCTGGCCTCAAACTTGAAATCCTTCTGCTTCAACCCCCAGAGTTGTACATTATAGGTCTGTGCCAACACATCCACTTTGCCTTTAAAATTTTGTTGTTGTTGTTGTTGTTAGCATTCTGCATCTCCCCTTCTTCAGTAGCACCTGCACTTATTTCGCAGCAGGTCATCTTGCTTCTGAACTCTGTGACTATTGCCTGTGCCAAGATACACTGCACTGCCAAGACCAAGGGTAGGACTTGGGAGGACAAGCCAAGAGTGGGGTAGATGCCAAGTTCACTGCTTGTTGTGGCTCAGTAGCACTCTCTGTATGCACACACCACAGTTCGTTTATTCAATCACCAGCTGATGGACATGTGGGGTGTTGCCACTTTTTGGCTGCTATTAGTGCTGCTATGAATATTTGTGTACAAGACTTTTTGTGAGCATATGTCTTCAGTTCTCTTGGATAATATACCTAGGAGTGAGTCATATAGCAATTGCATGTTCAACTTTCAAAGAAATTGCCAAAATCTCTTTCAAAGTTGCGGTACCATTTTGTATCTAAGACATTTTGGCACTGTATTTTTAGTATTTTTTGAATCTATATATTTGAGACTTTTTTTTAAAATAATTATGACTTCTATAACCCATGAAATGTTTTCAGAAGTGTCTTAAAATTCCAAACTGAAAAGTCTTTTCTAGTTATTTTTCTCTTATTAGTGACTACCTTAATTAGACTCAGTGATCAGAGAAAGTTGAATGAATCATTTGAAGCCTATTGATAGCTTTATGATTTATTACTATAGTTACTTTTCATATAGTTTTGCTTGTGCCTAGTATTATAGACAGCTAAGTTAGGTAGAAATATTATAGGCAGTTGGGTAGGGCTGAGCACTTCAGAGAGTCAGTGCAAGATGAAAACTTCTTACAATGGGGTCTGGAGGTACATGTGTTAGAGCCCAGGCCTCAAGACAAAAATGGAATGACCAGGTTTACAATAAAGTATATCACTTGGCCTAATAAATTCTATGTAGACGTCAGTCACCTCCATGGGTGACCAAGACCCTGGGACACATCCATTTCCTAAAATTTTTTGTTCTGTTCTCTTTTTTGTTGTTGTTCTTTGTTCTTTCCATGTACACTTGTTATGTGACTTAGTTTCCCATGGATCAATATGACCAAATCGACCATACTTACAATCTTATTGGTTGATCATGGCCTTAACACATGTTGTAATTTTGTGGTTGTGCCCTATACAACTTCCCCTGCAAAGTGGAGCCCGCGGCAACCCGTTTGGGTCCTCTTCTGCTTCTCAGGAGCTGTGTCTCTCCCCTCAGAGAGCTTGCCCCCCTGAAATTGAAAAATAAATTCTTCAATTTTATTTTTTTTAATTCTTCAATTTTAAAGAACATGAACTCAGCATATTGGACATTTAGCAGGTTGGAAATTATAGTATTTCCTTTATATCATATTTGGATGTCCTGATATCATGCCTATAACACTAAAATAATATATTGTTTCCAGTTGTGTATATATGCGTTAGCTATGTCTCATTTATATATTAATTACTTATTTTGCTAGTCAAATCTGTGTCCTTTCATTTTGAGACACTCTGTACACAAATGTCTCAGAAAGGCTTATGCATTTTATTATAATTAATAGATGATTCATTCATAATACCATATAAGGCAACCATGGAGCCGAGGTGACTTAAATTTTCCTTAAAAACAGGATCAAAGATGCAGTCAACCGATACAGAAGTGTGCTGGAGCCTGCTATTACTGGCTTGAGAGACTTAACCATGATACTTTAAGAAAATCTGTGAACTCTTTATACATAGACATTAAAACCTGGCATGATAATACATGCTTGTAATCCCAGCACTTGGGAGGCAGAGGTAGGAGATCACTTTGAGTTTGAAGCCAGCCTGGGCTCTGTAGTGAGTTCAAAGCAAGCCTACACTATACAGCAAGACTCTGTCTATAGATAAATAAGTATATTGTAAAGTTACAATATTAAAAACAGATAATTTGGGGAGGTGGCTCAGTGGAATAAGCACTTCCCTGGCAAGTGCAAGGGCCTGAATTCAATCCCCAGTTCCGCAAAAAAACAAAAACAAAAAAACCCGGATAATTTCTCAAAACTTTTCACTTCTCCTTATGTTACTTAGGTCCACGTATCTGTATAAAGGAAATATTGTATTGTGGTGTGCTACTAGACATCTTTTCCCAAATGCCTCTTCGGTAATATCCTATTGGTAGCTTGAAATCAGAAATGATGGAAGTATTGACAAAGAAACCAGCAGATACTAAAATTTGATATTTACATTTAAGAAACTTATGGGTAAGCTTGAAGTGGTGGTATGGTGGATGCATACAATTTTAGCACTCTGAGAGGCCAAGACAGAAGGATTACAAATTCAAGCCCATCCTAGGGAATTTAGTGACTTATTGAGACACTGTCTCAAACAATAAAAAAGTCTAAGAGTGTAGCTCAGTGTGAAGGCCCTTGGCTTAGTCCCTAGTACAAAAAGGAGAGAGAGACAGAGACAGAAACAGAGACAGAGACACAGAGAGAAAGACAGAGAGAGACAGAGACACAGAGAGACAGAGACACAGAGATAGACAGACAGAGAGAAACACGATAATGCAGAACTGTATATGTGTCTCTAGCTTTCACATTGTGAATAAAAAGATGAAGGAAAATTCTCCCAATATTAAAAAAATATTACGCATTTCAGGAAAGAAATTGGTCACAAGTGGAAAGTGAAATTTTAACATAGAAACATCTTGGATGTTTCACTTTTGTCTTACTCATAAGTATAAACAAGGGTGCTTGCGGGTTAGCTCAGTTGTTTAAAGCACCTACTTGGACAAACTCAGTCAGCCACAGGGGAATGTGGTTTGATCCGCAACACCACATGACACACCAGACCCACCCTTAAGGCAGCCTGAACCAGCCAAAAAAAAG
>NW_004524654.1:7519541-7520202 GCF_000260255.1 Octodon degus
AACCGGGGATTGAACTCAGGCCCTTGTACTTGCCAGGCAAGTGCTTATTCTACGAGCCATCACCTCAGCCCCAAGAGCTTCTTCACTGTGTGTGCTACAGTTGACGTCAGTAACATTTAAAATGTATAATAATCTTAATCACATATACATGTCTCCCTGTGAGCATGGTCAGTATTATCAGCACTGGACTGGCTGACAGCCTACAGCTGCAGGACCACTAAGACCCTCTGCAGTACGACATCCCTTCCCAAGGAAGTCTAGCCAGCGATGGGATGGCCAGTAGTGTTAGGTTCTTGCTACTCCTTGAATTGCTCTTCTATAAACAGTCTGTGGTGGAGCTTTCTTTTGAGGGGCTTGAGATTCTCTCAGGGCTGCACTGAAGTTGAACTTTCTTTTACCTATTTTGCTTTCCTTTTCTTTTCTAATGTATTTAACTATCTTGACCTGAAGACTTTTTCTTCTGTTCTTTCACAAGAATTTCCTCCCCAATAGGTCTCCTATACTTTTAATTCTTCTTGGTGCTGGCTCCTGGAAGACCCAAACTGACAGTCAAGAATATAAAAATATTAAAAGGGAAACAGCGTCAGGGAGATAGCTCAGTATAAGTGTCTGCCTGGCAAGCGCAAGGTTCTGAGTTCAGTCCCCTGTACCGCCAAAAAAA
>NW_004524654.1:7520307-7534767 GCF_000260255.1 Octodon degus
TTTTTTTTTTTTTTTCAGAACCGGGGATTGAACTCAGATCCTTTCGTTTGCCAGTCAAGCGCTTATCCTACTGAGCCATCTCCCTGGCCCCTAGACATTTCTAATGTCAATAACAACACTTCAAGAAAATTGTGCAAAATAAAATGGAAGTCATGCATTCAGACAGATAAGGTGCTTGGGAGACAGTAAGGAAGAAAGGAAAAACAAGAAGGGGAAAGATGAAACAGTGAAAGAAATATATTAGCTTGTTTTTATTTTACCAATACTAATATAGTACTTATTCTGCAAGGTATTGTTCTCAGCATTTTACAAACACTAACTTACTTAATTCTCATTACTAGATTTTATAGAACAGGCAACCTAAGCAGGAAAAGAGCCAAGAATGGCCTAACAGCATCTGGCCTACATAAGGCAGGACCAGCACCTGAACACAGGCAGGCAGCCTTGCAGCAGTCTGTGTACTTAGCCCCTCACTGGCAGAAAAAGTCTTACTTACTGTTGAGCTATCTGGGTTGTGGGTGCTAATGTCCAATAAGACTTCCCTTAAAATACTCAATATGTGGTTAACTAAGGAATTTTTGAAGCTCTGTAACAACTACTTTCTCAAACATCAGATTATCTGGTTGTGAATTAATATAAAGCATGGAAAAGAAAAAAAAATAAAATAAAAGAACCTGCTCTTGAATTGCTAAAAAAGAAAGAAACAACTCTAATGTCCATGCAGATTAATAAATAAACAAAAAGATACCTTTAAGAAAATAGATACTTCAGAAACATAAAATAACAGTGCAGAATAAATTTTAAAGTATTTCATATCTATAGCTATTATATTATCAATAACATAAAAACAGAAAATTCTTTTAGTATTAGAAACATTCAAGGGGCCGGGGAGATGCCTCAGGGGCCAGGGAGATGGCACAGGGGCCGGGGAGATGGTTCAGTAGAATAAGCGCTTGCCTGGCAAATGCAAGGGCCTGAGTTCAATCCCCGGTTCCACAAAAAAAAAAAAAAAAAAAAGAAAGAAAGAAAAAAAGAAACTTTCAGTGAAGTACTATTCAGAAATTAAACAGGAAAGATTATAGGGATGAATCTTTTTTTGTTCTTGTTTTTTGAGACAGGGTCTCACTTTGTAGTGTAGAGTGGCCTTGAACTCACTGTGTAGCACAGGCTGACAGCAGTCCTCCTACCCCATGTCCAGTTATATGGTGGTGAGTGTTAAAAAAATAAATAAAAAAGAGCAGGTATGGTGGCACACATCTGTGATGTGCTAAGCAAACGAAGCTGAGTGTGGGGCTGGGGATGTGGCTTATTGGTAGAGCTCAGAATGTGTGCAGGCCCTTGTTTCAAAAACAGAAAGAAAACACCAAAAATAAAGATGAAAATGCTGAGAGCCAAAAGAGTATACTGTATGATTCTATTTATATGAAATTGTGGAACAGTTGGGGGAGAGTAGGGAACAGATTGGAAAGGAGCATACGGGATCTTTCTGAGAATGGAGATGTTCTGTATCTTATTGGGGGTATATTATCATGGTTGAACACATTTTCAGAATCCCTCTAAGTGTATATTCAATATTTATTCATTTCACTGTCCTATATAAATTTGTACCTCAATACAAAAGTACAAAAACAATTCTTCTTCTGATTATGCCAGATGTTACCTTCTCTTGTAGCCCTGCCCACGTCTGCTCTGTACACTTAAAGGTTATGTTATTACATCTCTGCAGTTTAGAATATTCCTGGTAAACTGCTTATTTCCAGTTCTACACACACACACACGCACACACACACACACACGTCCTGCCTACTCATTCCCATTAATTTATTGTTTCACTTTAATCTAACATTCTTGTAATGTTCCAGCATGTGGACTTGCTTTACAAGGATTTTTTTCTATTGGGTTTGCGTTGAACCCCAGCAGGGACACATGCAACCACAAAACTAGCTGCATGTTACTGACTCCAGTTTGACACCCTGTCACTTGGATATCCATGCCTCTTGGCTTCAGTTCAGAATCAACCAGCCCCTGAGAAGCAATTGCTTGGCCAAAACAAACGGTAACCTGGAGGAGATGGAGGACTTCACAGATGCTTACATTCCAGCAGACCAACAAGAAAGGCTTGTTAACCTCAGCACTCGGGAGTCTGAGGCAGGAGGATCCTTGGGAGTTCCGGACCAGCCTGGGCTACAAAGTGCGCTCAAAGCCAGCCTGAATTGACCAAAGGACGCGGAGGAGAAGGCTCAGGCTCACCACATAACACAGAAAATACTGTAACTTTACAGTGGTGACAAGAAGTGGCAGCCTCTGCCTTGAGAAGTAGAGGCTTAGCTTCAGTAGCAGGAGGTCGAGACTACTAGGTCTGCTATGTTGAGCGTTGGTTTTTCTTACAGGCAGGTAGTGCAAAGAGAAGGCACTATTTGGGGGACACAAATCCCAGGTGGACATTAGTGAGGGTGGGGTGGATGATTTTGCACCTGTGGTCGCTATTGGGCTCACGTGGCTCTATTCCTGCCACCTCCAATGTGACAACCCAAGGCACACACCAGGTTCATACCACCTGAGCTTATTGAAGAGAGCCTAGCACCACCCAACTCTGGCGTTTTGTAGAATCCTCTTTCTGATTGGTCGACTCCTGCTAGCTAGCTCTAAAGTCAATCAAAGGAGAACGTGTCACACTTCAGTTGCCGCTGGCTACAAACGCACCTACCTTTTCAAGGACTGTCACAAAACACCACCTGCTTCCTGCTGCTTCCTCTGCGTCTCCTAACATGTTATCTTCAAAAAATGTGTTTCCTTTGTATCAAAAGTCTGCATTTAGGCGGTTAAATGCGAAAAAGGAAAAGAAGTTCCCTGTTGGGTCCGCCAACCTTCTAAACCAACAAAGAGACTCAGTACCAACTCGCATTATCCAATAAATTGGATATCATTTTGTTTATTAGTAATAATTACAACAGTGCTAATGGGACCTCATTTTAGCGACTAGCTTGAAGATGAAACTATACTTCGTGTCCATGGTAGAGTCATTTGTATAGTTGCAATTATAGTCCCAGAATGCCATGTTGAGCTGGAGATTTTTATTATAAAGTGTTATTACTTTAACGTCTTTTTATTTAAAGAGTTTTGCTAATGTAATTCAGGCTGGCTTCGAGCTCATTATGAGCCCAGGCTGGCCACGAACTCAGGGCTACCCTCCTGCTCACCCTCACGTGTTCTAGGACGACAGGCGTGCATCACCACACCTGTCATAACTGATACTACTTTATGAAAAATAAGTTAAATTGAAAAAGTAAAGAAAACGAACAAAAAAGAAAGAAAAAGAAAGAAAGAAAGAAAAGAAAAGAAAAGAAAAGAAAAGAAAAGAAAAGAAAAGAAAAGAAAAGAAAAGAAAAGAAAAGAAAAGAAAAGTTAAATGGGTAACTTTGGTTTCTGGTCGCATGTGAGGGTTTGAATGACTTTTGGTCCCTCGCGGCTCCTGTAGCATCCTTAGTAACCGCGACCCTAGTAACCTCCCGCCAAGACCTGCCAGGTCGCGGAAGGCCGCTCCAGTTTACCCGCCCCGGGCCAGCGCTGGCGCTTTGGCCTCGGAGGTGGGGTGATGGCCGCCTCGCACCGGGAGGCGAAACTGGCGGCCGCCAGTCTCCACCTCCCGGTAAATCCCCAAACCGGAGCGCGGGTCGCCCAGTACGAGCGTGAAGACCTCTTAGAGGCCCTGGCGGCGGCAGTCTCGCTGGAGGAGGATGAGAAGGTGTTGCGGCCCGCGCGGGCGTGGGTAATGCGAGGGCGGGACCCGGGCGGGGGCTGGAGCCGGGCGCGGGCTGGGTGCGGCGCGGCGCTGGTGCGGGTCCCAGGCCCTCCCCGACCGGCTGGACGCACGGGGCCTTGTGCAAACCTCCGTACCTGGTGATCCTGGTCTACCACCTTCCCTTTGCCTGTTCGCCCCTCCGAAAAAATATTCAAAACCGAGGTGTTTAAGAGATTGTACTGAAACTTTTTTGGAGAGAACTTTTTTTACTCTTTTTCTACTCTGCTTCCTACCCCCTCCTGCACCCCCAGCATCTGTTGAACTGATTTTTTCCCACTTGAAGGCTGGGCCACCCCATGATAAATAAAATAAAAATTCAAGTGAATCAGCTGTGCCATCAGGTGTGTTTTTCACTTCTTGGTTATTAGCATATTTTAGCACAGTTCATTAGGTGTTTAAAATCATCAAGAGTCCAGTGGATGGTATAGATAAGCATCCATGCAAGCAGTTTACTGAGATCCCAGGGTTTCCTAAAGAGGTCTTCAGGGTGGAGCCCTGCAAAGATCAACTTTTCAGTGTCAGACCTGTCGTGCCCACCTGTGCAACAGGTGGAGACCAGAGCCTACCATCTGCTCTGTTCACTTAGATGACGAGAAGCTTGAATTGTCGATATAAATCTCTTTATCCCCAGTTATGGTTTCTTAATACCACATGCCGAAAGCTGCTGAGATGCAAAACATTATGGTCCAGAGCTTATCAAAATCACCGAATATTTTGAAATTCTAGTCCTTGTAATTATACCAGAACTTCAATGAGAGAATCTATAGCAAACGTTTTATGGCTAATATTTTACAAACACCTTGAGGTTAAAGTGAGTAAGGCAGATTGAGACCCTGAATGTGAATCAGAATTGGAACCCTGGGAACACTTCCATACGTGAGAAAGCTACCCTTCAGCGCAATGTACACTAGGTAGCAGAAGAGGCAACGTGATGATGGAAAAAGATTTGAATGGAGGAAGGGATGAATTTTTTTTGAACCGGGGATCAAACTCAGGCCCTTGCACTTGCCAGGGAAGCACTTATTCTACTGAGACATCTTCCTGGCCCCATGGAGGATTTGGAGTCCTGGACTAGAATGTGTTTGTTTGCTTGCTTGCTTGCCTTCCTTCCTTCCTTCCTTCCTTCCTTCCTTCCTTCCTTCCTTTGGATCTATTTTCTGTTACTTGCTAAGATATGATTAGGATATGACTTCCTTAGATCTCAGTTTACCTATAAAAGTACTGTAATAATTGTTTCCCTTTCCTATCTCATTCGTTAGAACCAGATGAAAGAATGTATGCCATATCTAGAGAGCACTTTATACAAATTAGCACTAATGATAACAACTGCCCATGGGACTGTCATTTGAGCAACCTGCTTGAAAATTAAGTTTTACTTTGGTTTGTGGTAGTCATTTGTATAGTTGTACTTATATTCCCAGAATGCCATGTTAGACTACAGATTTGTATTATGACCTGCTACTACCTTAGGAGTGATCATTTTATACAATGAACTCGTTTCAAAAGGACAGGATCTTACCAGAAAAGTATTTTAAGTTTGCCACTCTTCTGAGACCACCACACATGAAAGACCAAATGGGGGGTAACTGACCACAGTAAGCTTGATGGCCGGGGGCACCAGGGCTGCAACCAGTGGTGCTGAAAAGGCAGAAAAGAATGCAGGAGCCAGTCTTTCCCTCTTCACAGATTGGCCTGGGTCTCAATCTTGATTTTTTTTTTTTTTTTTTTTTTTTTTTTGGCAGAACCGGGGATGGAACTCAGGCCCTTGCGCTTGCCAAGGAAGCACTTTTTCTACTGAGCCATCTCCCCAGCCCTTGATTTTGAAAGTTTGACTTGTCTCAACTTTGTCATCTATAAAATACAGTAAACTCACATACTATTTCCATCCTACAAGACTTACTCAAAACCTATCACAATAGGCCTCTTTTGGTCTTCTGATTTTGCTAACCCCAGGCCACCCAAATCACCCACCCTATCCCTAGATCATCCCCATGTGCTTTCTCTTTACTCCCAAGCATCCACATGCCCTTTGGAGGATTTTGTGCCCATGTTGGGCTGAGGGCATGCTCCTTTAATCTAGCTTTAATTAGAGTTGTCAGTTCATAGGTTCAGCCATGTAGAAATGTATATTTCAAAGTTAAGATTTGACTGAATTTTCTAGTGGAACAACATTCTATTTTTCTTTTTATTATTATTTTTTTTTGACATTTTATTTTTCAACAAGTATTCAGCTTTTTTTTTTCTTAATGTGTTTAAGACAGGGTCTGTAGGGTCTAACTACATAGATTGGACTGTTTTCAGCCTGCCAAGTGCTGAGATTACAGGTGTGTACTACCACACCCAGTCTCAGTCGCCTTCTCAGTGCACGTTGGCTGCTGCACTCTGCCAATGCAGGCGCTTTAGTCAGCTGAGCTATCAGGCCGGCCTCAGCATTTATTAAGTGCTAGTCACTAAATGTTCAGTGGTAAACAAAACACATCTAACTCATATCATGAGGCCTTTCAGCTTGGTGGAGAAGTTATTCGACAGAATGTGAATAGTCAAATGACTGAAAGATGGGAAACATTGGAAAATAAGTGAACAGACTATGATGATTTAAAGACGAAATAAATAGGAACCTACTTACACTGAGTTGTTAACATGTACAACCATACCTGAAGGGTGAGAAAGAACAAGCCTTGGAAGAGGGCATGGTACAGCGAGAACAGCATATGCAGAAACCCTAAGATATGAAGAGAGCTTTGTGTGATTAAGGACCTGAAAGAAAGCCAGCAGGACCAGGAAGTGGCGGGGGCGGGAGAGGATATATGTTTCTGTTTACATTTTGGAGAGATCACTCTGATGTCTTTGTGGAAAATGATCAAAGCATTTGATGCAACAAAGGTAAGGAGACTGGTTAGGAGGTTGTTGTAGTTCAGGTGCTAGAGACAGTGATTTGGACTTGTGCGTACAGAGGTGATAGCAAGATGTGGACAAGTCGCTGAAGAATGTTGGGACATACTATTGGGTTCAATATAAAGGCCAAGGAAAAGGAAGAAATCAAGGAGGTTTATTCCCAGGTTTCTGGTTTGAACAGCTGTGTGGAAGGTAATATTACTGAATCGGGGACCATTGGCAGAGGAATAGTTCTGAGGGGTGAGTGCAAATCAAGGTTTCAATTTTTAAACATGGTGAACTTGAGATGCTTGTAGAGCCATGAAAAAATGTGTAGAGGACGTTGAGCTGTGGTGATCTATGGAGCCTGAGCTGGAGATTTATATTTTCAGCATTCTTAAAACAGCAGCAGTGAATAAGGTCACGTAAGGAGAAAGCAGAGAAGGCTGCCATGGAGTTGTTAAGAACCACAACATTCAGGCTGGGCATGGAACCTAAATCCTAGCATTTGGGAGAATCACCACAAGTTCAAGACTAGCCTGGACTACACAGCATGACCCTTTCTCAAAAGATAAACAAACCAGCCCTCAACATTCAACAGCAGGTAGAGATTTAGGAGCAGCCACAGTGGTGGGAAAAGTAGGGAGGAGGATGGAGGGCCCCTGTTCACTGTACCAGTAAGGGAAAGTATCATGTGCTGCATTTCGTCCCTGGAGGGAAGGAGCCCCAAAGGGAAAGTTTCATAGGTAAGTTGAAGGAACTTCCCTCTGATGGTTTCTGTATTCCTAGAGAACCAACTGTCAAGGGTAAGGGAGCATTTGAAGGGTGGGAGCAGTTAGAGGAAGAAGCAAGGGACGGGTAAACAGAACTGCCAGGGACAGGGAAGCATGGCTGCTGAGCAGGCCAGGTGTCTGGCAGACACTGTGCAGTGTTTAGTGCAGAATTTCTAGTCACAAAACATCCTTTGTCTTTTCTGCTAAGCTACAAAGCCAGCCTGGGCAACATTGCAGAGACTGTCTCTTAAAAAATAAAATTGGGCCAGGGAGATGGCTCAGTAGCGTAAGTGCTTCCCTGGCAAGTGCAAGGGCCTGAGTTCAATCCCCAGCTCCACCAAAAAACAAAACAAAAAAAAAAAAAAACAAAAAACAGATGTTACATAAAGGGTTTAGGCCCCGCTTACACCTCTGCCTGCCCCAAAGAAATCTGGATATCCATGCTCTCCCCAGTGGTAACCACTGTTTAAATTTGTTATATATTTTATTCTTGAGCTTTTTTGATCTCCTGTGTGTGTATTTTAATATGTGGTAGCATGTTATAAAGATACAAGTTGGCTTTTCTCTTTTTATTCATGGGGAAGTAGCCATAGTAGTACATGAGGTCTGCCTTGTTGCTAACACATCTTTTCCAATGGAAAAAAAAATTTCAGCATTGTAGGCTACAACCCCAACTATCCTTATGGGTACTGATCTAATGAAGCCGCAGACACTAGAAGCATTCATTATCTAAGTGGGTCAAGCCAGTCTCAGGAAGATTATCTTCTGATAGAGTGGCAGCATTTACAGGGCTCCACAAACACCAAAACGATTAAAGGGAGAGAAAAATCATGTCCATGCCTATGTTGATATACTAAATGTTTCTGAATGTGGACAATTACAGAGGATATTAACACTGAAAGTCATTTCTTAGTTGTTCATCTGTCTTTGGTAAAGCTCTGTGAGATCAGTTTACCTGGAAAGCTCTGTCTTGTATTAACATTACTAAGCTGAACAGAAGTTGGCTAGTATGCAAAAGTTAGTGCATAAGAATTAGTTATCAAGCCTGCACATCTCTTCAAAAGCTACTCATCTTTTGGTCTTTTTTTTTTTTTTTTGTACTGGGAATCAAACTCAGGACCTTGCACTTGCCACGCAGGCACTTCTGCCACTGAGTGACGTCCCTGGCCTTCTCAGTGTTTCCTCAAATCAGTGGTACCTTAGTTCATGAACTTAATTCACAAGGGAAAAGATGGCCATGGTCATGTTCATCACCTGATGCAGAGTTTGCAAACAAAAACAAAATTTTGCCAAATGCTTCAAAAAGTGTTCAAGGAGCAAAGGCACCAACATAGCTCTTCCAGGTCAAAATACATTTGATTCTTTTTGTTTAAATGATTGAGATAAAATTTTAAGAAATATTCTGAAAGAATGAGTAAGAACAAATGGATGCTTTCATCTAAAAATAGTTCATCGGAATACCTTCAAACTGCTTTAAGGGTAGTAAAAAGTCTTTTCCTTAATGTTCAATAGAATGAATATAGCTCTTTAATTAGTATCTCTTTGCAAGATTCAGTCATGTGTAAGAGTAATTATTATTTTTTTCCTGTGGTAGAAACTTTTGTTTGTTTTTGTTTTGTTTTGTTTTTTTTTTTGAGATAGGCTGTGCAGTTCAGGCTGGCCTTGAGTTCACTTTGTAGCCCAGGCTGGTCTTGAATTCTCAAAGATCCTCCTACACCAGCCTCCTGAGTGCTGGGATTACAGGTGTGTGCCACCACACCCAGCTTTTTTTTTTTTTTTTTTTTTTTTTTTTTTTTTTTTTTTACCAGGGATCAAGCTCAGGACCTTGCACTTGCCAAACAGACACACCACTGAGCCATTTCCTTGGCAATTAGGTTTTTTTAATCATAGATTTGTTAGTATAACAAATTTGTGCGTCAATTATTTTGAAGGAAATTTCATTTTTTTTCATTTGTTTTCTCTAAATTACCCGAAATGTTGGAACTCTGACCTCTTATACACTGTTTTTATCCCATTATATATCAGCTGGGGATATAGCTCAGCAGCACAACACTGGTGAGGCAAGCTCAAGGTTGTGAGTTCAATGCCCAGTACCAATAAATAAGTAGGTAACTACATTAGTAACTATTACTTATAATTGACTTTTCTGAATTTTTATGTTGGGAGAAAGTAAACTGATTTATTTTTCTAGAGCCTTACCTGAGTGAATCTTTAGTTTTCATAACAAATATACTTTTAAAATGTTTGAGTCTGTTTAAACATCAAGCTAAATTTATAATCATGGCTGATATATAATCATTTATGCACAGTGTCATAAATAATTTCAACTTTCTCAATTGAGAGCATATTAAAATGTTTATAAAGAAACAGATTTTATCTCAGTTATATCTGGAATATCCATATATGACTGTGTATATACAGAATAATCTTTGTTCTGTTTTCACTGTCAGAGTCTGTGCCCCCTATGGAAGTTACTGCTCTTTTTTTTTGGAAATCACTATTCTTGTTGTCCCCCAGGAAAGACTGTTCTAAAGTCAGGCATGGTGGCACATGGCCATAATCCCAGCATCAGGAGGCTGAGGCAGGAGCATTGCCTCAAGCATGGCAAGTTCATGAGTCAGCCTGAACTATGTAGCAAGAACCTATCTCAAAAAAAAAAAAAAAAAAAAAAAAACGAAAAAGAAAAAGACTGTCCTGAAAATTCCAACTCCCCTCGTGGCCTCTGAGTCCCCTCTGCAGCCTCATCTCAGATGGCTTCTTACCAAACGATGGAGAACTTTGTCTCCAGCTCTCATCCCCTCCTCTGTTCTGCCTTCTCTGCACTGGCCCACCCTGGAGTCTCACTGAAGAGTTACAGGGAATGGCTCTGGCTTCTGTTTGATTGATTTACAGCAGAAGGAGCTGTGCTCCTACTCATCCAGAAGAAGGCTCTTTATAGCAACTGTAAAAAGTGATTCGTGCCGAGTGGGCTGGTATGTGGTTGTGACCCCAGCCCTCGGGAGGCTGAAGGAAGGAGAGGCAGAAGAAGCAGAAGCAGTGTAGTGGGACTCTGTGTCAAAACAGGATTTTTAGAAGGGTGTAGTGATGTGACTTAGAGTATAGCGCTCGCGTGCCCGGTATGCTGAAGGGCCCTGACCTCAATACCAGTATTGAAAACATCAAAAGTGATCTGGTCCATCCTGCTATAATGTGAATATACTGCATTAATTCTTGGTTCATCCAGGAATCCATCTATCCATTATAAAATAGATTAAGCAGCATTTATTTTCTGACAGTTTGATCTCTCTTGTTCTTAAAATAGGATTAGAGAAAATGTACACCAACCTCAAGTAATGTAACCTAAAGTAATGTAGCCTACCAAGGTGTAGACCCTTTGGGAAGCTGCATCTGGGTCAGTGTCATTTTAATTTCTTTGATTCCAAACACCATGTAACAGGCTTTTCCCCTGCCAGGCTGATTCTGACACCAACTCTGCAGTGCAGGGAAGAAGTTTCAACTATGGCAACATTGTGAGCTTTTCTGACATCCGCCACTCTAACGAAGAGTATTTCAGGAAACTAGAGGAGCTGAAGGCTGCTCACATAGAAAGTATGGCAAAATTAGAGAAAATGTACCAGAATAAATTAAATTTAAAGGAATTTCAGCCAGCGACCATCAGGGAAGATATTCCCAGCAACTCTTCCAGGTAAGTGCTCAGTGCCATTTGTGCACTATAAAATAAGATGTACCCTAAAAATGTGGAATGAAATTATTTCAGAATATTTTCTCTTAAATATCCCTTTGTGCTTTTAATGATACACAGAAGTATGATTTTATTCAAAATGACCAGGAAGATAGCTCAGTAGCATAGCACCTGCCTGACAACTGCAAGGTCCTGAGTTTGATCCCCAGTACCCAAAAACAGTAGAAGTTTTAATGACTTGTTGGTTTACTAGGTGGCTTCTTTCTTTGAGAGTCATTTGGTGGCCATTTGGTTTTTCCTTTTTGACTTAACACTCACAGACCTGTACATATATGTCAAAAGATTTATATTGTGTCATTTTTTTTACATATTGTGTCATTTAAATGATAAATATTAAAGTTTAATTTTAAAAGCTTAGTCTAATATGTGGATTAACTTATAAAGATGCTGGGCTTGGGCCAGAGAGATAGGTCAGTGGTGTAAGCATCTGCCTGGCAAAGGTGAGGTCCTGAGTTTAATGCTCAGTACCAAACAGTTAGATGCTGGGCTCAGTGGCACAGGCCTGTAATTCCAGCTACATGGGAGGCTGAGGCAGGAAAGTGTCAAGGTCAACCTAGATAACTTAGCAAGGCACTGTTTCAAAATTAAAAATAGCTGAGGGTATAGTTTGGTGATAGGGCACTCCCAAGTTTGATCCCACTACTCTGAAAGAAAATATGTATATAATACATATGTAACGTACACACACACACACACACACACACACACACACACAAAGATAGAGAAAAGAGAGTGACAGAGAGATACATAATATACCAATACAGTATAGCTGATACCAATACCATCTCAGGTATAGTTTATTATTATAGTAATGCCTAGTTTGTTCAGTTTGTTTCCTAAACAAAATTTGAAAGAATTTTACTGCTATTCAAAAACTCCACATTGAGTGACAAACATAACTGCGGCCATCTTCCCCAGAATCATAAAACAAATTAAGTTTGTGAACCAAGGTACCACCGTGTAGAGAGTGGTACTTCAGTTCATGAACTCAATTCACTTGATAATTCTGGTTGCAAACCAGACTGGCCTAGGACCGAATTCAAATTCAAAGGTTAGGTTCAGTGTTAACCTAATGGGGATAAGCATGTGACTTCAGCTTAATTTTTATGTTTGTCACATATAGTTCTATTTATTCTTCTCAGTTCTGTATCGGAAAATAGCTCCTGTCATCCTGTTGTGTTAATGACGTCGCTTTCGGAGCCAGACTTAGGCCAGTCTTCCTCCTTGTATACTTCTTCCTCGGAAGAAGAGCTGCCCAACCTAGAAAAAGAGCATCCTGGGAAAAACAAAATAATGAACTATGCTAAGGAGCTCATTAGCAACATGTGGAAAGACTTTTGTGTTGAAGATTATATTCAGGGTGAAGATACTGACTTCCAAGTAACTGAAAAAACAAGAAAGAAACCAAAAAGATGGGTGCCCACAATTACAATACCTGTACCTTTTCAAATGATGATTAGAGAACAGAAGAAAAAAGAAGCCATGAAATCTAAATCAGATATAGAAATAGTACAAAAACTGCTCAAAAACGAAGAAGATTCAGAGTGTAAGAAGAAATTCCGAGCCAATCCAGTTCCTCTGAGTGTCCTCCTTCCCCTGTATCATGAGCTAGTTAAGCAAAGTGAAGAACGGAGGAGGGCTAGGAAGGAGAAAAACAGAGAAACTCTTTTGGCCTTACAAAAGCCATTTACATTTGTTGCAAGGGAAGAACAGAAGCAAGCAGCCCGGGAAAAGCAACTGAGAGATTATTTCAAGTCTAAAAAGAAAACATATCGATTTAAAGCCAAACCCATACCTCGATCTACTTATGGTTCAGCCTACAGCGACAAGTTAAAAGAAGAAGAGCTCCTTCGAAACATTAGGACACAGCTGAAAGCACAACAGCTTTTACAGAATTCTTCCCCTCTGCTTTATAGACCAGGTTACAAACATGTTAGGAACCCCAAGTGTCCTGAACAGGCTGGGAAATTAAGGAATAAACACAAGGCCAGGTCCGAGACTCCTGATGTTGAGGACCTTCCTGAGGAGTATAAGAAACGCTTCTCAGAACACAAGTGTCCAAAATTCTCAGCAGTCCAAAAACCACCTGATCTTCATGTTACTTCGAGTAAATCTGCTGAAAGGGAGAACAATTTGGTAGATGAAGAAAATTTGAAACAGGCACGTTGCCCTCATCTGTCTCCAAGGCGTAAGTCATCAGGAAGAAATGCAAGTGCAAAACCTGCGTCTTGCAGCTGCAGGCCTCCAGTGCCCACAGTGTCCTCCAGAGGACGGGAACGAGCCATCAGGTAAACCTGGGACTCGGACTGACTGGATTGTGCTTGCTAAGCTAGTGAACATAGCTCTGTTGGGTTTATAGTGGTGAATTTGAAAAGATTAAGAAACTATTATATCTGTAACATATTTTACTATATAATGAACATTGTGCTAAGGGTATTTTTTAAAGAAATGAATGCATGTTTTTTGTGAATCTTTGGGGAAAGAAAAGGTTACAGTTAGCCTTGATTGGCTTTCCAATTTCACAAGTCAGATCCTTCCCAAAAGGTTGGGTTTTCTTTCTCCCAACCTTTGAGTCATTTCGTGTTAAACATGTGTTAAGCAACTTTCTCTTGGCTTAAGGTGAATTAAGCCTTAGTTTATTGCCCTCAGGAGATCACTTGAGGAAAAGAAAATGTTGGAAGAAGAAAGAAATCGGATCTTAACTAAGCAGAAGCAAAGAATGAAAGAATTACAGAAACTCCTGACAACCCGGGCTAAGGCTTATGATCCACATCAAAGTTTAGCTCAAATGTCTAAATCTAAAGTAAAATATCTCAGGTATCCTGAAAGAATTCGGAACATTGGTTTCCAAACTTGCTTTCTCTTTCCCTCCCTCCTTTCCTTTGTTCTATTGTTTCTTTTCACAAGGTCTTACTCTGCAGTCCAGGCTGCGCTAGGAACTGCACTGAATAGCATAGACTGGCCTCACATTCCTGGCTCAGCCTCCTGAGTAGCTGAGATTACATGCATGCTCCACTATGCCTGTTTTTTTTGTTTGTTTGTTTTTGTTTTTAATCAGTGGATACCAATGTATAAACAGATTGAAAATGATAATAGTATTTTAGTTTATAGATTAAAATTGTAGTTACTTATATCTAACATATTTATGTGTACACACACATACACACACACATCCTCATGGTAAGAACCAATGTATGCACTTACCTCTGAGAATGATGAAGCTGTGTTGATGAACATACACTTTTGGTGCTGTGGCCATAGTTAGGAGA
>NW_004524654.1:7535122-7543551 GCF_000260255.1 Octodon degus
TCTCTCTCTCTCTCTCTCTCTCTCTCTCTCTCTCTCTCTCTCTCTCTCTCATATTTAGGATAGGGAGGACAGGGTGTACAGAATCTTATTCTGTAGATCGGACTTATAGTGAGCCTCCTGTTTACAGCCTCTCAAATGCTGGGATTACTGGCGCATATCACCACTCCTAGTCTCAATTGCCGTCTCAGCGTGCAGGTGCCCTGGGGGTGGGGCCAGAATGGCAGGCCTGGGCATCAAACTCCTGCTCCCTGCATCTGTCAAACACTTGAATCCACTGAGCTATTTGGCTGGCCTTTAGACCCACTCTCTCTACACTGAGCCACACCCTAGCCCGGAATATTTTTTCAATAAATAGATATGACAAGGAGTTTTATTCTAGACATGTACAAAATCTGATAGCAAGATAAACACATTTTTGTTAACACCAATTATGTAGTATGTTGCCTAGTGTGTGTCAATGTTATGTGACATATGTTGCTTTTAAAATTTTTTTCAGTACTAAGGATTAAACCAAGGGCCTTCACACTGAGCTGCATTCCCCAGCTCTTTAAAAAAAAAAAAAAAAGTTTTTTTTTTTTTTTCTTTTTTCTTGTGTGCTAGGAATTTAGCTCAGCAGCTGTGTTTGCTTGGCAAGCATGAGGTCCTAAGTTTGATTCACAGTACCAAAATAAACCTTTTTATTTGTTTGAAACAGGGTCTTGCTATTTAGTTCAGGCTGGCCTTTTAGATTCACTATGTAATCTAGGCTAGCTTCAAACTTTTAGTGATCCACTTGTCTCAGTCTCCTGAATGCTACAAGTGTGCACCACCAGCCCAGTATAATTTTTTTTTTTTGATACAGGATCTTGATAAATCATTATATTGCCCCTGTTGAGCTCAAATTTATAATTTTATGGCCTCATCCTCCCACAATGTTGGGATTGCAGGTATACACCATTGCTACTGTTTCAATATTAAAAATGTCCAGGGCTGGGGATATAGCTCAACAGCATAAGAACCTGCCTGGCAAGTGGAAGGCCCTGAGTTCAATTCCTTGTACACCCCTGCCTCATCCCCAAAATTCATACAACACATAGAACCTTGCACAGAACACTAGGATTGTGGAGTACAAAGTTTGCAAACCAGTGTTCCAGGTGGTACACATGAAAATATTCAGGTTTAAATAAGAAAATACCTTCTCCCAACTAGGTAAGTAATACAGTTTACTAATTTCCAATTTGATTTATAAGAACCAAAACTGTATCTTTGCTTTTAAGTATAGTAAGTATACTTTCATATTATAGTACTAATTTATTGATAGGAACTTAATTTTGTCAATGAGAACAAAAATTTCCTTACACCCTGTTTATATGTAAGAAGTAAACTAATTTTAGTTGGACGTGGTGGCACACTCCTGTAACTCTAGCACTTGGGAGACTGAGGCAGGAGGGTCATTGTGAGTTCAAGGACAGCCTGAGCTGCATAGCGAGACCCTGCATCAAAAAGAAAAGGTAAATTAAATTTTTCATAATGTCAACTTCTTTTCTTTTTTTAAATTTTTTCTTTTTAATTATTTATTTATTGGCTACAGGGTCTTAGCACACAGTTCATACTCATAGTAATCCCCCTGTTTCAGCCTCCCCAGCACTGGGATGACATGTGCCACAATGCCTGGTTTTGGGTCCAGCATGTCATGAAGTACCAGGGATCAAACTCCAGTCTTTGTGCTTTCCAGGCAGGCTTTTAGACTGTTGAGCTATCTTCCAAGGCCCAACTTCTGTATAACTAAAGATAATTATAATTTTGAAGTATAATGATTTTCTTATTTTTTTTTCAAATTTTATTTATTTGTGTGTGTGTGTGTGTGTGTGTGTGTGGCCAGCTCAGCCCACCAGGGGGCGGGGCTGGCTGGCATGTGGTGCTGGGGGATTGAACCGCGGTCCCTGTGCTTTGCTAAGCTTGTTCTAAGTGGGTGCTTTAGACCACTGAGCCATCTCACTAGCCCCAGTATAATGATTTTCTGTGGACTATAAGATATTATCTTAGTTGGTTGGTTTATTTATTTATTTATTTATTTATTTATTTATTTATTTTGTACTCGGGATCAAACTCAAGGCCTTGTGCTTGCCAGACAGGCACTTAAGCCACTGAGCTATCTCCCTGGCCCTATCTTGGTTATTCTAATAATTCTTACATGGAGAAAACAACATAGTTTAACTCATCATAGAATCCTGTCCAAAGAGTAAGTACACTTGAAGAGATTCCTGTGTTTTTCCTTCCTGTTTTTCTAAGTGTTACAGTCTCATGCTCCCATTTCCCTCTGACCTGCTTCCATTTCATTCTCTTCCACTAGCCTTCAGGAGATCTCATTTATGGGAAGAAATAAGAGCAAGTTCCTATTTTCCACAAGAAATTATTGTTATTATTATTTATTCGATACAGGTTCTTCTATGCAATTAAGACTCATAGTGATCTTCCTGTTTCAGCCTCCCTGGTGCTGGGATCACAGACATGCACCACCATGCCTGGTTTCGGGTAGCACAGTGCACCCAGGGTTGTGAGGCCAGCATGGCATGTGGTACCAGCGATCAAACCTGGGTCCTTGCGCTTGCCAGGCAAGTGCTTAGACCACTGAACTGTCTCCCAGCCCACAGGAAATTTTTTAAACATAATATAAATATCTAATATTAAAGATAATATGTATCTAATTGGGATCAAATGCTCTTGGTTTTGTACACTTATAAATGAGATAATAAGCATTCATTCATCTCTTCAGCCAGTTTGAAGGCCCTAAGTACATTAGGCCTTGAAGATTTCAGAAGTCAAAGTAGGCCCGCAGATTGTTTCCTGGACAACAAAACAGGCCTTCGCAGAACCTAGGGTTTTTACTCTATTTCATGAAAATTGATCAGTTTAAGAAAAGGAGGAGGGGCCGGGGAGATGGCTCAGTAGAATAAGTGCTTCCCTGGCAAGTGCAAAGGCCTGAGTTCAATCCCCAGTTCCGCAAAAAAAGAAAGAAAAGAAGGTAAACTGTGCTCATAATTTTTGACTTGTCCTCTAAGCAAAATGTTATATATTCAAGTTTATTTTCTTAGATGGCCTTTCACAAGTCCACTTCTTTTATCTGCTTTTAGAAAGAGTGAAAAGGAAAGGATGAGAGAGTACCGACGAGAACAAGAAGAAAGAGAAGAAAAATTAAAAATGAGGCCACTGCTATTTGAAAGAGTTTCTCAGGTTGTGTTTATTGGAATTTAAGAACCATTGTCAGCATTTTATCCTGTTTTGTTTTAACATCTTTAGCTTCCAAGTTCACAGCCCAGCTTTCTTATGTATCATATAGTTATTGAGAGATATTATTGCTTCTGTGACAGCTTCATCAAATCAACCAGTGAAGCGATTTTTCTTAAGATTTGAACGTGAACATTCATAATGAGGCACATAAGCATGATAAAGAACATGCTGATAATCCAGTTCTCAAAATATTAGTTTCACAACCTGTTTTTTTCTTAATGGCTGGTCTTTAAGTACCAATTTGACTATATATTAAAGTAAAGCTTCATGAAATAATTTGGAGATCTTTGAAGAATTAAAAAATGAAACAAATGACTAATTGAATCAGATTTATTTCTGCCAATTAAAAATCCTACGTATAATTACTAAAAAGACTTCTTTGTTATAGGAAAAACAAACTGGTTATATAGACAGTGAATCTTGACTTTTCTCATAAGTGTAGACTCATTTTTAGAATCTTTCCCTTAAAAGGAGGTTTATCAATTTCAGTTCATGTTCTCCTTTGATCCTGTAAGTGAAGAATTTGTATGGGTGACATTCCTTAACAACAGAAAATCACTGGAGGTTACAGCTATTGCATGTGAAGTTCAAACTGTTACAGTAGACAATAGACAGTTCTGGCACTGTGACAGATGGGCTTAGTTGCAGGATTGTCAGCTTGTCATGTCCATCACCAGGGATGATGGACATATGGTATGGGTGAATCTACACAATACAGTCACTCAAAGTTATGGGATCTTATTTATTTGGATATAATTTTATGTAATGGCTTTTTAAGGATGGACTATTATTTATTTATTTATTTATTTATTTATTTATTTATTTATGGCAGAACTGGGGATTGAACTCAGGCTCCTGTGCTTGCCAGGCAAGTACATATTCTACTGAGCCATCTCCCCGGCCCCCAAGGATGGATTATTTTTAAATCTCAGTTTCAACTTTATGGGGAAATTATTTTAAACTCCTCTATGTTGCATAGCATAGAATGATTAACTTTTTAGCTCAAAGAAGCTAATCTCTGTTTCCATTCTGCAAATTCCTCAATACCTACTTCACCCGCTAGCAGTACTAAGCATTAAATCCAGGGCCTCACACATGCTGTGCAAGTGCTTTGCCACTGTTGGGTATGGTGGCACATGCCTATAATCCTAGTACTTGGGAGGCTGAGACAGGAAGATCATTGTGAGTTTTAGACCAACTTGGGCTACAAAGTGAACACAGTGCTAGCCTGGACTGCATAACAAGACCCTGTCTCATAAAGAAAAAAAAAAAAAAAAGTACTCTCCCACTGACTTATAGTCCTGTTTGTTTGTACCAGGAATCAAACTCAGGACCTCGTGCTTGTTAGGCAGGCACTGTGCTGATGAGCTATCTCTCTAACCCTGTTTATTTATTTTACTAAGTTGTACAGGCTGGCATTGCACTTGTAGTCTTGATTTTGCCTTCTGAGTAGGATTATAGGCCTGTGCAAGCTCGTCTGCTCAGGCTGCATTTTTACAACCACTGCTCTAGTAATCTCTACCCAGATTTTTCCATATAAATCTTGCATTCATCTTCAGTCCACCAGGATCTTCCTGGAGGTTATAGTTTAGATGGCTGAGAGTTTTGTATTTCACTCCTAAAAGAGTTGGTCAGAAAGACCTGGCCAGATAGCTCACTGGACTAACACGCCTGCTTAGGCAGAGCACTGGGACTGAGGGTTCCATCCCCGGCGTGCTGTGCCAGCCCTGAGACTGGGTATGGTGGTGCACACCTGTAATCCTACTGTTTGGGAGGCTGAAAACAGGAAAATCACTATGAGTCTGATCTATGTAGTGAGACCCTGTAGACCCTGTACTAAATACATTGAAAAAAAAAAAAAAAAAAAAAAAAAAAGACCTGTCAGATATTTTGCTAAGTATTCTTGCCTGCTGGTGAAATGCAAGAGTAACAACTATTCCTATTTGAGTTATAAATTGACTAGTCCTTTCTACCTTCAGGTTTGCAAAGCCATCCATTACACCTTTCCCTTGCCTTTGATGTTCTGTCAAAATGTTAGCCTGTGCAGGCAATTAGTAACCTTTGGTAACAGTGACAGTCCTCTATTCTCACTGAGTTCATTCTTTCTCAGTGATATCATTTAGTGATACCAGTGTCACTATGCAATAAGGTAGGTGCCCCATATTACAGAAGAAACTGAAGTTCAACGGAAGTAATTGATAAGTTTATAGTTAGTAAATGATAGAACTAGAGGTGGAACCCAAGTTGATTTGCTTTCAGTCGCTTAACCCTATTGTCCTGATTCCTTAAAGGTAAATTCACAATCTTCCCCTGGCCTGTCTGTATGCATATTCCTCTGTGAGCCCTGCTGGCGTCTCCGTCTCTCTCTGCATTCCTCCTGTGCACTTGTTTCTCCCTGTATACCCTTCACTTGCAGGCCACACCACACCACTAGACTACACTTTCAAACCTGAAGTCTTTGTATTGTTTTCTAGATACACTTAGAGTCTATTTTTACCTTACTCCTACTCACTGAAATCAGTGTACTACAGTTAGAAACAATGGAGCTGGGGAAAACATTCCCTTCCATCCATTTAATATTAAACAGCATGCTATGGCTGTTCTTCCTGCTACTGTCCTAAGAAAGGTAGAAAATAAAATAACAGTAACCCAGGAGGTCTCTGGTACTCTGGGCAGGAGCACCTGTGTATTATGTTTCCTCGTCCAACTTTTGGTACCCTTCACCCTCCTCCTACGTTGGGTCAGGCAAGCAGTTAAGATCAGAGTGAATTCCAGGACAAGGTGGGTTTTTTTTTTTTTTTTTTTATTTTAGGGAAGGATCGGTGTTCAGGGTCTCACTACTAGATTGGACTCATAGTGATCTGCCTGTTTACAGCCTCCCAAGTGCTGGGATTACAGGCCCACCCCACCATGCCCAGTCTCAATCTCACAGGGCACCCCGGGGGCTGGGTTGGCACAGCAAGCCAGGGATGGAACCCTGGTCCCTGCGTCCCTGTGTCTGCTTAAGCAGGCGCTTTAATTCGCTAAGCTATCTGGCCAGCCCTAGTTTAGTTTTTTTTTTTTTTTTTTTTTTTTGTAGTATACTGTTTTTCCCCCCATAAT
Organism: Octodon degus; assembly: GCF_000260255.1. NCBI lineage: Eukaryota > Metazoa > Chordata > Mammalia > Rodentia > Octodontidae > Octodon > Octodon degus. The sequence goes on from NW_004524654.1 coordinate 7,541,495, forward strand.
TTTATTGATAAACAAATAGCAGTGAGACAGTTTCAAATCAAATTGGTATGACAGTTTCAATAATTAACACATTGCATACATTCTTCCTAGTGGTTAATTGCTGTACAAGATGCAGACATTATATCCTGTCTACAAACAGCATTAGAACAAATCACTCTATTCATTAAGAGAATGTAACTGTATATCTATCCTGACCACTTTGAATACACAGATACAAAATGGACATTCATCTGTATACCCTTTTTTTGTTAAGTTCCCCTAGTTTAGTTTTATATTTGTTATTTCTTCTCTCTCTCTTTTGGCCATCATATATGATGTTCCCTTTACTTAAAATTCTTTTTTTCCAAACTGTTCCTAAATCATGTGAGAGCTTGTTACAAGGTAAGTACTCTGTTTATGTAAAATAAATGAAAGATTTACCACAAACTCAGCTTATCCTTTCTGTAAGAAACAAAGGTAATCCTTAGGAGTCATTGATAGGAAAAGAAAATAACCACACGACTGTTTTAACTGTTCCTTTTATTTCAGTCTTTCCAGTTCTTCTGCATGGTGAAATGCATAGGAGAAGTACTTCTTGCAGTTAGAAGTAGTTATGCATTGTTTAGCTTGATGTAATTTTAAAAGAGAATTCTGTGTACAGAGTGGTTGTGGCAGTGAATCACCATTATTTTATGTGGTTTTTTAAAAATCGAAATTAATGCTTTTTTTCCTTGAAGTCTGTTCTGCTGTGATGGTTTCTGCTAACAGCTGTTATTCAAAAATACTCACAACTTTGTGCCTTGCTCATTTATAAGTTAATTGTGGAATCCTAGCTGTCAAGTTACTGTAGCAGAATATGCCTGTGACTCATTATAGAGCAAACCATATCAGCCTGTTTCTTGGAAATGAGGGTTTATTTACTAAGTAGATAATAAATTGAATTATAAACCAACTTCAAATGAAAGCTTACTAGCACCAACTTTGCTAGTATCTTTTTAATGTCTTTTACAGTTAGTTTGCTTAGGTAATATAATATTCTTGATGTATTCAGTTAGGTTTGGGCTTTCTTTTCTTCTATGGTCTTTGAGGCATAGTTCTTATTTTTCACTCCAGCCTACCTTTTGGTACACCAAGGCTTACCTGTTGCCATTTATACTAGAGAGAGAGAGAGAGAGAGAGAGAGAGAGAGAGAGAGAGAGAGAGAGAGAGAGAAAAGAAAAGAAAAGAAGAGAAAACCCTGTTAACTATTTATTATTCATAGTGGTTGCATTTTAGCAGGGGTGCGAGTGCTTTTTTTTTCCAGTTTCCCAGGTAATCATGAAATGCACTAGTGGTAATTTTATGCATTGTAATCAGTGCTTACTGATTTGGTTTCTCCTATTTAATACTAGACTCCATGGGGCTTTATTGTGCTAAAATCCTTGGGCAGTGCTAATATCTGACCATTGCATTGCCGATGTCAGGCTTTGGGCCACCTTCAAACCTCCAGAATGACCGCTGTCACTTAGAGAACAGTGTGATAGAGTGGAAAAGGCAACAAAAGGTCAAGAGACTTGAGACTTGATACTGTTACGTTTGTAACTTCTGGGCGGGGGGTGGGGTGAATCTTGATTTTTAAACTTTAAAAAAAAATTTTTTTTAGGAGAATAAAAAATAGTAACAAACAAACAAACAAACATTAGAAGCAATACAGAGGGGCCAAGAGATAGCTCAGCGGCACAGTGCCTGACTGGCAAGTGCAAGGTCATGAGTTTGATTCCTAGTACCACACACACACACACACACACACAAAAGAATAGAAAAGAAACAATAGAGAATTTCACTAAACAAAATGATAGGAATTCAACAATGGTTGCTATATTGTATATTGCTATCTTTAAGTTAGTTGTTCAGGTTACCAGATATAAGCATGTAAAATTGGTCAAAAATATTAAAAAGAAAAAAAATTTAAGCCTTAACTCTTCCTTTCAATAGAAAAATAGAAATCAGCAATACAGTTATCCATGCTATATCTTTTCTTTTCCTTTCTTTCTTTTTTCTTTTTCTTTTTCTTTCTTTTTTTTTTTTTTTTTTTTTTT
>NW_004524654.1:7543651-7547869 GCF_000260255.1 Octodon degus
CTGTAGTTTTTTTTCTTTTTTTTTTGTATCTTCGGGAAGGGTCTAAGGGTGTTCAGGGTCTCACTACTAGATTGGACTTGTAGTGATCCACCTGTTTACAGCCTCCCAAGAGCTGGGATTACAGGCACGCACCACCACACCCAGTCTTAATTACCATCTCAGTGTGCTCATGGGGCAGGGCTGGCAGGGCAGGCCCAGGGAATCAAACCCCCGGCCTCTGTGCCTGCTTGTAGGCACTTTATTTGGTTCGCTTTTTGAAATATAGTTCAGACTGGCCTTGAACTCATTGTGAAGCCCAGGCTTGCAGTGATCATCCTGCCTTAGCCTCCTGAGTGCTTTCAATACCATTGTGCCTGACAGTTTCTCAATAGTGGGGTTAGACTGGGTGCTATCCCATATCCTTTGTTGTGTGGGGTGCCATTGGTCCATTGAAATTGGGCTATTCTTTAGGTGAAAGTCCCAAGGGCAACTCATGGCCCTGTACTAAATAGTTCACATTCACTTATAGGAGCTAAAAATGTATAAAAGCCAAGTGTGAATACATTCTCTTTGTAGCTCCATAAAGCCTGTGGTCTCAGGAACTGTGATGCTTTCAACTTGATACAGCTATGAAAAGGTTCTCACAACTCCAATAGATCTTCACATGTAGAAAGGACATTCCAGAGATTTGAGCCCAATTCTAAACCTTTGTCCACTTTTGCTGTATCCTTTGCTTCCTACATGGAGTAGAGATGCATTTTGATGATTTATTATCTTTGATGGATTTGGGCTATGGCTTATAAAGAGTAAAACTTACAGTAGGCACATAAAGAGCAGTCTACTATCACATGATCTTATATTCTTACTGGTTTTTCTAGGTACCTTTTTCTTTTCTTTCTTTTTTTTTTTTTTTTTTTTTTTCTATTTAACTGGGGATCAAACTCAGGACCTTGCACTGGCCAGGCAGGTGCTTATGCCACTGAGTATCTCCCCTGCCCTTGTAGATACCTTTATATATCATAAAAATATATACAACTTAAGTAAAATGTGAAGAGTAATTACAGGTCCATCCCCATTATGTCTACTCCTCAGGTTAGCAAATAGAGCTAGCATACCAGCACCCAAGAGACCCCCTGTGTACCCTCCCAGATCACAGCCTTCTACTTCTTCCCTAGAGGTAAACACCATACTTAATTGTTTATTTATGTGTTGGCTATTCTTGCAGTGCTGGGGTCAAACCCAGAGTCTCATGCATGCCAGGCAAGTGCTTTACCACTGAGCTATATCCCTAGCCCCCTATGATTTTTCAGATAAGCATTTTTTTTTTTGTTTTGTTTTACTCTGCAGTTTTCCCACCTAAGTGCTTATACCCAAACAATGTAGTTTAGTTCTGCCTGTTCCCAAATTTTAGGTAAATTTAAGTGCAAGTACTCGATATACTGTTTTGTGCTTTCCTTCTTTTCTTGTGTTTTATTTATGATGCCTATCAATAATGTGGTAGATAACTATAGTTCCTTTTCCTTTTTATTTTTCTGCTGTATAATACATGGATTTATTTACCCACCCAACTGCTGACAGATATTGGGCTCTTTACAATTTTAGGTTCTTACAGACCGTACTGTGCTGAGCATTCTTGTGTGTCTCCTGGGTCACATGTATAGCTTTTCTGGGTACATACCTAAAATTATCACTGTAGGTCAGCATGATGGGTATTTCAATCACTTTTGATTGTCAAACTTAATTTTCACTGGAGCTTCTAAGTCATACATTTCTAATGAAAATTTGAAGTCTTTGTTCTCATCTAAAAAGGTTTGTCTTTCCTGTAGAAAAATGCGAGAATGGCAGCAGAAAAGCATTATTCTAACAAACTAAAAGCACTAGGAATATCTGATGAGTTTGTTTCAAAGAAAGGCAAAAGTGGAAAAGTATTTGAGTACTTCAGCAATCAAGAGATGAAAAGTTTCACTGAAGATAAAGAAAGGTAACATATATAAGATGTCTGAATGGTTTACATTTGAAAAAATTCTTACCTGCAGGAAATCATGCTCATCTCTTAAAAGAAAAACAAAAACAGCTCTTACCTAAGGGAATGCAATATAAACTGTTGTAGAACATTGATATTTTACCATGTTTGATACAAAATATTACATGGTGATGAAGTATTTTGTTTTTAGAGCAGACTAGGTTTCTGGTTGACATAAATATTGAAAATAATGGCATGGTTACAAATGAAGTTTAAAGAGTCAGTCACTCAAGTTTCCAAATAAGGTAGTTCTCAGAAGAATATTTAAGTTCCCAATTGACTTTTTATTCATAGAGTTTTCTGTGATGACAAATTGGAACTTGAGGAAGACTGGCTACACCATGGTACACATTGCAAAGGGTCTGTATGCCTTTAAGTCAATTCATTTTTCCTTTGAAAGATTGATGAATTTCTTCCTCTAGCTTTAATGAAGAAAAAGTAGAAGAGAGAGAGAATGGGGAAGAAAATTATTTTATTGATACCAACAGTCAAGACTCTTGCAAGGATCAAGAGGAAGACAATGAAGAGAGTGGAGAAGTGTCTGGTGAAGGATAGAACGGCACCAGCAAGGCCTCCTCTCTGTGCCCTGCTACTGTGTGCAGCAGCTGTGCCTGTGCTGTGAGGACGTCCTTGTGCGCAGGGCCGGTGCACAAGGCTTACCGAGGAAGAAGGCTGAATCCAGCCAGTCAGGGATTTAATCAGTTAGAGTAATTCCCGGTTTTTTAAGAATTGCAACATATGGTTTTTTGCTACATTGATCTTGTATTTTTAAAGTGTTTGGAAAAAAAGTTTGAGAATCACAGCTGATACAACTGATTAGTTAGTATTGTATTTGTTGGGGAAGGGGGCTTAGAATTGAGAAGAGAGCTGGGAGTGGTGCTGCACACCTATAATCCCAGCACTTGTGAGGCTGAGGCAGGAGGATAACTGTGAGTTGAAGGCTGCTGGGGCTGTATAGCAAACAAAGCAAAGCAAAACAAAGAATTGAGAGGAAAGAGAAATATTTGACCTTTGGTGATTTATTTAAAAGTACAGTATTTCTAGAAAACATGAATCAATAAAGATTTTAAATTACATTGTTTGCCCATTCTTTTTCTTTGTAATACATTTCACAAAATGAATCTACAGATTCAACTGTTTGGAATTTTTTTTTTTTTTTTTTTATTTTTAGGGAAGGGTCTACAGGGTGTTCCTTTTTATTTTTCTGCTGTGTAATACGTGGATTTATTTACCCACCCAACTGTTGACGGATATTGGGCTCTTTACAATTTTAGGTTATTACAGACCGTACTGTGCTGAGCATTCTTGTGTGTCTCCTGGGGCACTAGATTGGACTCCTAGTGTTTACAGCCTCCCAAGAGCAGGGATTATAGGCATGTGCCACCATGCCCAGTCTCAATTGCTGTCTCAGCATGTCTCAGGGGTGGGGCCATCAGTGCAGGCCGGGGGGATTGAATCCCAGCCCCTGCACCTGCTTGCAGGTGCTTTAATCTGCTGAGCTATTTGGCCTGCCCTTTGGGCTGTTGGATTTTTAAAGTTTCTTATCAGAATCACTTTTTAAATAACTGAGCTAACCTGCAAGCCCTCTAGAACCACTCTTAAGAAAGTACAGTGGTACCTCAGTTCACAAATTTAACTGATTCCACAGTTCTGGAGAAGATGGCAGTGGCAGTGTTCATCACCCAATGTGGATCTTGTGGATAGAAGCAGAATTTTGCTTATCAACCAAAACGAGGCATTGCTGTTATTTTATTTTATTTTTTTTCTTTTGGTACTGTGGATTAAATTTAGGACCTTGTGCTTGCCTGGCAAATGCTTATGCCACTGAGCTATCTCCCCAGCCACAACATTGCTGTAATTAAATGTGGAAAAATAGGTACAAATTTGCACTAATTTCCACACTGATAATTTACATTGGACTGTTGCCATTTTTTCCCTCTGTCCCTAGTCTTAATCACTTTATTTTATTTTAGGTGTGGGGACTGAGCTGCGGTCTCATGGGTGCTGAGTAAGCTCTCCATGAGCCACCCCTTCATTTTCCCAATTTATTTCTGATACAGTATTAGAAAATTTTTTTTTCAAAATTTAAAAAAAAATTTTATTGATAAACAGATAGCAATGAGACAGTTTCACATCAAATCAGAAGTATAGTTTCAACAAATAATACACTGCATATATTCTTCTTAGTGGTTAATTGCTGTACAAGATGCGGACTT
>NW_004524654.1:7556673-7557472 GCF_000260255.1 Octodon degus
CAAGTATGTTCACAGAGTGTGGGTCCCCGAGAGAGCACTGGAGAGTCTGGAGCTGGAAATACCTGTTGTTTTTTTTCTTTCCTTTTTTTTTTTTTTTTTTATCTGTGCTTTTGGTGGTGAAAATTTGTGGAATTTGCAAACCAATTGAATGTTTGGCCTCAGGTTCAGCTCAGGTTCACAGAAGGAAGACAGATGGCTCATTTTACAAATGAAGAGATGGCCCACACGGGTGCCCTCTTCCTTTTGTAAAGATCATTGATCATTTGCAACTGTTTGTTTGAGACGTGTTTTTTTGTTTGTTTTTTCTTTCTTTTTTTTTTTCAGGGAAGGGTCTGCAGGGTGTTCAGGTTCTCACTACTAGATCGGACTTATAGTTATCCGCCTGTTTTCAGCCTCCCAAGAGCTGGGATTACAGGCACACGCCACCACACCCAGTCTCAATTGCCATCTCAGCACACCCTGGGGTCAGGGCTGGCACCACAGGTTAGGGATCAAACTGGGCCCCTGTGCCTGCTTGCAGGTGCTTTAATCTGCTGAGCTCTTTAGCTGGCCCTTGAGACAGGGTCTTTCTTTGTAGGTGAGGCTGGACTTGAACTCACTGGCTGCCTCAAACTCCCAGTGATCTTCCTGCCTCAGCCTCCTGAGTCCTGGGACTGCAGTTGTATGGAAATCATGTTGTCCTGCTCAGAATCTGTTTTTCTTTTTCTTTTATTATTATTTTTTTATTGTATTTAGTACAGGGCCTACAGGGTCTCGCTACGCAATTTAGACTCATAGTGATCCTCCTGTTTTCAGCCTC
>NW_004524654.1:7558062-7560590 GCF_000260255.1 Octodon degus
AGAAAGAAAGAAAAAAAAAACAACTTTGGCTGGGGAGATAGCTCAGTAGAATAAGCACTTGCCTGGCAAGTGTAGAGTCCTGAGTTCAATCCCCGGTACCACACACACACACACACACACACACACAAACACACCACAAAAGTTTGACTAATAACTGTGCTATTCCTTGTCTCCTTCCTACTTCATTTCTTGTGTGCTACCTCCCTCTCCCTCAACCTTGCTCCTTTATCCTTAAGGGCTGCAGAGGAGCTGATGGTCCATCTTCTCATGGATCCAAGGAGGTCTGCAAAGCCCGTGGGAACCCTGACTCCCTGCACCCATGACGCAGGTTGCAGGTTTGCTGGCTTCCATCACAAAAAAGAAATTTTCAGGACACATGGGTAGGAGACCAGATGGGATTTGTTAGGCAGGATTAAAGTGCACTCTCAAAGAGCATGTTACTTCCAGAGAAAGTGGCTTACAGTGACCTTTTTAATGCTAGACTCATTTATGCTAAACTTTTTATACATTACTGCAAACTCACTGTGTAGTGATGTTAATTTTGAGTCACTTTTTAAAGTAAATTTTTATTGTAAAAAAATCAATGATGTTGCAGAATTATATATTTACTTTTCTAAAAATCCTTTTTAAAAGGGTGAACTAATAAGCGTGTATGTAATACAGTGTATAATGACTGACAGTTTATGCTTTATTAAGATGATTTTTCTCAATTAGGGGTTGAGATATAGATTTATAATTCCCTGATTATAATTTCTTTTTTATAGTTTATGTTAAACTACTTGTCATTATCATTAGATTGTGTTATACTCTGTACCTAGAAGTGCCCCCAAGCCACGTGGTCATAGGTAAGACTTTTTCAGAGGTGGCTCCGTCTGGAGTGTCTGAGGCTGGGAGTAAGGGTGTGTGGTTAGTAAATCAGTCTGCTGATTTGCTTGGCACCGCCCTAACCCCAGTAGCCTAATGAAGTATAAAAGAGGCACAAGGAGCTGCTAAGGTCTCTTGCTTGCTTTGCTGCCCTCTGCCCGGCAAGAGCTGTTGTTCCTCTGCGACGCCCTGTGCCGCACCGCCCTGCCTCGGAGCCGGCTGACTGTGGGCTGAAGCCTCTACAAATTGTGAGCCGAATGAACCTTTCCACTTTTAACTTTGGGTGTCGAGTATTTTGTCTCAGCAGTGAGAGACGTAACTATGACAGACTGTAGACTTGGCACCATTTTAAAAAATAAGCTTTGTACACTGGTACCTCCTAACTGTTGGTTTGCAAACAGAAGTGTTTGGCAGAATTTTGTTTTTGTTTGTAAACTCCGCATTGGGTGACAAACAATCACAGCCATCTTTCCAGCATGAACGTGAATGTGGTCACCTTATCCAGAATTGTGGAATGAATTAAGTTCATGAATGGGGGAACTGCTATATTCCTGTAATCACTAGCATAGATTGGGCATATGGTGAGTATGTTGGTTATTTTTTTTTCTCACTATTGAGACAAAATACCTGACACCAAAAGTTAAGGAGGGAAGGTTTATTTAGCTCACAGTTTGTGGAGGTTTTAGTCTAATCAGCTGGCTCCAAGCAGTGTGCTATGGCATAGGGGCAACACTTTAAGGCAACAGACAACAGCAAAACCATCAAGAACAAAGGGGGAGGAGGGTTTCCTCCCTCATGTTGCAAGGCTACTGGCCCTTGGGTGTGTGTAGCACTCACCCCTTCCCCATGCCCTCCTCTTGCACAGGCTCAGGATGCTTGCAAAGTGAGGACCCTAGTCCCGCTGCTGAGTCAGTTAGTTAAGCTTTTAAACTTCTCCTGGTGACACAGTGGCATCCTACAGCCCTAAGGGCGTGTCCTCTATACCCTAGGATGTAGAACTTCGGAGTTAGTTAAGCTTCTAGACTTCTCAAGTTGACACAATGAGTTAATAGGTGAATATTATTTTAATTACACTTTTTTTTTTTTGAGACAAGGTCATGCTATGCAGTTCAGGCTGGCCTTGAGCTCACTTTGTAGCCAAGGCTGGTCTCAAACTCACAATAATCCTCCTCCCAAGTGCTGGGATAATATGTCTGCCACCATGCCTAATTTACACTTACGATTACTTCAAAATGAGCACACGGGTTTAAAAACATTTCCTTCCTGCCAGGTGGGGTGGCACACGTGTACTCCCAGGAGGCTGAGGCAGGTGGAGTTGCCTTGAGTTTGAGGCCAGCCTGAACTACATAGTACTAGAAGTGTTTTCATTTTTTGTCTCAAAAAACAAAGCACTAAACAAAAAAAACCATTTCTCTCCCAACTTGTTAAGAACCTGTGAAATAGTCTACAAACTGTTATACTTGAACTGCTTCCAAGGATTCTCTCCATACTCTGTCCCTTCTCACTCTGTCATTAATGAGTGGGCTTTGGCCAGAAAAGACTTGGCTTCAGGACCAGTCTTCAATTTTCTTATCCTTTAAAAACAGGGATACTGGGGAGATAGCTCAGTAGAATAAGTGCCTGCCTGGCAAGCGCAAGGCTGTGAGTTCAATCCTTGGTACCAT
>NW_004524654.1:7561100-7564668 GCF_000260255.1 Octodon degus
CTCCTCCTCCTCCTCCTCCTCCTCCTCCTCTTCCTCCTCCTTGAGACAGGGTCTCCCCATAGTTCAGGCTGACCTTGAACTCACTGTGTAGCCCAGATTGGTCTCAAACTTGCAAAGATCCTCCTACCTCAGCTTCCCAAGTGCCGGGATTACAGGTGTGCTCCTCACATGCCCAGCTCTTTTTTTTCTTACGATAGAAAATGACCATTGGTTACAGTCATAATCTTGAAATAAAGTGACAATTTTCTAAGAAAAGGATGTGTGATTATTGTTTGGGGAACAATTATTTTCTTACATTTGGTTCTGTGTTTTGTTGGAAGTGGCATGATGCACAACGAAAAAGCCTTCTCTTTCCCCCAACTTTCCTTGCAGTAAGGTGGTCATAGTTACACCATCTTGGCAAGAGAGAAGTGGAGTGTTCAGGAAAGCCTTTGAGAAGGAAAGGACCCGGTCAGCTTGGGCCTTTGACCTTTGCCTTTTCTCCTTTCCCCCTTCTTTCTTGGAACTTGAATATGATTATGAGAGCCATTGCATTCATTCATGAGGAGACAGCAAGGAAAATCTGAGAAATTTTGACCCTCAAAACTTTGAGCCCTTGCTTTATCTTAGTCTTAACCACCCAGCAGAAAAGTATAAAAATGAAGTACAAGAAGTAAAGCCATGCTGTTATGTTGAGCTGTAGGGGACTCAGGTCAACAATTTCTGACATTGCCAGTGAAGTGGAAGACCCAATACTATTATGGACTACTGGACTCTTTTAGAATATTTTGCTGAGTTAACACACCTATAATATTCAAATAACGGAACTTAACAAAAAAAGGGGATACAGATGAATGTCCATTTTGTATCTGTGTATTCAAAATGGTTAGGAGAATAGAGGAATTTGTTGTAATAGTGTTTGTAAATAGGATATCATGTCTGCATCTTGTATAGCAAATAACCACTAGGAAGACAGTATGCAATGTGTTAATTATTGAAACTCTCCTACCAATTTGGTTTGAAACTATCTCATTGCTATTTGTCTGTCAATAAAATTATGGAAAAACAAAAACCTTTGAGCCACAAAACTTAGCAACTGCCAGCCTTTAAATTGTTAAATTGTTTAATTCGCAGTCATTTGGATTTTTTTTTCATTTTTATGTATTTGTACTTTGGTACGGGGTCTCCCTATGCAGATGACACTCATGGTGAGCCTCCTATTTTGAGCCTCCCCAGCGCTGGGATTATAGACATGCACCACCACACCTGGGCTCATTTGGATTTTTGTTTTGTTTTGTTTTGTTTTGTTTTGTTTTTGGCGGAACCGGGGATTGAACTCAGATCCTTGCGTTTGCCAGTCAAGCGCTTATCCTACTGAGCCATCTCCCCGGCCCCTTGGATTTTTATGAAATGCAGCAGAACACAGTTCCTAACTCAAGGGATTTGCCCAATTTATCATTAATATACTGTTGGAAGTATCATTTCAACATCTTTGTAGGCTGTGTGTCCGTAATGGCAAACATGCAGTGAGGCCAACCATTTATTTACTTTCCTTTGAAGAATGCTCACTTTTTCCAAGAAGAAAAATATTTTCATTTATTTATGAGAAAGGCAAAATAAGACATTAACACTGTAAAGAAAAACAACAATGAAACCTTTCTCAAAGAATATTTATCATAAATTATTCCTAAAAAGCATAGTATATTTCGTTATTAAAAAACAAGCTAGGGCCAGGGAGATGGCTCAGTGAAATAAGCACTTCCCTGACAAGCACAAGGGCCTGAGTTCAATCCCTGGTTCCACCAAAAAAAAAAAGCTATTGGGGCCAGTGAGATAGTGCAGTGGTCTAAAGTGCCTGCTTAGGCTTAGGCAAAGTGCAGGGACCATAGTTCAGTTCCCAGCACCACATGCTGCGCCAGTCCCAACAGGGCTGAGCTGACCACAAAAAAAAAAAAAAAAAAAAAAAAAAGACAAGCTATTGGGCCGGGGAGATGGCTCAGTGGAATAAGTGCTTCCTTGGCAAGCACAAGGATCTGAGTTCAATCCCCAGTTCCACCAAAAACAAACAAACAAAAAAGACAAGCTATCTTGTTATATCATAATAATGCTAAGCAGGATGGAATAAAATACAGTATCCATTTTCCAACTCTAAAAGTTAGTGTTCCTGAAAACTATGCCAAGAAAGATGTGTGGGTGAAAAAGTGAAACACTTCATGGGGACAGAGACAGTGGCCACAGCAGGGCAGGTGGAGATGAAACAAGCTCAGAGCTATTTTGTTTTGCAGTTCTGGGGGTTGAAACCAGGGCCCTTGCATGCTAGGCAAGTGCACGCTACTGTTGAGCTACATCCCTGATCCTTTTTAGAATTTTTATTTCAAGACACAGGCCTGCTAAGTTGTCTAAGCTGGCCTCAAACTTGTGATTTTCCTGCTTCAGCCTCTTAAATAGCTAGGTTTACAGGCATGTGCCACCACATCTGGCTACAAAATATATAGTCTAGATTATTTAAAGAACTGTTTACTAATATAAAGCCACCCATTAACTATATCTATATCTATTATATACCACAATTTTCTTTGTGTGAGTGTATATCTGGAAAAATGGTGAATAATTGGTCAAAATTTGGAGTATCTTGTCCATCAGGAAATTTTCAGGACTCTTCTCTCTCCCATAGGTTGAGATTTTATAACTGTGTTTTACTGTCTGGGTAGTAGAGGGGAATTGTATTCTGCTTCAGCTTTTCTTTTTCTCATGAGACCCTGACCTAGTACTTTTACCACTGTTCTGTTTAATTCTTCCTCTCTCCAACCCCTCCAGTGTCTGACCTCAGCCCAAGGGGGTAAGCTAAACTAACTCAGAAGGGTCCTCGGGCCCACCATCGCTTCTGCAGTCGTTGGGAAGATGGGCCTTTTAAGGAAAGGAGCATAGGTAGAGTTTAAAAGGAGCAAATATACGAGGGGAGGAGTTATTCATAAATAACTCCTATTTTGTTTGTATAACTGCAGTTTTTCTTATGTAACTGCAGGTTTTTAGGTACAAGTTTTCACCTATTTCTGGACTGTCACATCCAACCTGTGAGGCAGGTGAAGCATCCTTTCCATGTTGCTGAACAGAAAATGCAACAGCTCTGGCAATGCCATGTTGCTCATGATGGCAAAATCTGGACCAAAATCCTCTGCTGGTTCAGTTGCCCTGCTCTCCACCCCTGAGATCAATTCAAATTCTTTGTTGACCCAGAAACAAAATAGTAAATACCTAAACCATCACAATGTAAAACTTTATTTATAATCTTCAGTAGAAGTACTCTGGACTGAAAAAGTTTCCAGGGATGGGAGATGTGTAGCCTCAGTGACAGAGTATTCATCTAGTATGGAGGAGGACCTGGGTTTGATTCCCAGCCCTACACAAAAAGAGAAAAAGGATTCCAGAAGTTTATTTCCTTGAGTCAAGTAGTAAACACTCTCTAGTTTCTTATAAAGTAATATGTAGTACCAAGTCACCTGAGAACGTGCTATACATACTGTTGTAGTTTGGGGTTTTGCAGGGGGAACAATACAATATGGGATACATTTTTTAAAAAATTTTATTT
>NW_004524654.1:7564938-7585082 GCF_000260255.1 Octodon degus
AAAAAAATCTAGTTTTTACTTTCTCTTAATGAATAGAATGATTTGTTCTAATGGTGTTTGTAAATAGGATCTCAAGTCCTCATCTTGTATAGCAATTAACCACTAAGAAGAATGTATGCAGTGTGTTGATTATTGAAACTGTCCTAGCGATTTGATTTGAAACTGTCTAATTGCTATTTGTTTATCAATAAAATTATGAAAAAAAAGAGTAGGAATAAATATAACCAAAAGGGGGGAAGTTTCTACATGAAAAATCATAAAACACTGAAAGAAAAAAATCACTGAGAACAATAGAAAAGAAAAGAAACACACATGATTAGATATTGGTAAAAATTAACTTTTCTAATTTAATCAATTCACAGTGTGTGTATGTGTCATAACAAAGTCTATGGTTTTACAGATACAGTGTTACTTGTTGACTGAAAATATAATAAATGGCTTAAAATTTAAATACATTAGAGGAATGGTTTTGATTTTTGTCAGGTGTTGTGTGCATGCTTAGCATGTAGACAGTGTAGAACAAATAAAGATGAAAAGTATCTCTTCTTAGATTTTATTTGTGTAAATTTTGAAAAAAGCAAAATAACTGATATTGTATGAAAGCGTGGTACTTACCTTTGTGTCAATAAAAACCCAAAGCCTGTGTGTGGGGGGGAAGATTATTTTATAATAAATCATCGAAAGAATCATATACAAGAGTTCAGGAAATCTGCCCACACACTAAAGACCAAAGAATCCACCTGCAGGCCTGGATCCCACAGCAACGTCCTGCATGAGTCCAGCTGAAGACACAGAGCTCATAACAGTGCCTCCCATGCGGCCAACTGGAGGCCCAGAGCCCACGACAATGCCTCATGCAAGCCTGTTTCATGGATCTGGAGTGGGAAAACCCAAAGGACTGCTAAACAGTCCGTGCCAGCCAGACGAAGGACTTGTGACAGCAGGCTGTGGGATGTGAACTGGAGCTAGGAAGCAACACTCAAGGTAAGCACCAGTGCTCCCCCAAAAGTACCACAGCCATCTTCAGCAACAGTGAGGTCCCGAGCTCCTCCAGTGATGAGGAAAGCCAAGTTCCCTTCAGGAAAGCCAACATGACAAGCTTCTCCACGAGGCTGAGCAGTGCACCATCCTCCCCTCTGGAGCCAGGAAGCGATGCTCAAGATGAGGACCAAGGCTCCTCCAAAGTTCATCAGGAAAGCCTGCATGACAAGGCCACCAGCAGAACAGCCCAAGAGAACCAACAGCTTCCAACAGCTCCAACAGTTTCTCCAAACAGCATCCCTAACAGCGTTTTTTAGCAGCTTCTCCTGTTCTGTCTTTATGCTGCTGGCCACAGCCCTCAGGTGGGCCTCCCACACCCAGCACCATGCTGGTTCAGTTCAGTTGGGTGTAACCAGCTGACTACCAGCTAGCAATCTACCACACATACTGTTTCACATCCTCAATTTATTTGATTCTTGAAAGGTCCAAGGATATGTGTCAGATTCCTGAAAATAATATATAAGTAAGTCTCAGTACCACAATATGGCAGTTTAACCCACTATACATTGCATAGAATTACTTTCTTTTCCACTCTTGATTTTAAAATATTTTAAATCTATACAAAACTTGAAGGAGTACATTCATGTACTCTTCACCTAGATTCATCAATTACCATTTTGCCAAATTAACAGTTTATTTTTATATATGTATAAATATGTAATTATATATGTATATATATGTATTATAAAACTAGATACATGTAAATGGCCTACACACATATTTGGAGAGGTATGTTTTTTTTTTTTTTTTTTTTTTTTTTTTTTGTACAGGGAACTGAACCCAGGACTTTGCAGTTGCCAGGCAGGCAGCTGTGCCGCTGACCTACATTTTGGTCCTATATATAATATATATGAACACACATACACACACATTTTGTTCCTTGTATTTTTACTTTGGTACAGTATCTCACTATCTTGCTAAATTGCCCAGGCTGGGCTTGAATTTTCAGTCCTCCTGCCTCAGCCTCACAGAGCGCTGGGGTTTCAAGCTTGTGCCAACACTTCCTACTTAGTTTCCTTTCATCTAGAAGCCTGCTGCCAGCTTGATACACAATTTAGAATTCCAGGACTGGGGAGATAGCTGGGTGGTCTAGGCAACTGTCTGAGAAGTGCCAGGATCCAGGTTCAGTGCCCTGCATGGCGTGCAGGCCCTGCACTCGGTGCGCCAACAAAACCGGGCATGGTGGTGCACATCTATAATCCCAGCACTGGGGAGGCTGAGACAGGAGTATTACTATGAGTCTGAACTGTGTAGTGAGACCCTGTACTAAATAAATAAAAGATTTTTAAAAATTTAGATTTTCATTAAAATACCTTCTGATTTGATTCATGTTAAAAAAAAATCTTGGGCATCAACTGGCGAATGGATGAAGAAGATGTGGTCTTTTTTTATACAACAGAGAACTACTCTGTCATAAAGAATGATAAGCTTGACACATTCCTAGGTAAATGGATGCACCTTGAGACTGATATAGGGGAAAGAAGCTCACAACCTGGAGGTATCTGGGACAAGTTCTTGTTCTCTAAAATGGAAGAATGAATTTTAGGAACAACAAAGGTTAAGAGCAGAATATATTTATTGAGGGAAAGAAAGCTTCTGTCCAAGGGACAGAAGGGGACTGAGTGGGTTGTCAACAAACCTGTCTTTTCTAGGGATGTTTACAGAGCAAACCCATGACACAAGGTGAGTCCAAGGTGGGAAACATGGAAACTCATAATGTGGGCTTGAGGTGGGACAAAAGTGCTCAGGCAAGATGGATTAAATTGGGATCAAAAGGGAAGCAAGTCAAGCAACAAGTGGACATGAATACAGAACAGAAGCTCTTCCTGTAACAGGTTGGGCTAGTGACTCTTCCTGGCTTTTTCAAGGTGACTGATACCTATTTAGAATATCAATCCCTGATGCGCATCCCCAGGGAGGTGCATGGGTGCATTTGTTTCTGGCCTACAGCAGGATTGTGTCTCTCCACAGTTGCAAAGTATCTTGTCTTCCATACTTGCTCTTTTGAGGGCTTAGCCCTGCCTGAGTGCCTAGAATATTTCTATCTAACCCAGCTGCCTACAAAACTAGCATCTGGTACTAGGTAGGCTCATTGTCACTAGATGTCATCACTTCTAGATCATTGTAGTGGCCAGAAATACACATGTGCATAAACCATAGGTTCATACTGCTAAGTCCAAGTCAAATCTAGCATCACAGAGTTCTTCACCTTTCTCCAATTCCATATTTGTATCTCTTTCATCCCATAATGGGAACCCTGGTGTGAACCCTGGTGTCCTATAACATCAGTGTTTTTACTCTTACCCACTTGCCCTAGAAGTAACTTTGGAATTCCTACTTCCATACTACTTCTTGGTTTGCTTGTTTAAGACAGGATTTTGCTGTGTTACCCAGGCCGGCCTCAAACTCCTGTGTTCCAGAGATTTTCCTACCTCAGTGTCTTTGGTGGGTGGGACTTTCAGAGTGCCGCCCGCCCCTGCTGCTCTGGGCTCACTCAGATGGCTCACTCAGACTATCACCAGCAACAAACCTAGCAAGTAAAGTTCAAGCCAGACAGTTTTTCCCTTTTCTTTTTAATTATCAGAATAGACCCGAGTAAACATGCCCAGTAACTTTTGTATCCAAAGCTTTAAAATCCAGAAAATACTCCAGATGTAATGTGTAACTAAGAAAGGCGTCACAGGACGAGGGATGTAGCCCAGTAGCAGAGATTGCGTACCATGAGTGAGACCCTAAGTTTGAATTTACAGAAAAGCTAACAGGAGAAATTAATGGAAACTTTTTTTTTTTTCCATACTGAGGACTGAATCCGGGAGCTGCTCACTGGGCTATACCCTGAGGTTGTTTTGTTTTGTTTTGTTTTGTTTTGTTTTGTTTTGTTTCTTGAGATGGGGTCTCATTAAGTTACTAAATTGCCCAGGCTGGACTCAGACATAAAATCCTACTGTTTTAGCCTTCCAGAGATGGATTACAGACATTTTGCCACCTTGCCTTGGTTGAAAAACTTGTATTTATTTTTGGGTATCAAGAACTGAAGTGAGAAAAAAAAGAACTAAAGTGAGGACCTAACACTTGACAGAAAGGCGCTGCACTACTGAGCTTAAATTCCTGGCCCACTTTCAGAAATAATTAATTTAGATGCCGGGAATCAAACTCAAGACCTTGTGCTTGCTAGGTAGGCACTGTACCATTGAGCTATATTCTGAGTCAACTTTTTTTATTTTAAAGTGTCCGGTGTATGATGCTGCATGCCTCTGCTCCCAACTAGTTGGGGAGTTGAGGCAGGAGAACTGATTGCAAATTTGAAGCCAACCAGGGCAACTTAACCAGACTGTATCCTGTAGCTCAAAATTAAAAAACTTAAAAGGGCTGAAAACTGCAAAAAAAATCTGTTATATGCAATATATACTAAAATAATACATTCTATAATATAGAAAACCTCTACTATGATTGGAAGCACAGACTTCATACATTCCTGTATTGTCTGCATCATTCTCAGAGATGCCACCTCTTTGTGGCAACTTGTCCTTCCCTAGACCCCTTTAGGCTTTGGGCCTCTGACATTCTTTTTTTTTTTTTTTTTGGTGGAACCGGGGATTGAACTCAGGCCCTTGCGCTTGCCAGGGAAGCGCTTATTCCACTGAGCCATCTCTCTGGCCCAGACATTCTTATCTCTAACTGCCTCTTTCCTTCCCCATGAGCGAACAACAGCTGTGAGATTCCCAAATCACACATTTGAAATCCACATTCTGACTGTCGCTGTGAGTGGCTCCAACCTTGATGCTATTTTTTTCTGTTAACATTGTCCCAGCTCTTTTCCTTCAGTGCGGTGACCTTTGAAGACCTTTGGTGTCGCCATGGGACGTCGTCCCGCCCAGTGTTACCGGTACTGTAAGAACAAGCCATACCCAAAGTCCCGCTTCTGCCGAGGTGTCCCTGATGCCAAGATCCGCATCTTTCACCTGAGACGGAAGAAAGCAAGTGGGTGAGTTCCCGCTCTGTGGCCACATGGTGTCCGATGAGTATGAGCAGCTCTCCTCGGAAGCCCTGTAAGCTGCCCGGATTTGTGCCAACAAGTACATGGTAAAAAGCTGTGGCAAAGACGGCTTCCATATCCGGGTGCGGCTCCACCCTTTCCATGTCATCCGCATCAACAAGATGTTGTCCTGTGCTGGGGCTGACAGGCTCCAGACTGGCATACAGGGTGCCTTTGGGAAGCCCCAGGGCACAGTGGCAAGGATCTACATTGGGCAGGTCATCATGTCCATCCGCACCAAGCTGCAGAACAAGGAGCATGTGATCGAGGCCCTACACAGGGCCAAGTTTAAGTTCCTTGGCCTCCAGAAGATCCACATCTCCAAAAAGTGGGGCTTCACCAAATTCAGTGCGGATGAATTTGAAGACATGGTGGCCGAGAAGCGCCTCATCCCTGATGGCTGTGGGGTGAAATACATCCCAAACCGCGGTCCCCTGGACAAGTGGCAAGCCCTGCACTCCTGAAGGCTTCCACTGTGCCATCCCCAACAAGTTCATGAATAAATGTTCTCTTTTCTAAAAAACAAACAAACAAAAACATTGTTCCAAATATTGTTAAACTCTAGAAGACACACTCTAGAAGACACACTTTACCTGTTCTCTTGCTTTTTTTCTTTTTCTTTCTTTGTTTTTTTTTTTTTTTGTGGCTTTCAACTTGATTTGCTAATTTCCTGACATCTTAGTACTACTGAGTTTCAGGAGGAGTGCGCCTTCTTTCATAATATTTTCCCTTCTTCTGTTTCCCTGGCTTTCTGCTGTTGGGTCAGCAGCTTTTACTCCTGGCCCCTAAGGTGTTTCTTAGGGCTCTGTCCCTGCACTCCTTTCGTGTGCACAGGTGATGCCGTCCTCTCCTAACTCTTCTATATTGAAAATTCGCACTTGCATCTTTTAATCTCAGACAACACCTCAGAGATTTACCTTTTAAGGGCAAATACACCTCAGAGGCAATATGCCCAAAACTAGCCTTCAGTGTTGTTGCTTCCTCATCATGCGGCACTGCCATCTTCCTATTTACTCAAGCCGGATACTGGAAGTTGTCATTCTTGGTTCCGGCTTTCTCCTATATGCAAACCATCGGCGAGTGCTAAGTCCCCCTGTAGGTACCACATGCCTGCCCCCTCTAGGGTGGATCACTGGTACTTATCGTCTGGATCAGAAGGATTCAGCCTTTCATGGTCATGAGCCTGGGAAGAGAAAGAATGTGTTTTTACAATATACTTATATTTAATATATCGATGATATTATATTTTATAAATATTTCAATAATATGAATTTATACCATTTTCTTTTTATATAGTGCTTATAATATATTTCTGACACTGTGATCACATGTATACTACAAAATGTTTATAAAAAGTTATCTAAAATATTGGAATAATATCTTAAGAGTAATTTTATTTGTTTATTTATTTTTGTATTTTAGGGAAGAGTCTATAGGGTGTTTAGGTTCTCACTACTAGATTGGACTCATAGTGATCTGCCTGTTTACAGCCTCCAAAGTGCTGGGATTACAGGTGCACACCACCACACCCAGTCTTTAAAAGAAATTTTATCTGGGCATGGTGGCACATGCCTGTAATCCCAGCACTTGACTTGGGAGGCTGAGGCAGGAAGATCACTGTGAGTTTGAGGCCAAACTGGACTACAAAGTGAGCTTAAGGCCAGCCTGAACCATAGAGTGAGACCCTGTCTCAAAATGATAAAAAAAAGAAAAGCAATTTTAGAATTATAGTATGTATATAAAAGCATTTGCTCCATGAGAAGAAAGGTTATAGATGCTTCTTTATTTTTGAAAACGTTAGTTTGCAATGAAGCAAAGTGAAGGACTAGTTCCGAACCGAGTGTGTATCTCTGAGCTGGGTAAAATCATATGGCAGGTACAAAATCACAAGGTGGATACAATGTAGGACAAAACTGTAATCAACCAATGAGATTACAAGGTCAGCTGTTTAGGTAATATTGATCCAATGGGGAAGCAAGTCATGTAGCAAGTGTACATGGAGAGAACAAGTGTGTTCTTATGAAGAGATGAATCAAAGGGTTTTGGTCACCTACTGAGTGACTGATGGTAATTTATTGTTTATCTCTGGAGAGGTATGTGGCCCTGGTCATTTTATTTTATTTTATTTTATTTTATTTTATTTATTTATTGGTCTTTTTAGATAGAGTTTCACTGTGCAGTTCTTTCTGGCCTTGAGCTCACTTTGTAGCCTGGTCTGAGGGTCTCAAACTGGCAATCCTCTTACCTCAGCCACCGGAGTGCTGGGATTGTAGTTGTGTGCCACCACACCCAGCTTGGTCATTTTGTCTTTACCCTGAGGCCTGTCCTCTAACGGATGTGCCTCCAGCCACAGTTACATGTTTTTCTCCCCTGTATGGACTCCCTCAGGAGCCTTGCCCTGCCTGCCTGCCTGTTTTTAGCTCACTTATTTGCCTATAAAATTCCCTCCACAGAAGAGATGCTCCTATGTGCTGTGAGGAAGCAAGGGGGGATGATTCTTCTGGCCAATTCTGACTGAAAGGAGTCCAGAGTTGTGATCAAAAGTCAGAGGATCAGTGGAAAGACCTTGATAGATGCCAGGCATTCTCGTGTTGAGTAGGTGTATAGCTGTAAGTCTGGGGGAGATAAGACCAAAGAAACTGTTATGTATGCATGGGTCAAATAATAAGAAGGGGGGCCAGAGTGATAGCTCAGTAGAATAAGCACTTGCCTGGCAAGTGCAAGGTCCTGAGTTCAATCCCCAGTACTGAAAAAAAAAAAAAAAAAGAAGAAGAAGATCAACAAGACTATTATGAATATAACCAACAAATGTTTCTACCAGGAAAAGCCAGTAAGAGTTGCCCACAAAGAGAGTAAAGAGAAAGTTCAAGGAATTCCAGAATCTGCCATGGCATTATTCTATTATTTAATATCTGAACAGCCATTGAGATATTAGCAGAAGGATCAAGAAGGCATATACAGCATTTAGCTTTTTCAATTGCACAAGTACCTCCCTGCACTGCTGTTAGAATGTCTAATATAATCTGATTTGGGAGAACAGCTTGCCTCATTAGTTTTGCTTACTTAGGACAGAGACCAGTGGAAGTGTTGTTTAAGATCTGTTGAGTGTAGTTAGCCTAGGCCTCAATAAATTGCGTGACATCTTCTAGTCCTAGGGAAGGGACAAAGATAGAAGCTAAAAGATCAAACCAGTAAAATACTCTTCTAGTCCATCAGTGTGATGAAGCCAGTCTGTTGTTGTAAACCAACCTTTGAGCTGTAAAGTTATGGTGTATATACCATATATTATTCAGGGAGAGGAACCCACTCCAAGTATCTAGTAGGTTAGGCCAATGAGAATGAGTGACTTTTATGTTCTCAATATAAGGAAGCCTTTTATCTTTTTTTTTTTTTTTTTTCTTTTTGAGGGTCTCTCTCGCTACACACGTCAGGCTGGCCTTGAGCTCTCTTGAACAGTCTTCCTGCCTCAGCCTCCCAAGTGCTTGGATTACAGGTGTGCAGTACCATGTCCAGCAAGGAAGCCTAAAGTTGTGCTATAGTTGGAGTTAACCATAGATAATCATCCCATATCTGAAAGTGGCCATCTTTGTATCTATGATTGTTGGCTGTCATGATAGGACCATTACTCTTACTTACTAGTAATTCTACTAGATCTGTAGACAGGTTTCAGTGGCTTTATTTTTTTTAAAGAAAAAATTAGACTATGTCCAGGATCATTAAGGGCACAGTTTATATGCCACCCACTTACCTTGTAATGGTGGGCTAAGCTATGAACCACTGAACTTTTCTGTGTCTCATCAATGTAGTCTTGTAGCTTGTGAAGTGGGGATCCCCACCAAGAAGTCCTGAGGTACTTGACAAGGGGAGGAGGCTACATACCCAGCAAGATACTTGTAACAGCACTGGATATTCCTGTGCATGCACTAGAAAAGAAAGGCTGGTGTTAATTCATTGTTTATCTCTCAGAGAAGTTCATAGCCTGGTCATTTTGTCTTTATCTGGAGGTCTGGCTTCTAACAGTTGGGCTCCAGCCACAGTTGTAATAAAGTTTTATCCCCTGTACAGACTCCCCTGAGGGCCTCACCCTACCTGCTGGTAATATTTTTTTCCTCGCTTAGCTGTCTACCATAGAACCCATACAGGAGAAGCATATTTGCGTCTTGTTCCCTGGGGCTTGCATTAGTGTCACCCTGGCTGAGCCTTCTTTGCTGAATGTTTTTTTCAACCAGCTTGTTCACTGTGTGGGAATTGGTTTGGGAAACTGCTAGTAGACTCTGAAGCTGCCCGATACGTGAAAAGGCAGGGTGGCGTTTTCACCACAGATGTCCGCAGATGGGAGCGCAAGCAGCTGTGATGATCCATAGATTCAGTTTTAGTAAAGCTTTATTTATTTATTTTGTCTTTTTTGAGACAAGGTCTCACTATGCAGTTCGGGCTGGCCTTAAGCTCACTTTGTAGCCCAGGCTGGTCTTGAACTGGAAACAATCGTCCTACCTCAGCCTCCTGAGTGCTAGGATTACCCAGATTTTTTTTTTTTTTTTTAACTAAATTAGTAGGAAACTTCTAGTAGCAGCTTCTTTCTGCACCAAATGTGGCATCCTGCTCCCCTTTCTATACGGGCCATCTGAAACTGACAAGTCTGGGCCCCTCCCTGCTTCCCCTGCTTTCTGTCTTCCTCAGGCAGTGAGGCCAGAGGGAAGAGCTGCTGTCTGTCAGAGAATGCCGTTGTTGAGGCAGGCTGGGCAGATGACGAAAGGCCACTTGCTCTCCATCACTGGCTGATGCATTCAGTTTCCAGGAGAGCAGGGTAGAGGCAGTGTAAACCAGAGCTGCCAAGCCACAGCTACCGCAGTGCTGAGATGATACTTCTGCATTTGGGAAAGGAGGACGGAGAGGCCTTTGCTGTCAGTCGAGTCAGAGAGCTTTCAGACGGGACCCAGGCCGTGGGGAGGGCAAACATAAAGTAAGAAGGGAGGAAAATGTATTAAAAGGAGTAAGACTTCTCTGTGTAAGATCTTAAGTTCTGAGAGAAAGGGCACTATCATTTCAGATGCGGGACCTCTCCCTCCTCTAGGGAAGGAAAAGCAAGCAAGACTGGAACCTACCACGCTGCTTTGTGCAAAGCCAGCAGTAACTGCCTTGAGGGCCCAAGAGAAGACACCGATTTTTCTCTTCCTCCTTCTCTCCCCCATCCTTTCTTTTTTGAGACAGGATCTCACTATGCATTTAGGCTGGTCTTGAACTCACTATGTAATCCAGGCTGGCCTCAAACTTACCGCAATCCTCCTGCCTTGGTCTCTCAAGTGCTGGAACTACAGGTGTACACTACACATGGCAAAGAGACAATGACTTTCAGTAGAAGCTAGAGTGTGAACTTGCAAGACACACACAAGAAGGGGCCAGCCAGTCCACTGTTTTTGTTGGGAGACTTGGCTTGCCTTGGATAAAAGGAGGTGTATTGGAGAAGAGGGGAGAGCAAGTAGGGAGAGGTTAAAGAAAAGACTGTGGGACAAGGAGAGAAGAATTAGAAGAGAACCAGCTTCCACGTAGGTCCTTGACTTTGGATATTGAAGAATATGGTCTGCCACCTGATTTTCTACTTCCTGCTTGGCTCAGAACAGAACCATAACAGCTCACCAGGGGTCTTGGTGTGATCCCAGTAAACAGGTAATCTACAGACACTTGCCAACATTCCTTATTTAAACCTATTTCAGTTCTTTCTCTTAAAAAAATAAGATGGACTTTTCAGGACAGCATGACACCTGTAAAGCAATCAAAGATGATTCAGTTGTCCTATCTTGTCTACACAAAATGTATCTTATAACGTTCAAATATTACCACCCAGCTTCCACTCTTGACTGTGGGATGATCTGAGAGAGAGAGAGAGAGAGAGAGAGAGAGAGAGAGAGAGAGAGAGAGAGAGTGTGTGTGTGTAGGGCCATGTAAATAGGGCAAGGCTTCATTGGTCTTTCTGGCTAATCCTGACCAGAGTTAAAACTTTACTGAAGGATCTGCTAATAAGAAAAGAGAAAGCTGATAGCCAAGCAGTGCCCAACCAAGAAGTCCAGCTTGTGGTCTCTCCCCACCTGACGAAGGAGACATAGGGTAACTCTGTCCCTCTCTCCCTTCCTTATCTATCTATCTATCTGTCTATCTATCTATCTATCTATCTATCTATCTATCTATCTATCTATCATCTATCATCTTTTTTTTTTTTTTTTTTTTTTTGGTGGTACCAGGGATTGAACTCAGGCCCTTGCACTTGCCAGGCAAGCACTTATCCTACTGAGCTATTTCCCCAGCCCCTTCTTTTTATTTATTTATTTTTATGTTTCCCTTTATGTAAGTGCTAACTTGATCTTGTATATAAAGATCTCTTAAACTATGAATCCTTTTGACTGGATAAAAGAAACCCAATGAACCTAGGAATTTGCATGCAAATGATGGTAACCCTAGGGCCTTGTTATGGCTTGTGTCTAGATATCCCCTTAAAGCCTCATGTGGTCATGGGGCAGCATTTTAGAGGTGGCTGAATCTGCAGTTTGTGATTGGTGCATAGTCTAGGTCTGGGATTGGCTGTATGAGTGCTGCACCTGTCCTAGGACAGGTGGCCTGTGTATCATATGAGGGAAGAGACTTGTTCCCCCACCCCCTTTCTGCTTTCCTTGCTTTTGTACTGCCCTGAGCACTGTTGCTTTTGTCTTGCACTGCCCTGAACACTGTTGCTCCTGCCATGTGCCACTCTGCCTTGGAGCAGCTGATTTATGGGCTGAACCGCTACAAATTGTGGGCTAAATGTTTCTTATTTAATTTGGGTGTCAGGTATTTTGTCTCAGCAAGGAGAGAAAAGTAGCTAAGACAACCCTAACACAGTCAGTCAAGTTGTAACACATTCCAAAGGGGAGAGGCTTTCTGCCACACTAAGAAAAAAGGCTGAGACCAAGGGCTCTCAGGTCCTCCATCTTTCTGGCTACCCCTCCCCTGATTTATCCGGGCAACTATCTTTCTCCTCCCTTTCCAATAAGTGCCCAATAAAATGTCTCAATGTCCTTAAATTTTCTATCTCTAATAATTTTTACTGGTATGAAGTTTATGAATCCTGAGGTGCTGCCCCCCAACACATAGTGGGCAGCAGCGCTCTTCCCCACCAGAGGAGCAACAGAGGGTTCTAGAAAAGAAGTACAGCTACTCAGGACTGACACAGTCTTCTCGATCTGCAAAGGTGGTTCCTTTCCACTGTGTGGCAACTTTGGGGGCGACACTTGTGGATCGGTAAAGAGAAAGGCCACATGCGCCTAGCCAGCCAGATCAACCCAGGTAGTCGCTTCCAACATCCTGTTGTAGGGTAGTTTTGCTCTTCAAATATCTGAGTAGATTTGATTCTCATATAGACACACTTTTCAGGGTGGACTCAGGATTTTGCCATTAAACACCAAACAAGTTGCTTCAGGAAGCAGAGGCTTCTGGCCCTTTGTACTACACATGCTCTTCCAGGCAGGGTAGCTGGGCATAGGACATTGGTCATAGCTGATCTCTCCCTGGAGGCTGATGCCATAGGCAGGTTCCTTGCTGTTCCCATCATGAGACAGTGTGCTGGCCTGGCTTGTGGATGGATTTTCCACCTAACTGCGATCATATGGAATTTCTCTGAGAAAACCCCTCGCTCTCCTGTGTGATTTACTACAGAATAATGGCTTGTAGCCACAGGTTGTTAGTCCATTTGTACCTCAAGAGAAGGAAAAATCTTGCTTGTAGGAAAGATGCGGGAGCTTGCATAGAACTGACTCAGGGTTGCCCCTGCCTACCCGGGTCGTCTGAGGGAGCGCAGGGTTCTCTTTGGAACCCAAGACTCCCACGGATGGTGACTGATTTGGGCAAGTGGGAAGCTGAGGTCTCACTCTTTACAGTGGCTAGAGACATGCTCAGGTTTAGAAGAGGGAGGGACATACTGGGCTACATAGTGCTTATAGTGACGGCCAATGTTTCTCTTAAATTTGATTGAAAGGGACATATGAAGGAAAGAAAAGCAGAGCAATAATACAATAGTGTTAACAGTTGTCTGACTATAACTATTACAGTATTTGAATACTACATTTTAATTCATGTTTTGGAAAGTAGTTTTTTTTGAGACAGGATCTTTCTATCTATCCCAGTTCAAGGCTGACCTTGAACTTGTAGCACCCCTTCTGCCTCAGCCTCCCAAGTGCTGGTTTATAAGCATACGCCAATATGTCCAGCCTAGAAAAAAAATTTTTTTTGATGTATTTGGTACAGGGCCTCAGTACACAGCTCAGACTCATGGTGATCCTCCTGTTTTCAGCCTCCCCTGTGCTGGGATTACAGGTGTGTACCACCACACCCGGTCTTAGTGGCTTGCTCAGCATACCTGGAGGCAGAGCCTGTGAGGCCTGTGGTGCCAGGGATTGAATCCCAGTCCTTGCTAGAAAATGTTTTAATTATGCTAAAAAGTATTTCTTGAAATAGAATAGGGGTTTTTATTCGTTTGTTTTTGTTTAGACAATGGTTTGAACGACATATTCGAAATCTGACATCCCAATTGAGTGGGAGACTCCAAGTCTTAAAAAGATAAATGAGTTCTTTCCTGTGGTAGCAGTGAGCCTACAGAGCCTGAGTGTCGGGCAGGAGCCAGGCAGGACAGGCATTTAGGAAGTTTCTCCTGCTGTTTGACCAAGTCTGGTTGGCAAGGGCTCAGCCGAAACTGTCACCAAGGAAGAGATGTGATGCTTCCCAAAAAATCTCAAGACAAAGTACTGCGGTAGCGATGGGATCAGGCTGTAAGGGAAGGAGTAGAAAGATCCAGCCAGTTAGTGAGAAAGCTGGAGATAAAGTTCTTCTTCCAGAACATGGAGGCACCAAAGCAGCTCCAGAGGACAAGGATTATTTCTTAATCAGAGATGGTGACTTTCTTTTGCTTAGGCAGACGCAGGGACTGGGGTTCATCCCCGGTGTGCCATGCTGGCCCTGCCCCTTGAGATGCGATTGAGACTGGGTGAAGTGGCCCACACCTGTAATCCCAGTGCTTGGGAGGCTGAAAACAAGAGGATCACTATGAGTCTAATCTGTGTAGTGAGACCCTGTACTAAGTACATAAAAAATATTAATAGAGATGGTGACATTCTTATAATATATAGAAAGCAAAGTAAACCTTGTTGAAATGATATCTCACAATGCTGCCCATTCCGCCAAAGTTGTGTAAGTTTTCATCGTGTAAATAATTTCCCTGGCTCTATAATAAACTCATGGTATCTAAACTAATGGGGAAAAAAAGGATGAATGATTAAGATGACAAGTGAGAATAGGAGGGGGGAAAAGAAAGGAAGAGAGGAGCTGCCCTGGAGCAAACGGTCCCCCTAGATCGGCAGTGAGCAGACTGCACTCAAAAGATCTAACAAGGAGTTCAGGGCTCAGGCTGTTAGGAGCCCAGGAACTCAGAGAAAGTGTGGATAAATTCTGGATGAACTTTAGGTGGTTTCCAGCAGAAAAATTAGTGAACACTAATTCTCAAACATTGAGTACCACAGTTCAAGTCTGTCTCTAAAAGAACCCAGAAAGCTTCCCAAATGATGGGTCAGGACTCAAGGTTTCCCAGGCACCCTGCCCCAATCACTCCCCCTCTTGGCCCTGGGGCCAGGGTCAGAGCACAACCCCAACCCCTCCCCATTCTGTACCCTGGTCTCATCTCACTTCCCCTTGGCCCTATGTGGGGTCAAAACCACAGAACAGGTTCACCTGACTTTGACCTGGGCAGAAAACCACAGAAACCCTCCTTTGTTGGGGCCAGAGATAGATAGCTCAGTAGAATAAGCACCTGCCTGGCAAGCACAGGGTCCTGAGTTCAATCCTTGGTACTGAAAGAAAAAAAAAAAAAAAGAAAAGAAAAAAAGAAAGAAAGAAACTCTCCTTTGTTAACATCGAAAGTTAACACCCCCACAGACCAGGTAGCCCTGCCAAGATTAGCTCTCCCTCGGCTGGAACCCCTTAGAAGCCTTGTGCTTTGCCTTGTTCACTGCTGCCTTGGTCTGCTAGACAGCCATCCTGTTTGTTCCTACCTCCAATAAATCTTCTCCCAGAATGCCTGGTCTGGTCAGTTGTGTGGGTTCATACCAAACACCAAATAATTACATTACTTTGTAACTCCTATAATAGAAATTATTAAGATTTAAAACTCAGTTTCAACTTGGTCATCCACATCCAGACCCATTTCTCATATAATAATTTTCTTCCTAGTAGGTGACACTCCTCCACCCCCCACCCCCGAACTCTGTGTGGCCTGCATAGTTTCGAAGGTTGTCTGGGTGGAGCTCTCCTGTCTCCCTATTTTCCTTCAGGAAGTCTTCCTGGTACCTTTGACCTTTCCTTGGCAGTGTCTGTCCTGACTCAGGCGTCTCACCAAGCTGCTGGCTCAGCACTTCTTCTGTCCTTGGAGGTAGGACTTTCACTTTCAACTTACTATCCCTGGGGCTGGAACAAAGCCTAACATACAGGAAGGACTTAATGTGTGTTTTGAGTAAATGACTACGATAATCAAGCACTTAATGTTTCAGCAAACATCTCAACAGTATAGGTCTAAGAATAACTTATTCTTGGTTAATTTAATTTTCACGGAAACATAGCCAGACTGTTCACTACCAGGTTTATAATTTAAACATTCTTTAAAGTACAGAATGTTTTATTGATGGTTTTTAATTCATTTATTTCAACTGGAGAACTAGCCTATAAATAATCCATTAAAAATAACCAGAATGTCCCACATACATACTAATTCATTTAGTCAACACAAACTTAATATGGGTACTGAGAATATATTAGCTAACAAAAAAAGACAGCCTACCGAGTTTCATGGGACTTATATTCTAGTGGTTGGGCAGAGATAAGGCATACAAAAATAGTATGTCACCTGATTAATAAAGAAAAGAAAAGCAAGTCAGGTGCACGCCTGTAATCCCAGCAGTTGGGAGGCCAAGGCAGGAGTATTACTCTGAGTCCAAGGACACCTTAAACTACACCATGTAAGACCATGCCTCAAAAAACTAAAACATTGGGGCCAGCGAGAGAGCTCAGTGGTCTGAAGTGTCTGCTTAGCTAAGATTAGGGAAGTGCGCAGGATGGCGGTGGGATCCCTGGCACACATGCTGTGCCAGCCCTGCCCCTAGGGTGGGCTGAGCCACACCCACACCAAAAAAAAAAAAAAAGTGAAGCAAGGTAATAAAGGGGCTTGGGGGACAGTTTGCTGCTTAAGAGTCAGGGAAGGCCTCCGGGAGAAGGGGATGTCTGAGCCACGGTATGAAGGAATTTAGGACTCTAGGCACAAGAATAACGGCAGGGAGGCTTCTCAAGCAGAGAAACAGCAAGGTGGAATGTGCCTGGGCATGTGAACTCTAGGACTAGGAGGAAACCAGGGAGGCCAGAAAAGTAGCAGCACTCAGGTGTCAGGTGTGTGTCTGTGTGAGATGGGTGAGCCCTGGGGAGGGCCTTAGGTTTCAGCGACCACCCTGGCTGTTGTAAGAGGAGGCTGCAGCAAGGCAAGTGAGGGGCGAGGTGACCGCGAGGGCGCAGGATGAGAAGCAGGTGGGTTCCGAATCCCTTTCTTTTTTTTTTTTTTTTTTCTTTCTTTTCTTTTTCTTTTTCTTTCTTTCTTTTTTTGGGTGGAAGCGGGGATTGAACTCAGGCCCTTGCCCTTGCCAGGGAAGTGCTTACTCTACTGAGCCATCTCCCTGGCCCCCTCCCCCACCCCTTTCAAAGGGGATGACTAAGGAATTGACGCCTCAGGGATAGTTTCCAGTGTCACTGAACGGTGGGTTTGCTGGCTTACTGACCGGGGAAAACGTGGCTTTGAGGACTCAGCCAGGTGACTGATGCCCTGTCCCACCTATCCTCTGCCTCCCTCTGGGTGGACTTGAGTCAGAAGTCAGACACCCCCGCCCCGCGTCTGCCTCCAGTCTACCCTAGCCCCCTGCTACTCCGCAGGGAGGTCTGCACCGGGCAGGCAGGCAGGCAGGTAGGCTTCTCCAACTTGGCTGCAGGACAGTTGTAGGGATCTAAAACCTCAGAAAGGAAGAAGATGGGGGTGAGGCTCGTGCTAAATCACGCAGCTGCTCTGTTTGTGGGATGATTCTGACATGCTTCGGTAGGATTTAGAGTCAGCAGCCAAGTACAAAATAAAAATAAATGTATAAATAAATAATTATAACTTTTCTCAAAACAGTGTTTGGGCTGGGGAGATAGCTCAGTAGAATAAGCACTTGCCTGGCAAGCGCAGGGTCCTGAGTTCAATCCCCGGTACCGCAAAACAAACCAGTATTCATTCACTTTTCTCCTTTCTCTTCTTTTCCCTGTGCTTCCCAAGATAAACTCCCATTGGCTTTTGCTGCCTAACAAACCACCCCAAAACTTTTGTGACTTAAAGTAATACCTGCTTTTGCTCATGATTCTGTGACCTGGCAATCTGGGGGCGGGGTCTCAGCTGAGAGGCCCCTCTGCTGGTCTTGCCTGGGTCACTCCATGGCTACAACAATCCTGTGCTTGATTGGGGTAGGGTGCCTTCAATGCCATGTGGCTCCTTTATTCTTCTCAATTTCTCACCCTCTACTGCCCTAGACTTCAAGTGTCAGCCTCAGGCCCCCTTCCTGGGGAAGAGCAGAGCCTCTGAAGCTTCTTGCGGCCTGGGGCAGAAGTCCCCTTGGCCCACTGAGCAGCCTTGTGGTCAGAGAGCACAGGCGCCTGGGCAGACTCAAAGGAGAAGGGATAAATCTCACCTCTTGACTGGAAGGAGGCTGGAGTCACACGGCAAAGGAGAGGCATTCATTAAGGGAAGAAGACTGAGGCCATCTTTGCAAAATATCTGCCCATCCACAGCCCCCAAACTCCTGTTTTCCTTGTCTGAGTCTGCTTTTGAGGGGGTCTAAACAGAGCCAGGGGTGAATGGGAAATCTCTGGTAAGGACATGCTGAGTTTGAGATGTTCTCTGGAGAAATCCAAGAGGAGATATTGTGTATATGCTGCCAAAACCAGTACCAAGTGGAGATTTTGAATTGGCATCTGGAATCTGGAACAGGTTTCCAGGCCCAAGAGAGTCTGGGAGTCACTGGCAGGTACTGAAGCTTTTACAGTCGTGGATCTGAAGCTTCTTGCACATAAGGAATGCAAGGTTGGAGAGAGAAGCCTGTGCCCTGGGTCATGTCTGTGTTGAGGGTTTGGGAGAGGTAGCCTGCTAGGAAAGGACACTGAGAAGGAGCAGTGAAAACACCCTCCAGTAACAGCCTGGAAGCCAAGGATCCGGTGTTTCCAGGAAGAGTTAGAAATGCATGAGGAAAAACATTCCACATCGTGACTTGGGTTCTTTTTCTCCCATGCGTCAGCATTTTATTTTCATCTTCATTATTTTCTCTTCAACTCACTTTGATTTTATAATTCCAAGGCAGCAGTAAGCAAAGCGTTTCTCTTTAGGCAGGCCTATAAGAAAAGGAGAAGAGCTGAGTGTGGTGGTGCAAGCCTGTGATCCCAGCACTTGGAAGGCCGAGGCCAACCTGGGCTACATAGTGAGTTCAAGGCCAGCCTGGACTACACAGCAAGGTCCTGGTTTTTTGTTTTTTGGTTTTTTTGGTTTGTTTTAAGGAGAGAGATAGAAGCCAAGGAAAGGCAACAACTCTGAGATACAACACAGTAACACTTTCACTTATTCTCTGCAGCCAGGTGAAACTGGCCACCATGTTCATGTAGTTTGCCCTGGACGCAGGATCTTACAATGAACTAAACAGCCAGTAGCACTGGGCTACTTTACAGTTCACATGTGATCGGTCTTATGTACCCCACCCCACCCCAACTTGTGCTCTTTGAGCCTCATTTTATTTTACCCAGAAAAGTCTGGTCCTCTCCCTTCTCTTCAACAGTAACAATTTACCTTTCTCACCTCCAAGACTTCCTGAGTTTATTTTTGTCGTGCATTCCAGGATATAATCATGCTGTAATTTTCTGAATGGTATATTCTGTGCCTAAAAGAAAGAATAAGAGCTGATCTTAAAAACCTGGATTTAGGCCACAATTAGAAAACTTCTCATTGTCGGTAAACAATTACCAAGGAACTTTTTTTTTTTTTTTTGAGACAGAATCTCTCTATGTAGTTCACGTTGGCCTGGAACTTGCAATGATCCTCCTGCCTCAGCCTCCCAAGTGCTGGGGTTACAGGTCTGTGCCACCACACCAGGCTATCTTATCTTTTCAAAAGAAGTATTTCCAGCTACACATGGTGGTGCACACCTGCAATCCCAGCACTGTTCAAAGCCAGCTTAGGCTACAAAGTGAATTCAAGGCCAGTTTGAACTACATAGTGAAATGCTATCTCAAGAAGATAAAAGGAGGGGGGTGGTAAGGTAATTTTCTCTTTGCTCTGTTCTAGGGCATTGGCAGATGGCAGGTGGCCCTAAGCCAGCAGCCCTCCTTCACCAAGATTCCAGGAATCACCTTCCAAATAAATATCTGCTTCCATGGTCTGTCTCAAGGTTGGCTTTTGGAGGGTCCAAACCAAGGTGCTGTTCTCAGTACTGAATATCTAGCAGCGCTGGACCCACGCTGTACGGCAGACAATTGCTAGGGTCCAGAGGCAGCCGGCCTTTCATGGTCTCGCTTCTCTGCTGTGAATGGTGTAGACACTGAATTTACAGTTCTATATGTGCCACGCACAGACCTGGAGAGTTATCATTTCTTTTTAAAATTTCAAGCACCAAGAGAAGAGATTCAATGAACAGAGTATTTCACAACTTCGAAACCAGGATGCAACCTAGCAATGCATATAATTGAAAAAACTACAAAATTAAACGAAGAACTCTGATACGTATGTTTTATTTGGTGATTTTTTTTTTCTTTTGCCAGCTTTTGTCTCATTCTGCTTTCTTTTCTTTTTTTTTTTTAATTCAGCTTTTGCTTTTTATTTTTATTTTTTTTCTTTTCCTAGTATTAGAAACTTTATTTTTTTTTCTTTTCAAAGTTTTATTGATAAACATATAGCAATGAGACAGTTTCAAATCAAATCGAAAGTACAGTTTCAACA
>NW_004524654.1:7585562-7613552 GCF_000260255.1 Octodon degus
CCATGTGGATGAGTCACGGCCAATGCTTGGCCTATGTGCTCTCTGTGAAAGCCTGAGAGAGTGTCTTCTCCCCATGTGACTCTCCTTAGGCACACTCTACTGCTTTATTTTCTTGAGTTGAAGTTTCAGGACATTTATTTCAAGAACTGGCTTGCTTTGTTTAATTTCTGTCCTCTGGGGTTTTTTTGTTGCCTCATTAGCTTGAACGCTTTCGGGAGAACTCCTAAAGCTTCAACTCCAATTAGCAGGCTCTCCTGGGAGGAAGAACTCGCCGGCCACGTCTAAATGAGTTCTACAACCTCACCGAATTCGATTTCCACAAAAGAATGTGAAAATCATCCTAGATAATTTAGGCAGCAATTTCATCTGACAAATGTGAGATTTGAGTCGTTCAAATAAAAAAGACATGGAAAGCAAAAAATGGAGTGGATAAATGAGAGCACATATATGACTAAAATTTTAATATCTATTACTCATAGAAACCTTTTCCCTAGGTTTACTTCTAAATAGGAAAGGCCAATCTGTGTGAGAACTGAAAATTGAGAAGTAGTATTGACATTGCTTTGATACTGCCTGATACTTTGCCTGAGTTTCGAGCACAGTTAATTGCCCCTTCCCTAGGTATTTGAAATGAACATTTCACAATGGCAGTGACAGAATACTAAGGGGCAGTGGCAATGACTGCCCCCCGGAAGGCTCTTCATTGTAAAGTGATGCTAGATTCTTAAGCTAAGAACTAATTAATGTGAGGTTTTAAGCAGAACTTGATCAAGCACGGCTTGAAGTGGGGGTGTTTCTCCCAAAGGAGTGCTTCAAGTATCTTGAGGCACTGCGAATGATTTAGCACTGTCGTTCTGATTAAAATTGATTTCTGGACCTGGGTGTATTCCTTTGAGCATCTCAGTTCTGCCAAATACTTCTTTGAGAACATGTTAATTTTTAAAGCCTGACAAAAGTAATTTGATAACAAGGGTACCGAATAAAATATATAATCAGACTAACTAACGGCATGAGTTAGAAAAGGAGCTTAGCAGTGCAATGCGGCTGCTCAAAAACTGCTTCTGAGGTGACACTGCAAGAAATTTCACAGCTCAGTAAATATCAGATTTGAGGCCTGGGGATATAGCTCAGCAGCGCAGCACCTGCCTGGCCAGTGCAAGGTCCTGAGTTGGATTCCTAGTACAAAATAAATAAATAATCAAATTTATAATTAATATATTTAAGATATATAGTTTGCCAATGTGGCAGAAATCACAAGTTGCTGACCCAATAGCCAGTTTCTCCATTGTCTTTACTCACAGAATCCCAATTTTGTTCTGGGCATAGTGTGACCAATTAAAATATTGCAGCCAGGCACCTATAGCCGTAAGCACTTGGGAGCCTAAGGCAAGAGGATTTCTTGAGCCCAGGAGTTCAATACCAGCCTAGGCAACATAGTTAGGCTTCCTCTCAAGAATAAACAGTCAGAAAGGGCTGGAGAGATGGCTCAGTGGAATAAGCGCCTCCCTGGCAAGCGCAAGGGCCTGAGTTCAATCCCTGGTTCTGCCAAAAAAAAAAAAAAAAAGAACAAACAGGCACCGTGCCTCACACCTATAATCCCAGCACTTGGGAGGCTGAGACAGGAGGATCTCAGTGAATTTGAGGCCAGCCTGGGCTATAAAGTGAGCCTGAAGGCCAGCCTGAACTGCACTATGAAACTGTTTTTTTTTTTTTTTTTTTTTTTTTTTTGCAGAACCAGGGATTGAACTCAGGCCCTTGTGTTTGCCAGGGAAGTGCTTATTCTACTGAACCATCTCCCCAGCCCTGAAACTGTTTTTTTTTTTTTTTTTTTAAAGTGCCTGCTTAGGCAGACACAAGGACCGGGGTTTGAGCTGTGGCATGCTATGCTGGCCCTGCCCCTAAGGCACACTGAGATGGGGAGATTGAGAATGGGCGTGGTGGTACGTGTCTGTAATCCCAGTGCTTGGGAGGCTGAAAACAAAGAAGATCACTGCAAGTCCAATCTGTGGAGCGAGACCCTGTAGACCCTGTACTAAAGTATAAAAATAAAAAAATAAAAAGGGAAAAGAAAAGAATCAGCAAACAAATATGTAAAAAAGAATTGGCCTCCTAGTCTTTCTTTCAGTTGGGGGCACCATATAACACGCTTTTGGCCAATTCTTAACTCTACAACCAGTGACTTAGGGGGCTCCTGGGAACCTGTGCATTATCCTTTTCCACTTCCTGCCTGACTCATGGACATGATGCTAGACAGTAGAGGAGCCATCGTGTTGCCAGGAGATGAAAGTAAACAACCTTGCAGTGGTAGAGGGAGCTCAGAGGAATGTGTTCCTTGAGCAGTGGCAGTAGCCTGGACTCTCCCCTTTGAACGCTTACCACATGAAGGAAAAAACCCTCCTCGGTAAAGATGTTGTGCAGTGAGCTTTCTGTTTACATGCATCCAAATGCGGTGTAGATGGAAACATTCAATATTTCCACTTTTGGGTATTTCTTAAAGCTCTGATAAGACAGAGGTAACGATATCACTACTGCAGTAAATCCTCAGGGCCAGGAACAAAACAGAAGGAGAGGAAGGAGGGCTGGAGTCCCACCATCCCCATCATAGTGGGCCCCAGCCCCTAAAGTCCTATTACCTTCCAGTCGCACTGGGCACCAGTGCCTGGGCACTCTCGGGACAGTCCGGATCCAGCTAGAGCAATGGGAATCATCTTGGCCCAGAAGGCTCTGTTTCCTCAGTGAGGATGATTTCCACTGCTCTCAAAATATCATCTCCAAAGAGGCAGCAAGGGCATGAGGCTACCCTGACTGGGTGGCTGTGGTAGATACAGATGCATGTAGATTCAAAGTGCTAATTTTGAAAATCAGAATCACTCTTGGGGATGGGGAGATGGCTCAGTAGAATAAGCACTTGCTTGACAAGCACAAGGGCCTGAGTTCAATCCCTGGTTCCACCCTCCTGCTAAAAAAAAAAAAAAAAAAAAAATCAAAGAATCATTCTTGTCCGTCTTAGTTCTCTCTTTACCTCATTGCACAGAATTTGACCAGCTAGCTCCAGATTCATTCCCCCAAAATTTAGCTTTAAGCTTGATTAGCAAAATTCAGGTGTGTGTGTGTGTGTGTGTGTGTGTGTGTGTGTGTGTTTTAAGAATGATATATTTGTTGAGACAGTGTTTCTTAGAAACAGTAAGCCTTTCCAGGACTGCAATTAATAGACTTCATAGGTCAAAAAATATCATCTTATTTGAACTTTGAAAAAAATACACTGAATAATGAAAATAATACTATAACATGAATGGCCTGGCCACAAAGAAACATCTTGTGATGTGAATGTTTTTTACATAAAGGTAGTCACTTTTGCATGCCATCATATTTTGTATTTACTAGTGATTTCTGGAAGAGTTCCACAGAGTAAATATTGTCTAGTTACCATTAACCTAACTAAGTGGCCACACCATGGGTCGAGGACTTCCACACACCTTAAACATCTCGAGATGCAGCAAGAGTACTCATCTAAAGGCAATGACACAGATTTTGTAAATCCAATCTCTCCTCCTACAGAAAGATAACCTGAACCACCATCCATATAGCATCACCATCAAATAATGTAACTGCTACAGTTTGTGTCTAGATGTCCTCCCAAAACTCTACGCAGCCATGGGGCAGCTTCTAGGGCTTTGGGTGGATTCACGGACCAATGCTGGGATTATGGGTGTGAGTGCTACCCCCGCCCTGAGGCAGGCAGCCTGCATACAATATAAGGGAGTGAGAGGGGCTCGCGCTCTGGAACCTTTCGCTCTTGTTGCCTTTGCTGTTTCTGCTGCCATGAACTGCTGCCCTCTGCCACGTGCCGCTCTGCCTTGAGCCAGCTGAGTATGGACTGAAACCTCCACAAACTATGAGCTAAATAAATCTTTCCTTCCTTAATTTTGGTTGTCAGGTATTTTGTCTTAGCAATAAGAGAAAACTAACCAAGAAAATAATATACTTAAAAATTAGAGTCCAAAAGAAAAAGATGAAAAGAAAGGTAGAAACCAGGTATGACTCTAGGAGGCTTAGGCAGGAAGATGACAAGTTCAAGGCAGGCCTGGGCATCTTATGAGACCACATCAAAAAAAAAAAAAAAAAAAAA
This sequence comes from Octodon degus, assembly GCF_000260255.1. NCBI lineage: Eukaryota > Metazoa > Chordata > Mammalia > Rodentia > Octodontidae > Octodon > Octodon degus. Next base: position 7,589,692 of record NW_004524654.1, read on the forward strand.
AAAAAGACTGGGAACCTAGCTCAGTGTAAAGAACTGGCTGCAATTCTGTTGCTATAGTTTACAACTGGATGTCCCTCCTAAAGCCTCATATACTCCTGAGGGAGGAGATGGGATTCAAGGGGCATGTCACCTTCCACTAGAGGGGGTGGGGGTGGGGGCCTGGTGGGATGTGGGGGTGGAGCCTGGTGGTAGGAGGAGGGTCACTGAGGGCATGGCTTGGAAGAGTATCTCTCCTCTTCTCCCTTGGCTGCTCTCTGCTTCCTGTGAGCCAGGCTCAGGGGGTCTCAGTTGGGAACAAGACTACCAGGTCATATGTATTATATTTTGCAGTTTGTTTATGTCCAGAGGCTTTGCAAGACCCTGAGATTAAGGGTGGCAGACAGTTAATCTGGTAGAGGAAATTTCAAGGCCCTCAAACCTTCAGGCTATGGTTGGGTACTGTTGAGGGCTCTTGATTCTTGTAAGTCAACATAGCAAACAGCCCAGAAGAATCGTTATAAAATTTTGAGTTTTCCCAGAAAGGATTTGCCAGTAAGGTTTGGACCTGCAAAGATAGAGCAGAGACCTTGGTTGCTGAAAAAATAAGCATTAAAAAGAAGCCAAGTACTTTGGAACAGGACCATGGGGAAAATACCTTGAAGGAATGTGAGGATCCAGCGAGGCTCAAACTTCACCCTGAGGAACGAGCCCAAGGGTGCCATGCAGCAGCAGGATTCAGTTCACAGTGCTCAGCCATCAGCGACTCAGAGGCATCTGCACTCACTGGCAAGAGGCAGAAGGGCTCAGCTACCCTGCCGGCATCAGACCTTAGCACCCTCCACATGGCTCTGGTTTTAGGCACATGCAGAATGCAAGAGTCATGGAGTTAGAGAAGCTTCTGCTCAGATTACAGAAGCAGGCCAGGAAGATTAAACAGTGTCCCCTCAAGAAGGCCATAAATAAAGCTGTGAGGATGGTGCAGGAGAGACCTCAGCATGTTGGAGGTGCCGGGAAAGTGAGACGTCTGCAGAAAGCCACAAGGAGTAGTGAAGCTGAGCTGAGAGAGGCCTCTGACCACAGATGGCTTCGGGTGTTGGGCATGGACATGGGATCTGGGGTTTGCCCTGCCGGATTTTTCAGTCTTGCTTTAGTCCCCTTCCTTTTCCTTCCTCTATTTCTCCCTTTGCAATGGGGATGTTTATTCTGTGCCTATGGTTTTTAGGTTCTAATTTTTACAGAGGGTCACAGCTGAGAGCGTGCCTTAAATCCCAGTAGAGACTCTGGACTCCAACTTTTCAGCAATGCTGAAAAGGACTTGGGGAATTCTTAGAGATGGATTAAATGAGTTTTGTGTAAGTGGAGGTGTGTGAGTCTTTTGGAGTGCTGGGACAGAATAATATGGTTTGTATCTGGAGGTCCCCCCAAAATCTTAAGCACTCATAGCTCGGGCTTTGGGAAGGTGATCATAAGGTAATATTCAATTCTTGGTTCCAAAAAAAGAAAAGAAAGGCAACATTTTCAGATCTCAGGGCTAAGGGGCTGTCATTCAGCCCCCTCCACTAATGCTCTTGGAGCTCGCAGAAAGTTCCTACCAGCAGATAACCAGCAGGCATAGTTTATTTTCTGCTTTGTCTTTTTCCATCCTCAGAAAACATGTTCATTTCTGAGCAGCTAAGACAGGCGATGCCTTACTCTGTTTGGATTATTGTAACAAAAATACAGACTGGGTGGCTTAAACAACAAATTTACTTTCCACAGTTCTGAAGGCTGAGGAGTACCGGCTGATCTGGCCTCTGAGGGGCCATTTCTGTTATGTACAGTTTTCTTCTTGTTTGGTCCTCACATGGCAGAAGAGGGCAAGGGAGCCTCGTGGGCACTCACATCACTCGGAAGGACCCTACTGCAGGAGCTGAGGACCACCCGACATCTGGGAGGGTCAGGCTTCAGCCTATGACTTTGGCAGAGGAGTGATGCAGGCTGTTGCAAGCAATGGCTCTTCTGTAGCAAAAAGAATTATATTTTCTAAGAAATCAGTGTGGCAGTATTTGTGACTCATTCATAAAACTGTTTGATTGTCTTCCATCAAGAAACTCCTACAAAATTAAGTTAATGAGCAGTGGAGGTGGAGACCACATTGTTTGATGTCTCTTACCATTAGCTACCATTAGATATGATTTGCAGACAGAATATAAAAACTATGAGCAGTCACCACTGAGTCATTATCGCCACCTTACAAACTCAGCTTGTGACCTTAAGATGCTGCCAAATGCTCAGTGAACACAGTGGCTTTCCTGGCTTGAGAACCCTAGGATGAGAGGGCAAACACCATTAGCAATAAGGTCATCTGGGCAGGAGTAAGCCTTTTTGGAGGCCCAGAATTTAAACTTGCTCTGCTTTTTTACTTTTATATTTTTAATTTTTTATGTATTTAGCACAGGGCCTACAGGGTCTCATGACGTAGCTCAGACTCGTAGTGACTCTCCTGTTTGTGGCCTCCCAAGCGCTGGAATCACAGGTGTGCGCCACCAGTCCAGTCTCAGGGCTGGCACAGCACGCCGGGGATTGAACCCCCAGTCCTGGCGCTCTGCCTAAGCTGGTGTGTTAGTCCGCTGAGCTATCTGGCTGGCTCTGCTTTTTTTATTTCTTAAGAAGAAAAATAAGCACCATACCTTTTCCCCCACCCCCTCTTTGAGGCGGGGTCTCACTCACCATGCAGTTCCAGCTGCCCTTGAGCGCATCGTGTAGCCCAAGCTGGTCTCAAACTCACAACCATCCTCCTGTCTCACCCTCCTGAGTGCTGGGATTACAGGTGTGTGCCACCATGCTCAGCCTAACACTTTACATTTTATTCAGATGTATTTTTACAACTTCTGTAGTGGAAAGGAATATTATTGTTTATTTAAATGTGTCTGCCTTTCATCAGTGTAAAGCCACATTTTTTATATTAGTATTTTAGTCTTGGTTTTTACAAAAGTCTCATTCTTTTTAATTCTTTTATTTTTTTGGCGGAACTGGGAATAGAACTCAGGCCCTTGCTCTTGCCAGGCAAGCACTTATTCTACTGAGCCATCTCCCTGGCCCGAAGGTCTCATTCTTTAGTAATATATTCGTTCTATTTAGGAAATCAGGTCACAGTGAAGAGAGAGTTGAATGAGTCTCGTGAATCTTTTCATTTAAAATAGACTTGGGGATATTTTATGCATTAATAATTTCTTTTAAAAAATCAAATTGTAGGGACAGACAGGATAGGAAGGGTAACACCCCCCAGTTCTGGGCTGGGGCGAGGGCTACAGATAAGAAGGAACCTTGGCGGGAGGACCCTGAGCCACATGTGCCTCAGCCATGGAGCACGACGATCCAGCCGAAGCACTGACCGAGCTGAGAGAACGACGCGTGGGTGCGTTGGAGCTGCTGCAGGTGGCGGCTGGGTCAGGACTAGCCGCCTACGCCATGTGGGCGCTACTGCTTCAGCCCGGCTTCCGTCCAGTTCCGCTGTGGCTGCAGGTACCCTATGTAGGTGCGAGTGCCCGGCAAGTTGAGCATGTGATGTCGCTGCTGCGAGGTCGCCCTGGAAAAACGGTGGATCTGGGCTCTGGCGACGGCAGAATCGTGCTGGCGGCCCATAGATGCGGGCTCGTCCGGCTGTGGGGTACGAGCTGAACCCGTGGCTTGTGGGGCTGGCGCGGCTGCATGCCTGGAGGGCTGGCTGCCAGCACAGTGTCTGCTATCTCCTGGAGGATCTTTGGAAGGTCAGCCTGAAGGACTGCTACAATGTGTCTGTATTCCTGGCCCCCAGTGTGCTCCCACTCCTAGAGGATAAGCTGAAGGCAGAACTTCCCACAGGGGCTCGTGTGGTGTCTGGACGTTTCCCTCTCCCCACTTGGCAGCCTGTGGCTGTAGTGGGTGAAGGCCTTGACCGAGTCTGGGCTTATGACATCCAAAGTAATGGACCACCTCTGCTTTCTTGAGCGGTATCTGTCAAATCCACCCCAGGACCCAGTGCTACCTCAGTCCTCAAGGACCCCCATTTCCCAGGTTAGCTGACTAGACACAATAAACACTCCATGGGTCTCAAAAAAAAAAAAAAAAAAAAAAAAAAACCCCAAAAAAAAAAAAAAAAAAAAAAAAAAAAAAAAAAAAAATCAAATTGTAGTGAAGGGACGCAGTGCAGGTGTGTGACAGCCATGGAAAGGTCTCAGAGCCCCCTTTTCCCAGGCCACACACACTGCACTCCAGTGTCTTCCCCTCCAACAGCAGGGGCGCCTTTGATTTTTTTTTTTTTCCCCAGCTGCGGAGGCGGAGAAACAGGTTTGATTCTCCAGCAAGTGTTCAACTGCACTTCTCCTCTTTCCCAGCAGGTGGCAATAAATAAGTGCCGAAACGCCAGAGAGAACTATTCACACCCAAGGCCAGAGGGACACAAATATTTAGCGTCCTTAATTAAGTGCCACCCTTTAAATTTTCTTAGATCTTTTATTTATTTGGTACAGGGTCTCGTTACGCAGCTCAGACTCGTAGTGATCCTCCTGTCTCAGCCTCCCCAGGGCTGGGATTACAGGCTTGCGCCACCAAACCCAGTTTTGGGCCCTGAACAGTGTGCCCGGCGTTCAGGGGCACAGCATGCGGTACCGGGGCTCAAATCCGGGTCCTTGCACTTGCCAGGCAGGCCCTTAGACCGCCACACTATCTCCCCTGCCCAAGTGCCACCCTTTAAAATATTTAAATTTTGTTTAGTGTGGCATAAATGGAAAGCCTACAAGAGACCCTGGGAATTTAAAATAATGATGGCCTTTCTGTTTCTCTCAAACCGCGCTCCCCTGGCACAGGTGGCTTTCTCCCCACCAGCAGGAGTGGCTGTGACGTCCTGTGGACACGCAGTGAGTCCATATTTGGGGCAGCTGGCTTTCTCAAATAACTCTGAACAGCTGACACCTGAACCCAGACAACCTGATACGTGTGGAGTGTGTGAGCTCACCGAGGAGGGTGTTCAAGCTTTAGTCTTGAGACTGTTCTCTAGCAGAAGGGGAGGCGCGTCCGTGTGCTGGAATGCTCACTGCACACGGGTCCAATGGGCCTGCCGGGTCCCCCTGGCTTGGCCTTGCAGGCCCTTGGCTTGTGAGTTCCCCAACAAAGTTGGTATTTCCACTGTGACACTGCACAGCAAGCCCAGGCTTTGAGTGCTTTCTAGACAATGAGGGTTCCTTACACCTTCCGTAGTCTCCCCACCGCAGCCTTTGGGGACCAATAAGGCATAGAATGAGACAGCAAGCCTTGTAACTGAGAGGAGGCAGAGAAAACCATGGCCAGCTTTTCAGTGGAATTTCTTTCATTACTTAAAAGGTGTCAGTTGAATTGGGTATGAATCTGAAGAAATGTATGCTGTTTACTTCTGTAGTGGCTTGGTTTGTCTTTAAGACAAGGTCTTGCTCTGTTGCCCTGGATGATCTCATGCTTGAGGTCCTCCTGCCTCAGCCTCCTCACTCCTGGGATCACAGGCACGTGCTGCCCTAGCTGGTCTAGCTTTTTCTGTTCTTATCCACGGCACATCAGTATAGTTGATTGTAATATGGAATTTGACATTTCCTTCCCCACACATTTATGGCAACATCTAGGTCTGTTGAGTGCTCCCCTTTCTATGGATCTGATGGAAACTGCTAAAGAAAAGGAGTCCTCTGTTCTGACACCCACTTAGTCTTCCATGATTCAAAATAAATGAAGACCTTATCAATCATACTACAGCCACACATAAAGAGTTCATAATGCCTCCAAACTGTTTGCAAAAAACTCTTTTAACTTTAGCCTGTTCAACTAATGACAAGGAAAGAAGGAAGGAAAGAAAGAAAGAAAGAAAGAAAGAAAGAAAGAAAGAAAGAAAGAAAGAAAGAAAGAGTCTCTAAGGCTTACATGCAGAAATCCCTGTTATACCAACAGGCAAAAAGAATTCTTCTTATATATAATATGCACCAGGTATAGTGGCCCGCGCCTGTGAACTCAACATTCAGGAGGCTGAGGCAGGAAGATGATTGTGAGTTCAAGACCAGCCTGGTCTACAGAGTGATCTGAGAGCCAGCCTGAACTGCCTATGAAGACCCTGTCTCATAAAGACCAAAACAAACATATGTGTGTATATGTGTATTTATATGTTTGTTTGCTGTTAAACCCAAAATATTTAATGAATACGTTGGTAAAACTAGCAGAAGAAATATAATATGATTTTATTGGTTTATCTTTCAGCTACAAAGCGGACCAACGGCTGCGGTACGATGTCCACTCACCCGGTCGTAGATGGGCTTCACGGCTGTTTGGTTACTGTACAGAAAGCAGGGAGAGGATGTTTTGGAGTTAGGGGTGGCCATGTGTGAGCTCCCTTATCACAAATGACTTCAGCAACAAGGAAGGCACCAAGAAAACGGAGATACAAACAAGCCAAGCGTCCTCATGTACAAATAGTGCTTCTTATAGCCAGCCACCTCCACGGGGCGCGCAGAGAAAGGCGCTTTCATAGGGAGACGTCGTCAGCACATTCTTCTTGCTCGTGACTGAGACAGCATGTGTGTGTGTGTGTGTGTGTGTGTGTGTGTGTGTGTGTGTGTGTGTGAGAGAGAGAGAGAGAGAGAGAGAGAGAGAGAGAGAGAGAGAGAGTGACCTTGAGAACTCAACTTTTTTACTTTTTTTTTGCGGAACTGGGGATTGAACTCAGGCCTTTGTGCTTGCCAAGAAAGCACTTATTCTACTGAACTATCTCCCCACTCCTCAACTTATTTTTTAGTCACACACGTGGCAATTTAATCAGTTGGCATTGATACTCTCCCTAAGTATAAAATTACATAGCAATTATATATATTTTTAATTAATTTTTTTTTTTTTTTTACTTTCTAAAATCCATCATGCTCTATGCTTAACCACTTTTTTCACAATAAGAAATTAGGCTTTCAGATGCAACAATTGTAGAAAACCTGAGAGTATTTCCACAAGTGTTTTTCTATTTTAAAAAGATAATACAATGTTATACTTTATTTTAAAAAATCTTTTATTTATGTATGTATTTGGTACAGTGTCTTACTACAAAGTTTGTACTCGTAGTGATCCTCCTGTCTCAGTCTCCCCAGTGCTGGGATTACAGATGTACACCACCACACCTGCTTTTAGTGGCTGGCACGGAGGCATGCGGTACTGGGGATTGAACGTGGGTCCTTGTGCTTGCCAGGCAGGCACTTAGACCATGGAGCTATCTCCCTGGCTCATAATCTTATACTTTAAAAATCAGATCATGTCGGTTGGTTATAGTGGCACACACCCACAATCCCAACACTCTGGGTTGAGGCAGGAGAATCACCGTTAGGTTTTTCAGCAGGGCAGTACAGAGATAAGGAAGATGAAAGAGGGCTTTATTGTCTCTGAAGACAAAAAGAGAATCCAAAGGGGATGGGGGATCCTGTGACCTGGGACAATGGGAGGCTGAGACTTTATGGGCTCTTAGCAGGGGCGGGGTTTGGGGACAGTTTCAGTGACACACAAGGAGCTCATTGGGGTCTCCCTTGTGTGCTCAGGAAGGGTAACCAGGACTAGGCTGGGGAAGAAGGAGGAAGTGGTCATCAGGAAGATAAGTTGCTGTTTTTGGGGATTCAGCCATGTTAGATGACCACCATAATAACTCAGCAATTTATATTCAAGCCTGAACCTATCAATTATAAGTTAGAGTGCAGTTAGGGCAACTTAGTGAGAACTAGTCTAAAATAAAATGCAAAATGGGCAGGATGTAGCCCAGTGCAAAGGCACTAGGTCCAGTCCCTAGCTATTACCAAGAAGAAGAGAAATAAAAAACATGTTAACTAACACAAGTAAACTTGTGAACTTTAGCCATAATTTTAAGAAGTAATAGCTGTTATATGCATATGGGCTTTTTCTTGTCATTTATTCACTATTAGACTTACAAGTGGAATCATACTGCTTTGTCATCTGTGTCTTCCTCTTAGCAATCTATCCTGGACATTTTTCTATCCATTCTTTTTAAAGATAGCGTAGTTTCTAAGACATGAATATCATTATGCTAATAGGTTCCATATTTAGGGCTGTTTGCATTGTTTTCAATCTGTTGCTTTTCCAAACAATGCTGCAATAAATATCCTGTACATGTGCCTTTGTGTGAATGATTATTTGCACGGACCAATCACGAGAGATAAAATTGATGGTTCAAACAGCACGGATTTTTTCGTTGTTGTTTTGTTTTCCATTTTCTTTTAGACAAGGGTCTCCCTATGCAGCTCAGGCTGGCACTGAACTTGCTGTGTAGGCAGGCTGGCCTTGAACTCCCGCCTCGGCCTCCTGAGTGCTGGCATTACAGAGGTGCACCGCCACGCCTGACCGAGTGCTTAGACTCTAACAGCTATTGCCTAAAAATCCAGACACGTTCTGTTCATAGATAAACATTGCCTCAGGTAAGGCAGTGATTTTCCAGAATTTTGTTAGCTGGGCGCCCTTTCTTTGAAAGAAATTGGCTGAGAATCCAGAGTGTAAAGCAGTTGCATAGGGAAAGCAGCGCAGGGTGTGGAAGCCGGCACGGCTCGAGGTCCCCGCTGCACCCCCACCCCAGGAGCGCAGGGCAGCAGGGCAGCCGCTTGCCTCACAGCGTGACGTGTCTTAAATATACCTGATTGGCTCACTGAACTAATATGATCTAAGACCAAAACGTGATTATAAATTTCTAATTATATCTCCATTTCAGACACAATTTTCAGTGTGTGCTTTCATTTTTTTCCTTTACAATGAGCACCTATGAATTCTGTTCCTTCTACAGAGTCAAATGGTTTTCACTTTTGCCTTTTTTTCCTTTCTTTCTTTTCTTCTTTCTTTCAGTTGTGAGGGTTGACCCAGGACCACTGCTCTAAGCTACTTTCCTTTCCATTTTTCCAGACAGGGCCTCCCAAAATCCCAGAAGTACCCAGGCTGGGCTCCCAGCTGTAATCCTCCTGTCTCAGCCTCCCAGAATGCTGGGCTTACAGGTCCGAGCCACCACACTTGTCCCACTTTGTCTTAATTGTACTAAGTGTATGAAACCCAGATTTGCTGTCTCTAGTATCACACTTTCACTTTTGTTTCATATTTTAATAAGGAGGAGAAGGCAATAAAATAATTGCATAATACAAATTCATCAGCAAAACTAATGACTGCCAATAACTTAACTGAGATGCCTGACTATATCACATCAAAAATATTAACTCATTAGCTGATAGGGAAAAACCTGAATTGAAAGGTGAGCTGCAGGTAGTCGAAATTTGAATATCTGAGTGCTGTGAGATAGTTCAGTGGACTGAGCGCCTGCTTATGCAAGTGCAGGAACCAGGTTTCGATCCCCTGCACCACATGCCAGGCCAGCCCCGCCCCCGGGCCCGCTGAGCCGGCCACCGAGACTGGGCATGGTGGCACACATCTATAATCCCAGCGCTGGGGAGGCTGAAAACTGGAAGATCACCACGAGTTGGAGCTGTGTAGTGAGACCCTGTACCAAACCCCTTTTTTTTTTTTTTTTAACAAAAAAGGTCTTCCTACATACGTGGTGTGGTCAAATACAGTGAATGTTTAACTTTAAAAATTTCTTATTACACTGAAAGATACACTGCCATTAATCCCTCTCAAAATATTCACTTTGAATAAAGTTATCCTGTTGTTCCTGCCACTTTGTAAATCAGTTTGGAAGTCCTCTTTGATTTCTTTAGTTGCGTTGTCCTGGCTGCCTTAGTGTCCTGAATTGACTCAAGAGTTTAAGCTTCATGGTCATTTGGATGTTGGGGAAGAGCCAGAAGCTGCGTGGCATCCGACCCTGTGACTGGGGGGGTGGCGGGTGAGGACGCACTGTCGCATTTCTAGAATCCTGCTTTTGCAGCATCACTCACCGTGTTTTTCATAAAGACACTCACAGAAGAGGACTGCCAGAGCTGCTTCAGAAAGTGGAAAGAAGGCGCCGGGGAGATGGCTCAGCGGAATAAGCGCTTCCTTGGCAAGCGCAAGGGCCTGAGTTCAATCCCCAGTTCCGCAAAAAAAAAAAAAAAAAGAAAAAGAAAAAAAGAAAGTGGAAAGAATGATGGGATAGGTGGGTTCTAAAGAAGAGGAGCATTTTGAGGGAATTTATGGCAATATATCTTTTACTGTAATAAATTTTTTATTTTTATTTTTTTATTTTTTTAATATTTATTTATTTTTACTTATTACATTTATTTATTGTGTGTGTGTGTGGCCAGCTCAGCCCACCAGGGGGCGGGTCTGGCTGGCATGTGGTGCTGGGGATCGAACCGCGGTCCTTGTGCTTTGCCAAGCTTGTTTCAAGTAGGTGCTTTAGACCACTGAGCCATCTCTCCAGCCCCTGTAATAAATTTTTTAAAGTGTAAATGTTCACTATATACTGTGATCACTGTTGGATCGCTGCAGTCACTCTACCGTAAAATTTAGCACTTCCAATTTTTTCCCAATACTTTTGTCAGACTTTAACAAGTCTCTCTTTTCCAGGGAAACAATGGATGGAGGGTGCACCAGGAGGAATATGTGACTGTCCACTAAGGCCAGGAGCCATTTGTACCAATTATGTCCAGAAACACAGCAGACACTTCTGGAACCCACTCTGGATCTAAGCGTCAGTGAGATGCCTGCGGTCTCCAGACATCCTAGGAGAACGCCAGGCTCTCCCTCGCTCCCAGCCTTATCACTTGTTCTTTTTCTTTTCTTTTAGAAACAGAGTCTCCCTATGCAGTTCAGGCCGGCTTTGATCTCACTTTGTAGCCTAGGTGGGCCTGGAGCTCACAGCGGCCTCCCCCCTCAGCCTTCTGCGTGCTAAAGTTACAGGTGTGCACCACCACACAGGGCTGCCACCTGATCCTTTATATCTGCCTTATCAATCCCAGATCTTGGAGAAATTCTACTGTCTGTATTTTCAGCTCACTGTTCCAGGGTGCTAAGCATCCCTGGAGAGAATTGTAGTAATGGCTTGTGTCTAGATGACCCCCGAAGCCTCATGTGGTTAGATGTGGGGAATTTCCAAGTGGCTAGATTAGGGTATGTAATGCTGGGATTGAGGGTGACTTGCCTGGGAGTGTGGGTGGCACCACCCAAAAGGTGGATAGCCTGGGAGGGACTGAAAAAAGGCAGGCCCACTGCTGCTACTACCTCCTGCTTTGCTGCCCACTGCTTGCTTGCTGTGGACTATTTCTCCTCTGTGATGCCCCTCTGCCATGCCACATGGCCTTGGATCCAGCTGAGTAGGAGCTGAAGCTCTACTAACTGTGAGCTACAATAAACCTTTCCGCTTTTAACTTTTGGTGTCGGGTGTTTTGTCTCAGCAATGAGAAAAGTAGCAAAGACAATTACAGTGGTACACAAATGTTTTTGTTTGCAAACAATTTGGTTCTCAAACCCAAGTGTTTGGCAAAATTTTGCTTTTGTTTGCAGACACAGCTGTGACCATCTTTCCCACACAAACACAATCATGGCCATCTTCAAAATCATAGGACAAATCAAGTTTTTGAATGGAGGTACCATTGCATGTTCTTTGCTTTACCTGACTCTCTGTAGCTCTTCCCCTTTTCCACTCCAGGAGCACCTGACTTCAGCAGATGACCAAATTTCCTCTGCTGGGAAATCAAGAACATCTGACTTGGTTTTACTTTTCATCTTTCTAGTCTGAAAATTTTTCTGAGCCTCAATTTTCCTTTCCAAAAATAACTTCTCCATCCTTTATCAAGGATCCTGCTTCCTATAAACCTCTACCAGAATTTGTGATTTCCCCTCTCTGGTGGAATCATTACTCTCTTGGTCTCCAGTAACTCCTTTTCAATATATGGATACACCTAAGACCTCTTTAAAATTTTATATTATTATTAATAGGTGCTGGGAGTTGAACTCGTGACCTTGCACTTGCTAGGTAGGCACTGCACCACTGCACTATGTACCCAGCCCTGCTCAAGACATTTTTAGTCCCTGTCATCTGCATTAGTTATCTACTACTGCATAACAAACTGCCCTGAAATTGGGAGATTAAAACGGCGAATACTTATTATCTCGCACTTTCTGGAAGTCCGGAAGACCAGCCTCTCAACCAGCGCAGGCTCTGTGTCTGACAAAGCGACCAAGATGCAACCAGAGCTGCAGCCAAGATTCAGCCATGCCCTGTGGAGCTGGAGAATCCACTCCCGGGCTAAGTGTCCTCACCTCGCAGTCCCAGCTTCTCCCCCAGAGCAAGTGACCTCAGCAAGCAAGCAAGAGGGAAGCCCCACGGCTGCCACGACCTGGTCTGGGAGTCGCTCCCCATCACCGCTGCCTCATTCTGTTTGCTAGAAGCAAGCATTCAATGCGGCCCATACTAGAGGAACAGAATTAAAGAAAATAGCTCCTTTTTTTCTTTAATTCAGAAAGGAATTTTAAAAACTTGGTGAGCAAATGTTAAAACCACCACATTTTTTTTTCTTTATTTTACTTTGTTTTGAGATGTCTCTCTATACAGCTCAGGCTGGTCTGGAACTTGATGTGTAGCCCAGGCTGGCCTGGAAACACTAGATAATCCTCTTGCTTCAGCCTCCCAAATCCTGGGATTACAGGTTAGCACTACACCTGGCTGAAAATTTCACATTTCTTTAAAAAATTTGTTTTAAAGCTGCTGTTCATTCTAGCTGCTTCTCTGCCTCTTCTCAAAATGGTGATCTGTTCCCTTCCCTTGCTTTCTCATCACTCAACCCTGAGCAATGACATTGAGATCCTGAACCTTAGCTGAGCTCTACTTCTCTAAAACAGCATCACAGCGAGTGCTCTGGGGCCCTACACAACCCAGCTGCCGCCCAGCCTTTGCGCTAGTCCTGGCTTCTACCGGAGCCCTACGCGTCATGCCACACACATGCCTTCCCTCTCCACAGGGTCTACAAGGTGTTTAGAGTCTCACAACTAGATCGGACTCACAGTGATCCGCCTGTTTACAAGCCTCCCAAGAGCTGGGATTACAGGTGCGCGCCACCACGCCCAATCTCAATTGCCATTTCAGCGCGCCCCAGGGGCGGGGCCCGCACAGCAGACCCCCGAATCCCCTGCCTCTGAGCCTGCTTGCAGGCGCTTTAATCCGCTGAGCTATTTGCCCAATTTGCCCAGCCCTGCACTTGTTCATCTCGCAGGAGCCAGCTCAGATCCAAGCTTCCCTTGGTCTCTCGCCCTCTCTCGGGCGCCTCCAGAGCACACACACCGCTGGCTTCTCGAGCGTCGCCCCCACCGTTGCAGCGCAGGCACAGAGCTCTTTCTGTATTCTTTTCAGCACCTCTGGCAGTGCTAGAACTAAGTCCGTAATCTTTTATGAATGAATGCATTTATCTAAGTCATTAAAATTTAATTCTACTCACATCAAAAGGCAAAGTAGAGTCCCTATAGTCTCCAGGTATATTACATTCATCTGTTGAACAAGGGACATTGTGGAATAGCCTCTGCTTAGAGAAAAATACAGCTTTCTTTTCTATTGTTGGAACAATTTTAATGGAATGACTCAAATCAAATCGTGATTGTTCACCAAAGAGGTTTGTTTCTAAGATATGTTTGCATATAGTATTTCTGCAGTTCCTGGTCAACATGAAATTTCCATGGAAACAGATCACGCACACTGGAGAAGAAAGAAATCAGATTGTGTTGGAGCCACATTTTGTCAACCCCGTGGAGCTGCTTGGCTCAATATTTGAGTCCTCAGGGAAACGGCAAGTGAAAATAACCTAAGGAAAGACCTAATATTTTATCCTTTTACAATAGAAATAGTTGCCATCATTTAAAACATTTTATTAATATGTGGAGATACTATAAAATGAATTTTAATATTTGAATTATAATTTAATTTCAGAAAATAAATGTTCCTTTTGCCTCTGTGTTAGTGCAGAAAAGAGAAAGAAATTAAAAGCTCGGCATGGAAAATGTGGCGCTGCTATTTTCAGTATACAGACAAAATAATTTGTTCTATTTATGCTAAAATGCTTCTAGTCTACATTTGTTTGGCTCATGATAAACTATCTAACAATCTTGATTCCAAATATGACTAATGAAATATAAGGACAACTTGAAATACATGTCCACAATCCATGAGATGAACATGTTTTTCAACCACTAAATGGTGCTGTAAATCTTTATGAGTAATGTATTATTCTCTTTCTCTCTTTTTTTTTGTATTCTTTTCTTAAGCATTGTAAAAATTTAACTAAGAACTTAAAATGGCTAGAAATATATTTTAGGGAGGTACTGGGAATCGAAGATTAGAAATACTGTATTGTGGAAATTATCCTTCTCTTATATATCTGTGGACTATCTGTAAATTGAAGTTCACAGACATCTATTCATATAACTCAGCATGGTCAAGAGCCATCAAAAGCACCCCTAGATGGTCTTGGGATTTGCATGTACTTATAGCAATTGTGCATTTTTATCTTTACATTTCAATAAACATAATGAGAACCAACATAATAGAAAAATGGAAAAGAATTACAGAAGCTGTATATGCTTTTCATTAACAATGTGCATGTAGACTGGTGTGGTAGTGCATGCCAATAATCCCAAACTGGGGAGGCTGAGACAGGAGGATTGCTCGGAGTTTGAGGCCAGCCTAGGCTACAAAATGAGTTCAGGGTAGCCTAAGCTGCATAGCAAAACCCTATCTCAAAAAAAAAAAAAGGGTGGTTGGGTGGGGAGGAGCCTGTGAGATAGCTCAGTGGTCTAAAGCACCTGCTTAGGCATGTTTAGGCAAAACTCAGGGATCACAATTCCATTCCCAGCACCACATGCCTAGCCAGGCCCAACCCCAGGGTAGGCTGAGTTGGCTACATAAAATAAATAAAAAACAGAAAGAGAGAGAGAGAGAGAGAGAGAGAGAGAGAGAGAGAGAGAGAGAGAGAGAGAGAAAAGAAAGAAAGAAGCTAAATCACAAACCATTTAAATCTTCCTCCTTTCCTTCAGATTCATTCTCCAACCTTCTCTGTCATCTGTGCCCTAAGATTAGATTCACCTAAATCCTCAAACACAACCTGGGCTCTTCTTCCTTTGGTTTCAAGTTGGGTGCAGCAAGTGTAGGATGGTAGTAGTAGGAAACTGGTAAGAAAGTGGAGTGTCAAGGAGATAGCTCAGTGGCATAAGCACCTGCCTGGCAAGCACAAACTCCCGAGTTCGATCCCTGGTTCCAAAAAAAAAGAAGAATGTGCAGAAGACACATTTATTTCCCTGGCTCCCTCTCTGCAGCCTCACACAGTCCTTCTGTCCAGAGCTAGAGCTTCTGTCGGGTGGGCCTCACCACACATTGCTCCCGGAGGGCTCAGTGACCAGGCCTTCCTTGCTCGTGCCCTTTCAAGCTGAAAGGCGCAAATGGCTCCCTCCCGTTCCTAGTCCTGGGTTATTGCTGCGCCCCTCCCCTTGTGTGCAAACCTTGCCTTCTCAGTAGCCCCGTTATTAAGCTCTGCTTTCTTGCTTAGGTGGAGGGTGCTGTCTTCCTGGATCCTGACAGGTACAGATGGTATTGATTTCACACTACTCAGGCATTTCTTTGTTCATGAAATATTTTACAGCTCCATCTTGCCTATCCCCTGCTCTCACATCCTCCAGGTCTTCCAGGGGCTGTGCTGCTCTCTCCTGCATGCTGGTGAGCAGGACAGAAATGGCCCTCTCTGCATGCTGGGCATCTTTATGAAGATGAGTCTGTCGTCCTCCTCCAAGGGCCAGCCTGCCTCACTCTCAGTCCTCTTCACTGGTTTTCAACCCTAGCTCCCTCCCTGCTGGGCCTGGAGCCTCCCCTTGAATCCCAGTCTTGTTCATCTTGCCTGTACTTTCCCCAGAGGTGCACTTTTCTCCCCTATTGTGTTTCAGTGGCTGGTTGTTCCCTGACACTCAGATGAATGCCCTTGTCACTGTATCTGGCTTGCTCTTAAACCTGAAAACTGTCTCCAAAATCCTTTATGTTATGCTACCCCTGTCTCTCAGATTGGAATCCTATGAACTGATTCTCCTGGAATCCTCCATATGAACTGACAGCCCACCTTGGAGACGATGCCTATTGGGTAAGCTTGTCCCCCAGTTTCCATGCTCCCTCCATGCACTACTGGGGGTAGGCCTGGGATACTTAATGAACAAGGTTACACCCAGTGTAAATGGAAGAGGGACAGGATGCTTTCTAAATAACCAATGAGCATGCTTTTGTTTACTAATAAGTTGGCATTTTGACTTGCACATTAGGCCTTGTAAATCAATTCACAAAGTTTTTAATCACTCTCCTTAAATATGAAAATAATGTGTTGGGATTTAAGAGCCTGACAATTAAGACCCTACAAAAGGAAGTGATAATCCTTGAACTCTAGCATAAAGAATTTGCCAAGAAAGAATTTTAATTGTCCAATTAAGAAAGATTGAAATTGGGGCCGGGGAGATGGCTCAGCAGGATAAGCGCTTGACTGGCAAATGCAAGGATCTGAGTTCAATCCCTGGTTCCACAAAAAAAAAAAAAAAAAAAAAAAAAAAAAAAAAAAAAAAAAAAAAGATTAAAATTATTATATTCATAAACCAATATTTTGTCCAGAACCTGCTAAATACCAGGCATTGTATGTATATTACCTTATTTATCTCTAAAACCCTGAAGATTTGGTATTTTACTGGTGACTGGAGGTTAAAAGAGGTTGGCTGTCTCGACTCACTGCTACTATTTTGGGAACTAAAGTTTGAATTCAGCCTTCTTGAAAAAGTTCATGATATGTTGTTGTATCAGTATGACTGATGGGCCAGTGAGATAGCTCAGCACATTGAAGGCCTGCTCAGGCAGGCACAGGGACCAGGCTTTGATCCTCAGCACCATGTGGTGCACCGGCCCTGCCCTGGGGTATGCTGAGCTGGCCACTGAGACCCGGTGTGGTGGCACATGCCTGTAAGCCCAGGGCTAGAAGGTTGAAAGCAGGAGGATCACCACAACCCCGAGCTGCATAGTGAGACCTTGTACCAAATACATTTTCATAAAATATATATGACTATTGGGCAGTCCTTGAAATAATAAATAAATGTTATGACTATCAATGTAAAGTAAAATTTATTAAAATGCAAATGTAAGATATGTAAAAGATAAACATTAAATGATCATTTACTGGCTTTTTTTTTTTTTTTTTTTCTGTCTTTTTGAGACAGGGTTTCACTATACACTTCAGAATGGCCTTGAACTCACTTTGTAGTCCAGGCTGGCCTTGAAGTTGCAGCGACCCTCCTGCTTCAGCCTCTTGAATGCTGAGATTACAGGCAGGCACAAGCATGCCTAGCCTTAAACAATCATTTATATAATGAAGCTTAGAGAAAATAGTTGCACTTTAGAGCAGTAAGAGTTTTGGGTAAA
The DNA here is from genome assembly GCF_000260255.1 of Octodon degus. Taxonomy (NCBI): domain Eukaryota; kingdom Metazoa; phylum Chordata; class Mammalia; order Rodentia; family Octodontidae; genus Octodon; species Octodon degus. The sequence goes on from NW_004524654.1 coordinate 7,607,033, forward strand.
ATTTTACTTAAGTATTTCACTTTGTTGCTGATATTATTATAAGAGTCATTATCTTTGAAATTTTGGGGTAACTTCACTATTAGTGTATGGAAATACGATAAACTTTTGTATAATGACCTTGTAGCCCACAGCCTTGTTGCACTCACGTCTGTTTGTTTTTTGTCTTTTTGAGACAGGGTCTCACTATGAAGTTCAGGCTGGCCTTGAGCTCACTTTGTAGCCCAGACTGGTCTCAAACTTGCAAGGATCCTCCTGCCTGCGCCTCCCAAGTGCTGGGATTACAGGTGTGCACCACCACACTCGGCCTACTCACTCACTTTGAACTCTAGGATTTTTTCCTTACAGCTTTCTTGTGTATGTCAACCGAAAATGAGATTTTTTTTTTTCTTCCTTTCCAATCCACGTGACTTTTCTTTTTCTTGTTCCCACCAGCTTATTAGCTATAGGTTTTCCGGAAATGCAATTTATGAGCCCTGACACTCCACTTTCTTACCAGTGTCCTACAGCTACCATTCCACACTTGCTGCACCCAACTTGAAACCAGAGGGAGAAGGAGCGCAGGTTGAGGTTCAGGGTTCCGGTGGATCTGACCCTTAGGGTACAGACAACAGAGAAGGCTGGAGAATGAATCTGAAGGAAAGACAGAACATTTGAATGGTGTGTATTCTCATTGGCTTTCTTTTCTTTCTTCCTCTCTTTCTTCTTTTTGATATAGGGTTTTGCTATGCAGCTCAGGCTACCCTGGAACTCATTTTGTAGCCTAAGCTGGCTTCAAATTCTGAGCAATTCTTTTTTTTGGGGGGAGGAGGTATGGCTCAGGTTGCCTTCAGGGCATGTGTGGCAAGGCCTGAGAAATAGGGGATTCGAACCACAGCACCCTGAGACTGACTGCTATGTTTAAGCAGGTACTTAAACAACTGAGCTAATGGGCAGGCTCCCTAATTCTAAGCAATCCTCCTGTCTCAGCCTCTCCAGTTCTGAGATTACTGTCATGCACTACCACCCCAGTCTATATGCACATTGTTAATGAAAATCATATACAGCTTTTATAATTCCATTTTTCTATTATATTGGTTCTGATTATATTTATTGAAATGTAAAGATAAAAATGCACAATTGCTATAAGTACATGAAAATCCAAAGAACACTTAGTGGTGCTTCTGATGGCTCTTGACCATTCTATTTCATAACTTCATACATTACTTAGAAATTCCTGGGCTGGCAAGATAGCTCAGTGGTCTAAAGCACCTGCTTAGGCAAACATGCAGGGACTGTGGTTCGATCCCCAGCACCACATCGCATGCCAGACCTGTCCCCAGGGTGGGCTGAGCTGGCAAGAAATTCCTAGATATTTGTCTTAGCGATTCTGTTAGTAAGTACTTTGGAAACCACTATTAAATGACTGAGTCTCTAGTATAATAGACACAGAAATGCTTAGTCCTCATCTCTTGAGTTGTAGTTGTCCCTTTCAAATATTAGTCAAGAAATTTTGGGATGATCATCACATTCACTGTGGAAACTACTTTGGCTATACTGTCAGACAAAGAAATGGCTGGGCTATTCCTCAAGTACCTGTGTGCTATTTCCTATTTTCTTAAAATCCTCTTGTAGCTTTGTATTTGACCAAGCGTAGGAAGCTGCCCAAGTTGATGACAAATAGTCACTAACACAGTAGGATTCTTTATAATCCTGGCAATCAGAACTGAGAAACACAAAGTTAGTTTCCAATGAGAAAAGTAGGGGAAAATGCCCACAGGGAAGTAGAGATGAAAAGAGAGTCTCCAAACTCTGCGGCTGAGGGAATTATTAACATACTCTGGTTTTAGATCCTGTGATTTTTGTCTTCATGAGACTTAGCTATTCCAAGATTTCTGTGGGCTTCTTACTCTCCTGACTCATGCCTGTAACCAACTGTCACTACTTTACAGGGTTTGAAGAAGTCTTTATTGCTAACTCATGTAAATTTATCTGTAGGGGAGACGGCCCATGACTCCCCAGTTGATGTCTGAATGCCAGTACATTTTTTCCTACCCACACAGACTAGTGAGAAAGAATATCTATTATTCTAAAATCTATTATGCATTGCAAGAGGCCAACAACAATAATATAAGAATTTTAATATGCTGTAAAAAAGTTAGTGAATGTGGCCTCTCAAAATACTGTATGTTCTCACCCTTCTTGTGATGTGAGACGATTTACAATGCCTACGTGATGAGGGGGGGGAAAGCGAGTGACTAAGCACATGTCACACCTTTTGGCTGTAACTTGCAGTATGAGGTGTCACAGTAAAACTAGCATGGATTTTTCCTTCTCTATAATTTCATGGAGAAAAAATTTGTTCTTACTGTAGATCTCAGCAACTTCAATGTATGATTTTTTTCCTTCCTTACCAGCCAAAGATTTTTACCTTTTTAAGGGAGACACTTTATGAAAACAATTCAAATTGACACCATCATTACTCCTGTGCTTCACAACACTTATTTGACAGGGTCACATTATATATTCTAGGCTGTCCTTGAACTCACTATGTAGCCCAAGCTGGTCTCAGAGTCACAGTCATCCTCCTGCCTCAGTTTCCCAAGAGCTTGGATTATAGGTAGGCATACCACCCCTAGTTTAGGGTGATTGTTATGTAAAAGAAAATACAAGCACTGAACACATGCACTGTGATACCAGAATAGTTAATTTGATAACTGAAACAGCTGATGAAATTGAGGGAAAAGGTGAATAAATCTGCTATCTTCACTCGCTCTTAGTTACTTGCTTAGTTGACTTTCAACATCACTAACTTGCCTCCAGCACTCAGGAGGCTGAGGCAAGAGGACTGCTGTGAGTTTGAGGCCAACCTGGGCTACATAAAGTGAGTTCAATGCCAGCCTGAACTACATAGTGAAACCTTCTTCAAAAATCAAAACCACTCCTTTTGGAAGTCACACAGTTGACTGACAGTGTCTGACTAGGTCTGCCTCTAATGATAACCATGCCTAATGTACACTTCAGGGACTGGCAGGCTGTTTTTGTCTGGATCACTAACTCTTACTATTTTTTGATAATGGAGAATGAACTCAGGACCTTGGGCTTCCCAGGCAGGCGCTTAAGCCGCTGAGCTAGCTCCCTGGCTGGATCACTAACTCTTTACTTGGACCTCTGCAGGTATTTCACCTGTCACCTTTTGACCTCAAAAGGCCCAATTCTACCCTCGGACTGCTGATACTGCCATCTTCTGGACATGCACCTATGAAGAGCTAGGGAGTTTGATTACTCATGTGCAGACTTCTGGCTGTTTCATCTCCAATCCACTTTCCCAGGCCACAAACCACAATGCTTCCTTACCCCAAAAATACCCCTAAACTTCACCCTTGAGCAGAGCTGGGTGGATGGGCTTCAGATATGGGGTCCCCCTTCATGCTCTGCCAACTTGGGACAGACTCTTCTGTTGTTTCAGTGACCAGCATACTGTGCAGCTAGCAGAATGAGTCTGGTTTGGTAACTCTACTAAGTAACAAGGGCAGGTAGCATATGCCGGACAAGGGGATGATTCATGTGTTGAGCAGGATGGGGCAGGAAAGCGTGATTTTTGCCATGCTATTCAGAATGATGCATAATCTAAAACTGGCAATACCTTTATTTCTGGAATTTTCTATTTAACATTTTTAGACTAAGGTTGAACATGGGAAACTAAAACTGTACAGAGTATAATCACAGATCACAAAACTGGTGAAGGGTGGATGACATTCAGCTGCAAACACTGCTCTTCCAGAAAAGGGAAGAATTCCAACAGCCACTTATCAACCTTCAGGGCTGTCATTCCTTTCATGGGTGTGGAACAGGCTTCCTTCTCCCATGTTTCAGAGGGCAGCGCCTACAGAGAGCTGTGGAGGCAGAACACAAGCTGTTTATGTGGGCAGTTTACCATTAAGAGATGGTATCATAAAATGGGGGTGTAGGGACCCAGCCATTTCAGTGGGGGTACTCCAAAACATCACTGTGAGGTTTTTCACCTGAGACCATTTTGCTTTGTTTCTTCTCTTTTTTGAGGGTCTCATGTGTAGTTCAGGCTGGCCTCAAACTCACATCCATCCTCCTGCCTCAGCCTCGTAAGTGCTGTGATCACAGGCATGTGCCACACGCTTGGCTTCTATATACCAAATTCGGGGATTACAAGTGTCTGCCACCACACCCAGCTTCACCTGAGAACTTTTATGTAGAAAAGAATCTCCTTTCTGGGGTACACACATATGGCGTTGAGGTTCCTCAGCACTGAGAAGGGGTCAAAGGCTGGTCTCCCTTCCTATTTAAAGCATAGACTTTTCATTTAACCTATTGTTCGATTAATCTGGTGTTGACTTTGAGGCCCCTTTGGGTCAAGTTCTCTGCCAGTGTCACCTTCTGTTTCACAAAATTGGAGATAAATTAGTCATTTAGCTACTTGGCCTAGGGAAGTTGGCCTGAACCTAGAAGTCTAATGGCTTGGTATGGATACGTTTTCAGTCAGTCAGTGTTCTTTTCCTCAGCTTCCCACAAAGCGGTGTTTTTCTGAGTCTTTCTGGGGCTCTAAAGTATGAATTGCTTTTTTCTGACATTCCTTACCTTTTGTTTTTCCAGCAAGAATATGCCATCATCTCTCTCATCCCTGTTCTTTCCCACTCCCTTAGGCCCCGTGGGTATTTTCTCATTTTAGTAGGACTTCACAAGGAAGCAAGATAAACACATTTAATCACTCATGTTCAATAAAAAGCTACTTTGCAGGATATTAGTGTTCAAACTCAAGAACTCTTGTTTGCAGTTATGAAACACTTAAGTGATATAAAAATGTTCAGGATACATCCCTTTGTTTCGTCTCAATATCTGCCATGGTTCATACCCGAATCCCCTCCTGCCTCAGCGCCTCAGAGCACACAGGCGAATGCACTCGGGTGGCTAAGAGCTGAAGGGCTCTTTCAGATGAGGGGCGTCCTCCAGTGCTGTGGGCTGGAGGGGTCTAGCTCCCTTCTAGGCTCCTCCTTCCCGCCCTCTGCTTCCACCACCCCGAGGTGGGCAGCTTATTCCGGGCCGCGAGCCTTTCCACCATGCTGCTCTTGCCGTGGAGTCAGCAGACTGGGCTCAAAACGGATTACGGGGTGGCAAAGGTGACTGAGGACGCAGGTATCAAGACGGCCTAAACTCACGCTGCAGGGTGAGCTTAACAGGACGGTGAGTCCCAGGAGAAAAGCGGATGGTGTTGGCCTGTTGCTCCCCAAAGTCTCTAGCTCCTAACAGCCTCAGCGCTTGCGCCCTCCACCCGGGTCTTCGGTCAGGGACATTTACCGCAGTGGGTCCCTCTGCGCCCTTAGCGATCTCACCACGGCTGACCCTAACTGTCCGTCTCTGCCTCACTTCTCCCCTCGACCTCCAGCCTCAAGCCCACTGCGCGCCTGTCCTCGAGAGAAAGCTTTACTACCGCGGCGGTCGACTTCACGAAGCGAAGAGCCACAGACGAGTCTCCGTCTCCACGCCAGAGCGCTCTCCAGCCCCGCCCACTCCCACCCCCGACCCGGGCGGGGCGACGCGCAGGCGGCGGGATCCCTTCTGCGCACGCCCCGCCCCCGCAGAAACGCGAGGGCCAATCAGAGCGCGCCTAGCTCTACGCCCCCGCCTGGCCGCCTCCGTCCTCGTTTGGGTCAGGCCTCGGAACACAATGCCCTGCCCGCCCCGTCGGCCCGTAGGAATGGACCTCCCGAGGACAGCTTCCAGTCTCCTCCTGTGTGGCAGTGGTGGGAAACGCTGCTGCACTTTGACGCTGGGTTTCCCCTGTCTGTCTCTGGCTAGAAACGGCTCTAGATTGCGCTCGGATTAACGGAGTCGTATATTTCGGTTTTCTTTTTTAAAAAACCGAAATATACGTTTCGTCCTCATGAGGTCATCAGGCGACTCTCCTGGCCCAGAATTCCCCGCGCGGCGTGTCTCGTCGGGCGCGTTTCCGGTCGCCGCGCCCCGATCTGCGAGGCGAGGCGCGAGTTTACGGAAGCCCCTCATCTTGCTTTCGCTGTGGTAGTCTTCTTGCAATTCCTGGTTTTCCTAATTAATAGTTCTTTGAGATCTCGTAATTGTAAAATATCTCTGATTTTTGACATAGGAGTAAAGCACCTCAAAATATGGAGAACCCCACAATTTCACCCCTCCCCCACATTATAAATTGTAGTGTTTTCATATACCCAAAACGTTTTGAAGCCAGTTATCTCCCAATAATATATGTATCTTTCTGGGTGAAGAGGTTATATAGATATTTAATTTTTTGTTAGCTATAGTTGACCAAACCATACATAATGTTTTGAAATACATAATACCTTGTGAATGATTACTATAATAAGCTAACTAACATACCATCACATTAAATGTTTATAGCAATTTTTTTTTTTTTTTCAGTACCGGGGATTGAATTCAGGACCCTGTGCTTGCCAGGCAGGCGCTTATTCGGCTGAGCTATCTCCCCGGCTCCAATCGCAATTCTTAATGTTCTTTATTCAAATAATTTATTTAT